>NC_064823.1:134936637-135263780 GCF_024166365.1 Elephas maximus indicus | reverse complement strand
AGCCAGAATGCTCCTTAGAGGCAAGGATGGCGAGGCTGCATCTTACATACTTTGGACATGTTGTCAGGAGGGATCAGTCTCTGGAGAAAGGCATCATGCTTGGCAGAGTACAGGGTCAGTGGAAAAGAGGAAGACCCTCAACAAGGCGGATTCACACAGTGGCTACAACAATGAGCTCAAGCATAGCAACGATTATAAGGATGGTTCAGGACCGGGCAGTGTTTCTTTCTGTTGTGCATAGGGTAGCTATGAGTCAGAACCAACTTGATGGCACCTAACAACAACAACAACAACAATAACAATATCCTCAACAGACAGAATAGAGTTAAGAACACAATAATCCTTTGTAGGATAAATCAATTAACACATTATTTTTTTTTAACGTATGCCATTTTATTGAAAGTGGAAAAAATAAAGATGTGCGGTAGTAACTTTTATTCAATTTAGCAGTTTTCAGCCAGCATTTGCAGCTAATATGTAGGGGTTTCTATCAGTCAGGGTTCAACTAGAGAAGGAGAATCAGAAACAAAGAGATAGATGGGAGATCTGTCTTTCTTGAGAATATAAGCTTAGGCATCCATTTTTGTAAAGCAAAATTTAAAGCTGTTAGTAGATTTTGGTTTTTTTTTAATAATAAAGTAAAGCATACCAAGAGTATTGCAAATGATTGCAGATAGATAGGTAGATAGATAGGTAGATAAAGAGATGGACAGATAGAGATACATAGAGAGAGTTATTACAAGGTATTGGTTTATATGATTATGGGGCTAGCTAAGCAAGTTCAAAGTTTGTAGTGCAGGTAATCAGGAAGCCAAGATCAAGCACAGGCTGGGACCCATGGGCACATGCAGCAGCTATTCTTCACAGGCAGTCAGTAAGGGAAGATGTAGAGAAAGTCGAGTAATTGCAGACTTAGCTGCTATTTGAAGTTTCATTCACCAAAAAGAGCCCAGTCCCTTTAGGTCAGTCCCACTAAGGATAATCTGCATATTTTAAGGTCAACTGATAAGCGACTTTAATTACATCTGTAGAATTCCCTCACAGCAGCAACTAGGTTAGTGTCTGATTGAATAGCTGGAATAGGGTATGTGTGTGCTGCAAAACGGCTGCTGGCCCTTCATTCTGTTCTCATAGATTAGCGTGGTATTCCTACGGGGCTATTTTGGAAACAGGCTGTGTGAATGACTCTCAGATATTGAGGTGCTGGTAGGTTTAACGGGGAGATTTCAGAACTAAAATTAAGCACTCCATTCAGAAATTAAAATGAGGGTTTTACTTCTACACTACTGATTACCATTAGGCTTTGGTTAAAGTTGCCATTTGAAAAGTAAAGCTTAGTCCTGTTTGTCGTGTTAAGAGTGTTCCTGCAACTGGCCTTAGAAAAAGCTTCATTGAATTGTCAAAACAAATTAGAGCCTATAGATAAACATGCAAAATTCTGTCATGCAATCTCTGACATTGTTTCTATCACGAAGACCATATTTTCCAGCTACTCATCCTTCTTCTTTGTTTATAACTTTTGCATTTCCTTCAGCAGTAATTATCAATGCACCCTGATTGCATGTTTGGTCAATTTCAGACTTCAGAAGTTGGGAAAAATCTTCAGTTTCTTCATTTTTGGCCTTAGTGGTTGGTGCATAAATTTGAATAATAGTCTTATTAACTGGTCTTCCTTGTAGGCATATGGATATTATGGATCCACAATCAACACCCATGGAAGAAGCAGTCAAGAAATCAAATGACGCGTTGCATTGGGCAAATCTGCTGCAAAAGACTTCTTTAAAGTGTTAAAAGCCAAAGATGTCATCTTGAAGACTCAGGTGTGCCTGACTTAAGCCATGATGTTTTCAATCACCTCATATGTATGCAAAAGCTGGACGATGAGTAAGGAAGGCAGAAGAAGAACTGATGCCTTTGAATTGTGGTGTTGGTGAAGACTATTCAATATACCACAGACTGCCAAAAAAAAAAAAAATGAACAAATCTGTCTTGGAAGAAGTATAATCAGAATGCTACTTAGAAGGAAGTATGACGGCAAGACTATATGTCACATATTTTGGACATGTTATTACGAGGAATCAGTCCCTGGAGAAGGACATCATGCTTGATAAAACAGAGGGTCAGCAAAAAAAGACAAAAATCCTCAATCAGAAGGATTGACACAATGGCTGCAACTATGGGTTCAAGCATGAAAACAATTGTGAGGATGGCTCAGGACCAGGTAGTTTTTCGTTCTGTTGTACGTAGGATTGCTGTGAGTTGGAACCGACTTGAGGGCACTTAAGGACAACAACATAGATAAACATGTCTTAACTACCTTAAAAAGTTCCCTAGCAAGCACCTAGGCATTACCTCTTTTCTCTCAGATAAATAAGCAGAGTTTATTTACACTTTCCTAACTAGGAGTAAATTCTGTATCCAAAGATTCCAATTAAGTTGACCTAAGCGCAATTATATTACTAACTTGCATATCACTAAGCTTTCGTGTCAAAATTGTTTATACTTTTCATTTAAGAAATATTGCCTTAGTTAAAATGCATCAAGTATGAGAGACTTGTGTTAGACTACAAACTGATGTAAACAAAGTTTCACAGTTAATTGCTACCTTATAGATCTCACCTCCTCTCCTGCTGTTGCTTTGATGTGAAGTTGTTATCTGTACTCACTCTATCTGTTAAACACCTCTGTTTTACCTATTAGCCAGAGCAAACCATTACAGCCAAACTGAACACATGCTCTTTTGTGGTTCATTCCTTCAATACATTTTATTTGTTTGAATATCGAATTAGAGTATTGGTCCAGTGATTTCAGGATAATGCACTGCTACCTTTGGTCTAATCATTACAGAGTGCAAATGAATAAAAGGTCAATTTTTAGGCCTCAAGTTATAATATGAAGTGTCAAGACACCAGGGTTCAAAGGGTACACCACTTTAAATTAGACTGATACTTCTACTGCCAATCTGACTACATAAAAATCATTCGGAGAATCAAGACTTTTCAGTTTGGTGATCAAGTGCCTTGAACTTGACATTGATGTAACCCACAAAAACAAACAAAAAAACAATCTCAGAATTTAAGCTGAGTCTCATGAACATTTTATTTTTGGTCTTTCTGCTTGATAATGTTATCACAGTGACAACTAATGTCAACTGAGATCTTATTAAAAAAATAAAAATAAAACCCACTGCCATCGAGTCAATCCCAACTAATAGCGACTCCATTGGGTTTCCAAGGCTGTAAATCTCTATGGAAGCAGACTGCCCCATCTTTCTCCCATGGAGCCACTGGTGGCTTTGAACCGTTCACCTTTTAGTTAGCAGTCAAACTCTTTGACCACTGTGCCACCAGGGCTCCTTTGTGATCTTATAGGATATTTAAAGGTCAAGTATATGCTTTTAACATCAAATTTCTGTAATGTCTTGTTCGCTGAATTGCATACTGTACTTGTGCTGATTTTCTGAAGGCTAAGCCTTGCTGGCCTACCCAAGGTAACTTGCAGACAGTTGGTACAATCAAAGAGAAACCCAATGCCTGCATGTAATGAAGGCTTCCTTTAAAACCTGATGGCTTAAAGAAGCTGAACAGAATGAAATTACCTTTCTTCTTCAGTCACTTAGACCATGCCCTTTCTTCAGTGACACAAATCCTAGAGCAATTGGGTCATAAGAATTGCCCAAGTGAGATAAAAGTTGAAAATCAGCAAGTTTTTTGTAAAACTAGTCGAATTTTGTGACTTGCTTACAGAGTAAAAAGTAGCAAGTAAGACTCTAAAGTGTATTATTTAGAATCTGACTTTCAGAGGAATTCTTTTATTAGCAAACTCCTATTCACCCAGGGTTCAGCTGAGAATACCATTATTTTTGAAGGAGAACATAGCATTGCCTGATTATCCTTTATCTGCGGTGATCCTGAGGGCAACTCTGCATTCTATTACATAGCCAGGGATCCATGCCTGCAAAGCACTTAGAATGCTTAGAGTTCACAGGATTACAAGCTTTCAAGCACAAATGTTTTCTCAGGTAGAATGACTTTTTTTAATCACTACTTGGGAATTTTAAGCTAGGCTTTCAGATTCATAAAGTAAAATCTAAAGCTGTTAGAATATTTCTTGAGCGAGAATAAAGTATGCCAAGAATATTGCAAATGATTTATCTTAAAAATTTAGCAGTGTGAGATCAAGAGCAGACATACCTTTTATTTTTTCAATTGGTTTAGTTGTTATAAATAACTTTATAGCTTATTTGTACAAAAAAATGAGGTATTAAAGAGTTACTGGTTTTACTGAAATATCCATTCCCTAGAAAAAATTTCTGTTTAGTTGAGGAATAGCAGTAATATATAAACATAAATTCAGTACTATATGAACATGGAGCCCTGGCAATGCAGTGGTTAAAAGCTTGGCTGCTAACCGAAAGATCAGCAGTTTGAATCCACCAGCCACTCCTTGGAAGCCCTATGGAGCAGTTCTACTCTGTCCTATAGGTTGCTATTAGTTGAAATCAACTCAACGGCTATGGGTTTTTTTTTTTTTTTTTTTGGTTTTATATAAACATAGAATATATATAGGGTCTCTTTGAGTTGGAATCGACTCGACGGCACTGGGTTTGGTTTTGGTTTTTATAAACATAGAAGTAGTAAAAGAAAAAAAATACACTGATGTGGAACATACTGAAAGTAACTACTCTGACTCATGACATATTGCCTTTTCTGATCAGTGGCTCTTTAATTTTTTAAATCTGTGTTAATAAAAATAGCAGGTAATATTGAAAACTGTGATTACCACTGTTATCACTAAAAAAGTTCTTAGATTAATTTTAATTGAAATATTTTTACATTATTCCTTGAGAAAGACATAACAGAGGTGCAGATAATAATAGAATCTTCTTAAGAATTTCCTAATAACTAGATTATTCTTAAATATCTTCCATGAATATCTTTTTATCTCTTTTTTTTTAATGGAAAAGTAGATCTATGGAATCTATAAAATCTCTAAGAACATCAATGGCTGGTAGTAATGAAGAAGATTCTTAATGATCTGCCAGGCTCGTGATTTCCTTCTTTGCTAATCTACTCTTTGTTCCTTTTAAGTAGCATAAATGTGAATTAGAATTTTGTACTTCTTAAAGGTCCATGATTCCCTTTTAAAATTCTTTTTGCTTACAAGTTTAGAGCATTATAGTCATTCTCTTAAATAAATGTTGTACTAATAATGTAACAATGTCTGTTTTATTGAGGAGCTTGGGTGGTGCAAGTGGTTTGCAATTGCCTACTAACCTAAAGGTTGGCAGTTCAAACCCATCCAGTGGCTTTGAAGAAGAACCAAAAAAAAAAAAAAAAAACCCATTGCCGTCAAGTTGATTCCAACTCATAGCAACCCTGTAGGACAGAGTAGAACTGCCCCGTAGAGTTTCCAAGGAACACCTGGGGGATTTGAACTGCCGACCTTTTGATTAGCAGCCTTAGCTCTTAACCACCACACCACCAGGGTTTCCCTGAAGAAGAAAAGCCTGGCAAATTGCTTCCATAAAGAATACAGCCCAGAAATCCCTATGGAGCAGTTCTACAGTTCTACTCTGTAACACACGGGATCTCCATGAGTTGAATCAACTCCAAGGCAATGAACGGGTTTGGTGTTCTCTTTCTTTTTATTTTTTTTCGTTCATTTTGTCGAGTTTCTTTTTTCCCATTGTGTTGGCATTGATTTTTTATTATTATTTTTGTGAAAGTATAAAGAACATAACACTTGGCAATTCAACATTTTTCATGTGTACAATTTATCCCTTCGAATAGTTTCTGCAAAGGCAAACTGCCCTAGGAAGTCAGCCTAGTAAGTTAGACTTTATTTGACAAGAAGTCCAGTAGTCTATGTAAAGAGCCTTCACAGCATGGCAGTGATTACCCTCATGAATTTTTTTCAGTCCAGAGTTTGGTCCTACCATCCTGAAGCCTTAAAAACTTGACTTGTCACTTTCCCAATAGTAGATTTATCCCATAGATATTGTGGTTGCTAGTTGCCCTCAAGTTGGCTCCCCACTCATGGTGACCCTATGCGCAATGGGATCAAACAGTTGTAACCCGCAGGTTCTTCTGGCTGGTTTTTTGGAAGTAGATCTCCAGGCCTTTCTTTCTTTCTGGAAGCTCTGCTGCAACCTGTTCAGCATCAGAAAAACACACAAGCCTCCACCGACAGATGGGTGGTCACTGTGCTTCAGATACAATGGCTGGGAATCCAGTCAGAGTATCCCACACGGAAAGTGAGAATTCTCATTCACAATAACTGTGTCCAAAGACTGATACACAATATCAAAATGGCTGGAAACCAGAATTCTGTGAAACGCCTCTGTACCCAACATCTTTTTTCCTGAAGTAGACCCCACACGGGAAGCCAAGCTGTAATGAGAAGTTTGCTGTTGAAAAAGACTCATTATTAGGGACAATATATAATTGAGGTTTTAATAACAACAGGCAAACACGACCAAAATACCCGACATCAGTTGACCACACCTGCTTACATATATGGTCAGCGTTGGAGTTTCCTTGCCTTGGTAAGAGTCAAATTCCAACTGAAAACCCCTCTTCCCCGCCATACTAGCATGGGCCCCCCAAACTTGCCTCTGTGACATCTCTTTTTTCTAAGAGTTAATATTGATTGACAGTTGTCCTCACTAACAATTATCTTTAAATTGGTGTGTATTTAGTCAAATCATGCTTAAGTCTGATTTGTTTAGCAGCCATATCCTCTCTTGAAAGTAACTTTGTCTCACTATGCTTCTCCATTTGTGTATAATTTTTAATTTTAAAACTCAGAAAGCAACTATTTTTACAATCTTGGGAGGCCACCTCACAGCCAGTACACTTGGTTCCCTGATCACTTTTCCAGGTTGAGAAACAGAGATTTTGGGGTAGTGAGTGGAGCTTTTAGAATTTATGCTTTTCTTCATTCATTAATTTAGTTATCGCACCAATTCTTCACATGCTTTTTTCTCTTTGGTAGTCTACACTTTGGTGAATACCTTGCAGTTTCTCCTATTTTCTGCACAATGATTGCTTGTGCCTCAGAAACTTGTATAGACTTAAAGAGCTTCCAAAAAAACCACAGAAAACATGAGAAACACCTAATGGATATAGATGCCTTAGAATTTCCAAACCTCATGTAAAGATATTTCTGATTAAATAAATTTCTAACTTCTCACTCTGATGATGAATTTGTTAAAACAACTATTTCTCCCCTTTATAAAAAAAATTAAAACAAACAATTTAATGAACTATTACACAAATTCAAAAGCAGTTACAGCGGTACATAGTCAGGGAACTGCCAAAAATTCAAGCCAGATTCAGAAGAGGACTTGAAACAAGGGAGATGATTGCTGATATCAGATGGATCCTTGCTGAAAGCAGAGAATACCAGAAAGATGTTTACCTGTGTTTTGTTGACTATGCAAAGGCATCTGACTGAATGGATCATAACAAATTATGGATAACATTGCAAAGGATGAGAATTCCAGAACACTTAGTTTTGCTCATCAGGAACCTGCACTTAGACCAAGAGGCAGTCGTTCAAACAGAGCAAGAGGATACTGTGTGTTTTAAAATCAAGAAAAATGTGCATCAGTGTTGTATCCTCTCACCATACTTATTCAATCTGTATGCTGAGCAAATAATTCGAGAAGACGGACTATATGCAAAAGAACGTGGCAACGGGATTGGAGGAAGACTCATTAACAACCTGCAATATGCAGATGACACAACCTTGCTTGCTGAGAGCGAAGAGAACTTGAAGCACTTACTGATGACGATCAAAGACCACACAGCCTTCAGTGTGGATTATACCTTAAAATAAAGAAAACAAAAATCGTCACAACTGGACCAATAAGCAACATCATGACAAGTGGAGAAAAGATTGAAATTGTCAAGGATTTTATTTTACTTAGATCCATAATCAATGACCATGGAAGCAGCAGTCAAGAAATCAAATGACAGATTTCATTGGGAAAATCTGCTGCAAAAGATATCTTTAAAGTGTTAAAAAGCAAAGATGTCACTGTAAGGACTAAGATGTGCCTGACCCAAACTGTAGTGTTTTCATTCACATCATATGCATGTAAAAGCTGGACAGTGAATAAGGAAGAGAGAAGAAGAATTGATGCCTTTGAATTATGGTGTTGATGAAGAATGTTGAATTTACCATGAACTGCTGAAAGAAGGAACAAATCTGTCTTGAAAGAAGTACAGCCAGAATGCTCATTAGAAGCAAGGATGGCGAGACTTTGTCTCACATATTTCGGACATGTTATCAGGAGGAACCAGTATCTGGAGAAGCACATCATGTTTGGTAAAGTAGAGGGTCAGTGAAAAAGAGGAAGACCTTCAATGAGATGGATTGACAAAGTGGCTACAACAATGGGCTCAAGCATGGCAAGGATTGTGAGGATGGCACAGGGCCCAGGCATTGTCACCTTCTGTGGTACATAGGGTCGCTATGAGTCAGAACTGACTCAAGGGCACCTAACAATAACACTATGCAAATCAATAATTTGTTTTTTATTATTATCATGCCATTTTTTTTACAGTATATATTGAATGTCATTCTGATCCAAAATATGAGGCTGGGGAGATGATTTAAACAAAATGTCTTCACCTGAATTGTCAAACACATTCCTTTAATCATTTTGTTAGTATTTACTTCCAGGAAGACTCTAATAGCTATTTGAACAGCAATAAAAATGATGTTTTTCATCATAGATAGTTGACCAAAACATTACATACATAGAGATGTGAGAATTATTTTCATACATTCATTTATTCAGTATATATTGAGCATGTTCTGTGCATTAGGATCTAGAGCTATACCACTCGATGTAGGACCCACTGGCTACATGTCACTATTGAACATCTGAAAAGTAGTAGAAACTGCATTTTAAATTTAATTTAATTAATTTAAAGTTAAATTAAAAAAACTTGCACTATAGCATGTTTTATATTGATTGTATGTTGTAATGATAGTATTTTGGATATGTTCATTAAAATATGTTACTAAAATTAATTTCACTTGTTCCTTTTTGCATTTCTTAATGTGTCTACAAGAATATTAAGGACAGACTCAATGGCAGTGGGTTTATGGTTCACATTTCTGTTGGACAGCTCTCTTCTAGAGTTTCTGTGGCAAATAAAACAGGCACAGTCCTCACCATAGTGAAACTTGACTGCATGGCTTATTATTTTTCTTGAACTTTAGTTACAAAAGACTCCTTTTTGCCATTAACTTTAACAGTGAGAAGTACACCAAATATGGTAAATTGCTAACAAATCAACTAATGAGTCAAAAATAAATAGAGTATTTGACTATTTCCACACCCTCTCCCCTCAAAAAAAAAAAAAAAAAAATCATATAAGAACTAAAAGACCTTAAAGTTCTGGATATATCAGGGTTTTAATCTTTTATGTGGATCTATTGCAACCCATTTTATTATGGCATATTAACCATTTTTGATACTGGTCAGAAGCCCTTTACTTTACAAAAGAGCTTATTACGATGACCCTGGTAGGTAAGCATTACTTCCCCTATTTTACAAAAAAGGAAAGATAAGCTTAGAGTGGTTACTAAGCTTTTGGAAATTTATACAAAAAAATTCAGACTCATATTTGTCTCATTTCGAATTTCGTATACTCCTTTCTCTACTGAGGATCATGACTCTTGAAGGTGAAGAAGAGGCCTTTGCAATGCTATTTTTGGGAACTAACAGTCTACTCACAGCTATGGCCCAGGATATTTCTGTGACATAGGAAATGGATTTGTATTTTGCCCCAGAAGAAGAATTCACTGTCCTCCATACTGGGATTTTTGTATATTATCACCAATTAGCCAGAGCTACTCAGTCTTTACTCAGTCTTCTTACAGTAGGGAGTTTAGTCTCTTTCATTTCACTTGCCTCATTAAGGACAAGGCCACAATTCCTCTTAAGTGTTGATGCTACAGAAAATGAGTTAATGGAAGCAGGTTTCCCAGTAAAATCTGACATTGTCTCTAGGAAAATGCAGGCTGGACCAAAGGACAGAATGATGGTTCCCAGGAGCCTCTAAGTACAAAACTAAATGGGTTCGTGAAACTAGACTCTTCAAATCAACAGCAGCAAAACAAAGCTTATTTACCTCAGGCTAAAACAATTTATTTAATAATCATTAATATTCTACTTTTTTTTAATGAGTGTATGAAAAAAATTTCTTCCAGTTTAATCTCTAATCCCCAATTTAAAGGCTATACTTGTATAAACCGAAATGAAATACATAGAATTCAGAAGAATATATATTTTAGGAAAGAACTTATATAAATTACAAGCTTATAAATCCTCACAGAGACTTAAAATAATTATTTTGTAAAAGGAAATGTAACATGTTTATTGATCTAATAAGCTCCTCAAAACAATGGTTAAATATTATAGAAGCTACATATCTTTATTTTCATGGCTGTATAGCAATAAGTAATTTTTTACTTATTGCTATTTACGGAGCCCTGGTGGCCCTGTGGTTAAGAGTTCGGCTGCTAATCAAAAAAGTTGGCAGTTTAAATCCACCAGCTGCTCCTTGGAGACCCTACAGGGCAGGTCTACTACTGTCCTATAGGGTCACTACGAGTCAGAACCAACTTGACAGCAGTGGGTTTTGTTTTTGTTTTTTTATTGCTATTTATTTAGATTCAATAAGAATATATCTTCCTTCCCAGCAGGACATAATTCAGTAATTAAAGTTGTAACTTAGACCATACCATGAACCTTATTTATTTAGATATGAAAACAAACCAACAAACAAATCAGCTGCTGTTGAGTTGATTCAGACTCATGGTAACTCCGTACATGTCAGAGTAGAATGGCACCGCAGAGGATTTTCTTGCCTGTTATCTATCAGAAGCAGATGGTCAGGATTTTCTTCTGAAGCACCTCTGGGTAGGTTGGAACAGCCAAACTTTTGGTTAGTAGCCAAGCATTTAACTATTTGCACCACTCAGGGATCCACATTTAGATATGACAAATCTCTTACTAAAGAACAAGAACACACTTCACACATAGTCCAATGGAGCAAAAGAGCAAATTAATGGTATTGAATCAGAAAAAATCAGTAACAAACTTTTGTGTGCATAGGGAAGGAGACTTGAACACGAATATAATAATAGCTAAGCAAGGGGAACAAAATATGTTCCACCTTGAGATAGGTCAAAAATAAATAGGGTCATTCTATCTCATCTGTGTCCCCAAAGTTAATGAACCTTTGAACATTTCCTGTAATTGGATGATTCTCTAACAAAACTATTATTCCTGACTTTTACAATGTTGATGTCAGATTTTATGTCACCAACTTTGTAAACTTTTTTTTTTTTAGATACTTTTGTCTCTGAAGTTTCTTTATAAAACAGGTAATTGTGAGAGTAGCGAGGCTTATCAAAGTCCATGAGATTAGGACGTATAATGAAACCAAAAATTCTCCTCTATTTATGATTTGACTCACTGGCAGGAAACCTAAATATTTTAACAACAATATAAGATGGAAGAAATATATTTAAAATACAACCAAGATGAAGGAAAAGCCCTGTTTTTACCTTCTTAAAGGGTTTTCAACTTAGGAAACTGTTGATTACCACCAAAATTAAAACCAGGAAGATAAATGGAATTACTGTTTTATATTGCATCAGCCTTTCAATAATGGAAAACTGCTTTTCATTGACATCAACACTGAGATACTATGAATAACCACCTGATAACAACCATTTGATACCGCTGTGCCCAGCGTCATCACTATCACAAAGCCTAGATCTTAACGTGCCTTTCCAATCCATTGCTGCAGTTAAACCATTTCAGTAAATGTAGTGGACTGCAACTAATTCAATGAATTAAAATGATTTTCATGTGGTAGAATTTAATTAAAGATGCCATGTTTTTTAGGCTATTTTATGTTTATATATAGTGGATACAGAAATCTATTTAATTTGGCCAGGTTTTCAGGTAGAAATAAGTGTACTTTATTTTTTGGAGCTTACAATGTAAAGCATCTGGAATGAATACTTTTGTGGAATTCCACTAAGTGAAAATTTTTACTATCTTTCCCCTTAAAACCCATTGCCCTCAAGTCAATTCTGATTCATAGTGACATTGTAGGACAGAATACAACTGTGCCCATAGAGTTTCTAACACTACAAATCTTTACAGAAGCAGACTGCCTCATATTTCTCCCACAGAGCAGCTGGTGGGTTCGAACTGCTGACCTTTCGGTTAGCAGCCAAGCATTTTCACCGCTGTGCTGCCAGGACTCCTATATTGCCCCTTACCTGCTGCCATTGAGTCTATTCTGCCTCATAACGACCCTATAGGACAGAGTAGAGCTTCCCAATAGGGTTTTCAAGGAGTGGCTAGTGTATTTGAACTGCCAACCTTTTGGTCAGCAGCCAAGGTCTTAAACACTGCACCACCAGGGGTCCATACTGTCCCTTCCAAAAAAAACACAAACCCATTGCCATCAAGTCTGGGTCATAGTAACCCTGCAGGACAGAGTAGAACTGCTGTGTAGAGTTTCCAAGGGGCCAACTGCCAACCTATTCCTTAGCAGCCATAACGCTCATAACTGCTACACCACCAGTGTTTCCTATTGGCCCTTATGGCCCTTAGGAGGTGTTATTTTAGCTCTTTTAAAGACTTATCACTCTTTACTACTAGTTGTAAGGGATGGTAATTTTTCTGCCTAATTTTGGGTATTTGCGGGGAGTGAAAGAAGGTATGACAAGGAAGGCAAATCTTTGTATTGCTTTTCTACAATGTAAAGAGCAACACTATTTGTTTTCAGTGATAGAGATGATTTGGTTTTTATAACCTCCTGTTAATCAAACTTAAAAATACACCATGTAGAATACTGCATATATGAGCCAATGAAAGCTTAAAGTGAATGTCACATTTCTGAAAGGTTGTGTTGTGATGGAGTCCAAGGGAAAACACCTATGGTAATGGAAATAGAACACCCAAGAAGTAGAATTAGATGAAAACAGCAAGTGCATAACTTACATTTATAAACAACCAAACATGACTCAGGAATTCTAACAAATAATAATAATAAACTTACTAATTCTAAAAACTCAAATTGTTCTAGAATTTTAGTGAAATGTAAGTATAGCAAATAATTTCATTTTGGTTCAATGTTATCACTGCTAAATATGCCAGTGGTTTGAAAAATAATTAGGAAGATCAGTGATATTGCTTATAAATCTTCAAAAATGTTTCTAGATTGTCGCTTCCAGACTGTGACTCTATGTAGATTCTACTCTACTTTACAGCCATTCATTCTTTCTCTCTTCCCCTTAACCATTCCAAAATATTTGTAGATTTGCTAGTCACTGTTTTGGGTGCTCAGGCATAACCTCTGAACAAGAAAGAAAGGTTGATATTCTCTTTGTCAGTGTTGTAAAAAAATAATGGGCCATGTATTAGCAAATGGTTGGTGGGAGATATTGTAGGGAGTTTGGATAGGGTAGCATTGGCTGAGTCTTGAAAAGTTAAATGAGAGAAGTTAAGGAGTCAGATCTTTCCTCAGAGAACAAACAGAAAGTGCAAGCGGCCCGCAGGAGGGATAGACTCGTAGAGCCTGAGGAATAGATAGGCTGTATGGCTGGAGTTTCCAGCATAAAAAGAGTTACGTATAAGGAGGTCAGAGAAGTAGGCGGGACACAAATTGTAGGGTTCTTTGGAGACCATGAGAAAGAGTTGGAGTCATTCTAATTTCAAAGATCAGCAGCTAGAATGCTTTAAAAAACAGAATGCTATGATCTAAGACATAGTCACAACAGTGGGCTTCACGTAACAAAGATCAGGAAGGTTGACTGGGCGGCATGGTGTTCCCTTACACATAAGGTCACCACGAGTCGGAGACAACTGCAGCTCGACTAACAGCAACATAGTCTGATATACATTTTAAAGACCACCCTGGTTAATGTCTCTTTTCTCCCCCTGTGAAGGCCATCTAATCACTTCAGCTCTTTTTGATATCTCTTTTTCTCAACATATAGATCATTTATTGTCATTCCTAGTCTATGGATCTGTAAGCAAAAGTGAAGGAATCAAACACTGTTAGGTGGCTATGTTCACCCAAAGCTTCCACTGTCATCTTTACAAAAGAGCCTTCTTTCAAAACAGCACACTACTTTGTTGCTACACTTGGTATCCCTAGATTTTATATATTCGGTAAGTTTAGAGATCAAGCTTTTCATGGATTTTTTTTTATTATTATTATTCTTTTTTAACACAGAACTAAGAGATCATCCTTCTAGGTTCAGGCTAAACCTCATGCCCTTTTTGATGCTTCCCTGTACATCCCCGTAGCCTCTATTGCATCCTTCATAGTTCAAACCTGAACTTTAACGCTTTTCAGATTTGTTATTTGATTCCACATCAGTCTGTGAGCACCTTTAGATCAGGAACTTAGGTTTTACTTATTTTTCACCTTTTTATAACCAGCGAGTTGCATATCCCTGACAATAGGAAAGGGCTAAGTGTATTTCGGTGGCTACAATATGCTCTTTAGAACTATGTTTCAAAAGAACTTTGGTTTTTGCCAACCTAGAAAAGTTAAAAGCATTTAAAACAAAAACAATAGCAGACTTTCAGTGGTTTTATTATAGCCTCCCTAGACGTTGTTCTGCTGCTATTCATAAGGTTTTCACTTGTTAATTCTTTTCAGAAGTAGACCACCGGCTCTGTCTTCCTAGTCTGTCAGTCTGGAAGGTTGGCTGAAACCTATCAGCCATGGTATTTGAATACCCGTGGCATAGCTTCCAGCATCACAGCAACATGCAAGCCCCCAAGGTATGACGAACTGATGGACACATGGGGGAAAAAATTCAAGCCTTGAGCTGCAATAGTGAAGGATTCTACAGGGAAAATATTAAATGACACAGGAAGCATTAAAAGAAGATGGAAGGAATACACAGAGTCACTATACCAAAAAGAATTGGTCCACATTCAATCATTTCATCAAGTAGCATATGATCAGGAACTGATGGTACTGAAGGTAGAAATTTAAGCTGCACTGAAGGCATTGGAAAAAAAACGAGGCTCCTGGAATTGACAGAATACCAGTGGAGATGTTTCAATAAATGGATGCAGCACTGAAGTGTTCACTCGTCTATGTTAAGAAATTTGGATGACAGCTACCTGGTCAACAGAATGAAAGAGATCCATATTTATGCCTGTTTCCAAGAAAGATGATCCAACCAAATGTGGAAATTATCCAAAAATATCAATAATACCACACACAAGTAAAATTTTGCTGAAGATAATTCAAAAGCTGTTGCAGCTGTATGTATTGACAGGCAATTGCCAGAGATTCAAGGTGGATTCGGAAGAGGATGTAGAACCAGGGATATCATTACTGATGTCAGATGGATCCTGGCTGAAATAGAAAATAACAAAATAATAGAAAGATGTTTGTCTGTGTTTTATTGACTATACAAAGGGATTTGACTGTGTAGATCATAACAAATTATGGGTAACATTGCTAAGGATGGGAATTTCAGAACAGTTAATTGTGCTCATGAGGAACCTGTATATAGGTCAAGAGGCAGTCGTTCAAACAGAACTAGGGAATACTGAGTGGTTTAAGGTCAGGAAAGGTGTGTATCAGGGTTGTATCCTTTCACCATATCTATTCAATCTATATGCTGAGCTAATAATCCAAGAAGCTGAACTATATGAAGAAGAACGGTGCATCAGGATTGGACGAAGACTCATTAACAACCTGGATCATTCAGATGACACAACCTTGCTTGCTGAAAATGAAGACGGTTCGAAGCACTTACTGGTGGAGATCAAGGACCACAGCCTTCAGTATGTATTACACCTCACCATAAAGAAAACAAAAATCCTCACAACTGGACCAATGAGCAACATCATTATAAATGGAGAAAAGATTGAAATTGTCAAGGATTTCACTTTACTTGGATCCACATGGAAGCAGAGGCTGAGAAATCAAAAGACACATTGCATTGGGCAAATGTGCTGCAAAAGGCCTCTTTAAAGTGTTGAAAAGCTGAGACGTCATCTTGAAGACTAAGGTGCACCTGACCCAAGCCATGTTTTCAACCACCTCATGTGCATGTGAAAACAGCACAACGAATAAGGAAGACCAAAGAAGAATTGAAGTCTTTGAATTGTGGTGTTGGTGAATAGTATTGAATACTCCATGGACTACCAAATGAACAAACAAATCCATCTTAAAAGACGTACAGGAATGACCCTTAAAAGCGGTGATGGCAAGACTATGTCTCACATACTTTGGACATGTTAACAGGAAGGATCAGTCCCAGGAGCAGGACATCATGCTTTGTAAAGTAGAGGGTCAGTGAAAAAGAAGAAAACCCTCAATGAGATGGATTTACACAGTGGCTGCAACAATGGGCTCAAGCACGGCAATTGATTGTGGGGATGGTGCAAGGTCAGGCCGTGTTTCATTCTGTTGTACATAGGGTCGCTATGAGTTGGAACTGACTCTATGGCACCTAACAGCAACAGGCCATGCTCTGCTTTCTTCTTTATCCCTAAGCTCAAGGGATTCTGTCCACCTGTTGTAGATTAAGAGCCCTGGGGGTACAGTGGTTAAGTGGTCGGCTGCTAACCAAAATGTTGGCAATTTAAATCAACCAGCTGCTCCTTGGAAATCTTATGGGGCAGTTCTACTCTGTCCTATAGGGTCACTATGAGTAGGAATCTACTTGACACAAGGGGTTTGGTTTTTTGATTGTAGGTTAGGAAACTAGAAAGGGAGTACAAAGTGACTGGACATAACTTTGTTTAAATCAGTTGGATACGTCATCCAGTTGCTTTAAAGACGGGGAAACCATCTCTGAATTGGGTAAACTTTTGAAAGAGCCAGGTTGCTGGACTGAAAGCTGATGTTCCTTTGTTCAGGACAGAGAAGTTAGAAGAATAGAACCATGTAATAATTATTTTAATATCTCTCTGTATTTGTGTACAAAGGGAGGGACAGGGTCCTGCTTGTCTGTAAGCTTAATGGAAGGCTTTTACTGGATATGCACAGCAAGTCATAAATAAGAACTTAAATCAAGTATACATTGTTATCTAAGAGATTAATAAAAATCATGTACAGAGTAAAAGAAATCAGATCAACTTACATTCAGGTTTTCATTATTTTGCTTGTGCAGAGGAGGCAAAATTCCGGTTTTATTTTCTTGTTTTTAGGGGAAGAGTTCTGAAGGAAGAATAAATGATTTGATTTTAACACTCCTTCTACAGTAGACAATTCTGCAGGTAGTTAATCACTTTTCACTTCAACATTTGCCCTGTTTGGGTGAGCAGAATTAGAAATATTTCTTGCAGGCATATGGAGAGTAGGTGTGAAGCAATTCTCACCCTATTAACACATTTTTTGACAGAATCTCACAGTGGTCAAGAAATGGTAACAATTTTCAGGGAACTAAGAAGTGTGTAACCTGAGGGTGAAGCATGTTCTGGAGACAGTTCAGGAAAAGCCCAAGAAGTTAGATGATTTTCTTTTTTTAAATAACTTGGGTTGTTGTCGAAATTGTGTGACTGAATAGAAAAACTGGAAGCAGATATCTCTGTCAAGTTATATTCAGGTTTTTCTTTTTTGATGTTTTCCAACACAGATTAGTATAGAAATTATAAAACTGAACTAAGGGGATGAGTTTTTCAAAGAGAGAATTTGATAAAAATGTTACCTCTGGTGAGATGGGCATTTATAAGGTAACACAGTAAACTGCAACACCTCGCTCAGGAAAATAGATTGTTCTAGCCTCTGCTTCTCTGCTGTCACCTCTACTGTGCACTTGAGAATAAGGTTTAAAAAGGCACCAATGCCATGACCACCCAATAGAGAATTCTGCTGCTGGGTGTGTTTTACCTGTGCTTCCTTCTCTTGAACTCTCAAACATTTATTTGGAGAGAAGGTACCTGAAAGTAACAGAGGGTAGCTCTTGTAGCCATAAGGGATATATTTTCTCATTATCAGATCCTATAAATATTTTGAAATGAAAGCTTTCTCTGAAGAGTTCTGTAGTGGTTTTTTCTTTGGGACCAGCTTCAGTGCAGACAGAGAACAGGTAGGATGGCCACAGATTGATAAAACTTAGAAAGGTGAAAAAGAACCATTTATGAGAAGGGTGTTCGGTGCTGGGGCAGATGAAAGGGTATTGTCACTGATTTAATAGAAAAAAAACCTCTGGAGTCTTAGGTAGTACTTTCCTCATTCCAGGGGGCTCTCTAGGCAACTAAATCTTCTTTTGCCCACCAATTTGTATAACCTCACTAGGTTCAAAAGCAGAAAATGTGTTCTTCCGGTGGCTTTGGAGTTGTAACTTGGAGTAAACTGAGCCAGAGAGCCATTGGATTAAAAACAGTGGACAATCCAGTGTTTCACTTATTTTTATTAAAGAGGGAGATAAAGTGTGACTATTATGTTAAGTGTGGGCAAGTGCCAGACATGTTAGATAGGAAAACATTCAACAAAGGCCAAAATGATACAGTGAACACGTGGTTTACTAAATAGTAAAGGAAAACAGAATTTGCTTTTCCATAAACCTAATGAATTGTGTAGGAGCTCTGGTGGCATAACAGTTAAATGCTTGACATAGGGACAAGATTATGGCATCTAATTTTTTGCAGAAGCAGACTATCAAACACAACTACAAACGTATGAACAATAGAAGACCAAGTTAGATAACTGGAACCTCCTAAAAATAAATACTTATGTTTATCAAAAGAGTAAAAAGAGAACCTATAGACTAGAAAAAAAGGGCATGAACAGACACTTCACCAAAGAGGACATTCAGGTGTTAACAGACACATGAAAAGATGCTCACGATCACTAGTTTTGAGACGGATGCAAATCAAAACTGCAATGAGATACCATCTCACCCCTGCAAAATGGCACTGATCAAAAAAAACAGAAAACAACAAATGCTCGTGAGGTTGTGGAGAGACTGGAACACTTATACACTGTTGGTGGAACGTAAAATGGTACAAGCACTATAGAAAACAGTATGGTGTTTCCACAAAAAGCTAGAAATAGAAATACCTTATGATCCAGCAATTCTACTCCTAGGTATATATATACCCTAGAGATGTAATAACAGTGACACAAATAGACATACGCATACCTATGTTCATTGTAGCATTATTCACAATAGCATAAAGATGGAAGAAACCTATGTGCCCACCAATGGATGAATGGATAAACAAATTGTAGTACATACATACAATAGGATACTATACAGATAGAGTCCTCAAGGCATCTTATAATGTGGATGAATCTGGAGGATATTATGATGAGTGAAATAAGCCAATCACTAAAGGACAAATAGTACATGGTCTCACTTTTATAAAAAGGTAAGAAAAGGTATACACACAGAAAGCAACATTCTTTGATGGTTACCAGGGATGGGAGGGGGGATCACTTTCTATTTAGTAGACACTTGTTATTTTTGGTGATGGGAAAGGCAATACCCAATATGGATGAAGCCTTTACAACTTGACCAAGGGAAATGATGACAGGGATAGGGGACAGTTTTTGTTAAATATTATAACATGTACAATTTTGCAACAGTAATAACAACCAGAAAGTATGTGTGTGGTTACATAGATAGATGTGTATGCATATATATGTATGGAAGGCATATGTGAGTATACTGGTGTGCATGTATAGGTGAATCTATTGGCATACATATACACATGTTTGTGTGTGCTGTATATGTATTCATATATATAATAAAGCACATAGGGAGCACAGTTACTGATACTTCCTAGACATAACCAAACATCTTGTGGGTTGAAGGCTTAGAACCGTAGTTTTGGGGAACAATTCAATCAATTGGCATAACATAATTCATAAAGATACTGTTCTACATCCTAGGTTGGTGAGTAGCGTCTGGGGTCTTAAAAGCTTGAGCGAGGCCATCTAAGATACAAGTATTAGTCTGTACGTATCTGGAGCAAAAGAGAAAGAAGGAAATCAAAGACTTGAAGAAGAAACTAGTCTATAGGACTAATATCCTGCATGAACCATGAGCTCATCTTTCCTGAGATGAAAAGAATTAGATGGTGCCTAGCTACCAGTAATGACTGTCCTGACCAGGGGCAAAATAGATGGTCCGGGATAGAATGGGAAAAAACAATGTAGAACAAATCTCAAATTCCTAAGAAAGGCCAGACTTACTGAACCAGTAGAGACTAAAGGATTTCCTGAAACTATTACTCTGAGGTACTCTTTGAACTTGGAACTGAAGCCACTCCTGGAGGTCACCTTTTAGCCAAATAATAGATTAGGTCATAAAGTAAACTATATCACCTGTGACTATTGTGCTCCTTTAAATAATTATCTATATGAGATCAAACAGTCCCTATTTACTCTAAAGCAAAGATGAGAATGTAAGGGGGGATGCAGGGAAGTTAGATTAATGGAAAGAGGACAATCAGAATGGAAATAATGAGAATGCTAACACATTGTGAAAAATGTAACCAAGTCCACTGAACAAGATGTATAGGAATTTTTAAATGGGGACCTAATTTGCTGTGTAAAATTTCACCAAAAGTACAATAAAAATAAAACACAAAAAAATCAAGTGCTCGCTGCTAAACAAAAGGTTGGTGGTTCAAACCCACCTGGCGGCTCTGCAGGAGAAAGACTTGGCTATGCATTCCCATAAAGATCACAGCCTAGGAAACCCTAGGGGGTAGTTCTACTATGTCACATGGGGTCTCTATGAGTCAAAATCGATTAGAAGGGACCTAGCAACAACAACAACAATGAACTGTTGGAGAAATATAGCATATTAGTATGCAAATAAAATCATAACTTTGGCTGTGACTTTTACCAGAGAAAGTGACATGGCTGGCTGTAGGGGATGTTATAGAAGATAAGTAAACTGAGATTTACACTGGATTTTTATGTAGCTTCTTTCTTTGCCTTGGTTTTGTCACTGGGATAATAAGCAAAATAGTCATTTAAATTTCCTTTGTATCATAATAATTGATGCTAAATCTGTTCAGTCTCCTAACCTGTCCTACAATCATGGTTCTGGTGTGGAAGAGAGACAAATTGTGAAGAAAGAAGGATTAGTGATTAAAAACACTTCTTTTCCATTTATAGTTTTCAAACTATTTTCCTCCTTCATCCCTGATAGGTTAACAGTTTCATTAAGTAGTATTCTACTCACCTCTTGTAGGTAAACAATAACAACTATGAGCTTTATAGGAGTCTCTGGATGGCACAGATGTCTGAGCACTTGACCAAAAAGTTGGCAATTCGAACGCACCTGGAGGCATCTCAGGAAAAAGGCCTGGTAATCTGCTTCTACAGGTCACAGCTTTGAAAACCCTATGGAGCAGAGTTCTACTGTGCAACACAGGTGTTGCCAGGAGTCAGAATCAACTTGAACAATTTGGTTTTTTTTTTTGGTATATGGGGTTTCTGTTAGGTGCCATCAAGTCAGTTCCAACCATAGTGACCCTATGTACAACAGAACAAAACAGTGCCTGTTCTTGCACCATTCTCACAATATTTGCTATGCTTGAGCCAATCATTGCAGCCACTGAGTCAATCCATCTTGCTGAAAGGTTTCCTCTTTTCTGTTGACCTTCTACTTTGTCAAGGATAATGACCTTCTCCAGGGACTGGTTCCTCTTGATAACAAGTTCAAAGTATGTCAGACGAGATCTCGCAACCCTCACTTTTAAGGAGCATACTGGATGAACTTCCTCCAAGACAAATTTATTTTTTCTTCTGGCAGTTCATGGCATATTCAGTATTTCTCCCCAACACCACAATTCAAAGGCATCAGCTTTTCAATCTTCCTTATTCATTGTCCAGCTTTCACATACATATGAGGCACCTGACCCAAGCCAGGGGCACCTTAGCCCTCAAAGTGACATCTTTGTTTTTTTAACGCTTTTAGAGAGGCCTTTTGCAAGCAGATTTGCCCAAGCCATTTGATTTCTTGGCTCCTGCTTCCATGGGTGTTAATAATGGATCCAAGTAAAACGAAATTCTTGAAACCTTTAGTCTTTTCTCTGTCTATCATGGTGTTGCTTATTGGTCTAGTTGTGAGGATTTTTGTTTTCTTTATGTTGAGGTGTAATCCATACTGAAAGGTGTGGTCAGTGCTTCAAGTCATCACGGCATTCAGCAAGCAAAGTTGTGCCATCTGCGTAATGCAGGCTGTTAATGAATCTTCCTCTGACCCTGATGCCGCATTCTTCATATAGTCCAACTTCTTGGATTATTTGCTCATCGTATAGATTAAATAAGTATGGTGAAAAGATACAACCCTAAAACACACCTTTCCTGATTTTAAACCACTCAGTATCCCCTTTCTCTGTTTGAATGACTGCCTCTTGGCTTATGCATAGCTTCTGCAGAAGCACAATTATGTGTTCTGGAATTTCTATTCTTTGCAATGCTAGCCATAATTTGTTATGATCCACACAGTCGAATGCCTTTGCATAGTCAATAAAACACAAGTAAATATTTTTCTGTCATTTTTGATTTTCAACCAAGATCCTCCTGACATCAGTGATGATATCCCTGATTCCATGTCCCCTTCTGAATCTGGCTTGAATTTCTGGCAGTTTTCTGTTTTGTATTGCTGCAACTGCTTTTGAACGATCTTCTGCAAAATTTTACTTGAGTGTGATATTAATGATATTATTCGATAATTTCTGCATTCTGTTGTATCAACTTTCTTTGAAATGGGAACAAATATAGATTTCTTCCAATTGGCCAGGTAGTTGTCTTCCATATTTCTTGGAATAGATGAGTGAGCGCCTCCAGCGCTGCATCTGTTTGTTGAAACATCTCAATAGGTATTCTGTTAATTCCTGGAGTCTTTTTTTCGCCAATGACTTCAGTGCAGCTTAGACTTCTTCCTTCAATTCTACTTTTGTTGATAATATGCTACCTCCTGAAATGGTTGAACTTTGACCAATTCATTTTGGTACAGTGAATCTGAATGTTCCTTCCATTATCTTTTGATGTTTCCTGTGTTGTTCAATATTTTGCTCTTAGAATCCTTCAATATTGCAACTGGAGGAATGAATTATTCTTCTGTTCTTTTGGCTTGAGAAATGCCAAGCTTTTTCTTCCCTTTTGGTTTTTTAACTCCAGGTTTTGCACATTTCAACACTTGCTTTGTCTTCTGAAGCCACCCCTTGAAATCTTCTGTTCAGCTCTTTTACTTCATTGTTTCTTCCATTCGTTTAGCTGCAATACAATCAAGAGGAAGTTTAAGAATCTCTTCTGACATCTATTTTCGTCTTTTATTTCTTTCCTGTCTTTTTGAAGACCTTTTGTTTTCTTCATATATGATGTCCTTGATATCATCCCACTTTTCATCCGGTCTTTGGTCATTAATGTGCAGTGTGTCAAATCTGTTCTTGAGATGGTCTCTAAATTTAGGTGGGATATACTCAAGCTTGTATTTTGGCTCTTGTGGACTTGTTTTAATTTTTTTCAGCTTCAACTTGAACTTGCATATGAGCAGTTGATGATCTGCTCTGCAGTCTTCCCCTGGCCTTGTTCTGACTGATGATATTGAGCTTCTCCATCCTCTTTTTCCAAAGATGTTGTCAATTTGATACCTGTGCATTCCATTGCCTTCTATAGTTGTCATTTATATTGTTGAAAAAAAGATATTTTCAATGAATAAGTGGCTAGTCTTGCAAAATTCTATCATGCGATCTCTGGTGTCATTTCTATCACCAAGGTCATTTTTTTTCACTATTGATCATTCTTTTTTTTCCAAATTTTGAATTCCAATCACCAGTGACTATAAATGCATCTTGACAGCATGTTTGATCAATTTCAGACTACTTTAATTTCTTCATCATTGGCATTAGTAGTTGGTTAGTAAATCTGAATAGTAGTCTTAATTGATCTTCCTTGTACTCATATGGATATTATCCTATCGCTGACAACACTGTACTTTAGGATAGATCTTGAAATGTTCTTTTTTATGATGAATAGGACACCATTGCTCTTCAATTTGTCATTACCAGCATAGTATAATATTCTATATAAATTTTGCAGAAGATTATTCAAAAGCAGTTGCAGCAATACGTCAACAGAAAACTGCCAGAAATTCAAGCCTGATTCAGAAGGGGACATGGGATCAGGGATATCATCACTGATGTCAGATGGATCTTGGTTGAAAACCAAAAATAACAGAAAAATGTTTACTTATTCACAGTGTGCCAATACAACCCATTTCAGTTCACTAATGCCTAGGATATCCATCTTTATGTCTTCCATTTCATTTTTAATGACTTCCAATTTTCTTAGATTCGTACTTTGTACTTCTCACTTCCTGAGTTTGGTACAGACATACCTTGTTTTATTGTGCTTCACTTTACTATAGCTCACTGATATTGTATTTTTTACAAATCGAAGGGTTTTGGCAACCTTTCATTGAGCAAGTCTGTCAGCACCATTTTTCCAACAACATGTGCTCACTTTCTGTCTCTGTGTAACATTTTGGTGATTCTAGCAATATTGAAAACTTTTGCATGGTTATACATCTGTTATGGTGATCTTCGATCAGTGATCTTTGATGTTATGTTTATGTTATGTTTCTACTGTAATTGTTTTGGGACTCCACAAAAATTGCCCATATAAGACATCAGACTTAATTGATAAATGTTGTGTGTGTTCTGATTGCTCTACCAACCAGCCATTCCCCCAACTCTCTCCTTCTCCTAGGGCCTCCCTATTTCCTGAGACATGACAATATTGCAGTTTGGCCAATTAAGAACTTTACATTTGCCTGTAAGTGTTCAAGTAAAAGATTAAGCTTAGTGAGGAAGGCATACAAAAAGCCAAGATAGGCTGAAAGATAGGCCTCTTGCACCAAACAGGTAGCCAAGGTGTGAATGCTAAGGAAAAGTTCTTGAAGAAAATTGAAAGTGCTACTCCAGTGAACACATGAATGATAAGAAAGAGAAACACTTATTGCTGATATGAAGAAAGTTTTACTGGTCTGGATAGAAGATCAAACCAGTCACAACTTTCCATTAAGCCAAAGCCTAATCAAGAGCAAAGCCCTAACTCTCTTCAATTCTATCTATGAAGGCTAAGAAAGGTAAGAAAGTTGCAGTAGAAAACTTTGAAGCTTACAGATGTTGGTTCATGAGGTTTAAGGAAAAAAGTCTCCATAACATAAAAGTACAAGATGAATCTGCAGCAAGTTATCCAGAAGATTTAGCTAAGATAATTGATGAATGTGACTACATTAAACAACAGATTTTCAATGTAGACAAAACAGCGGTATATTGGAAGAAGATATCATCTAGGACTTTCATAGATAGAGAGACTAAGTGAATGCCTGGCTTCAAAGCTTCAAAGGACTGGCCTACTGTCTTGTTAGAGGCTAATGCAGCTGGTGACTTTAAGTTGAAGCCAACACTCATTTACCATTCTGAAAATCCTATAACCCTTCAGAATTCTGCTAAATCTATTCTGCCTGTGCTCTGTAAATGGAATATCAAAGCATAAATCACAACACATCTGTTTACGACATGGTTTACTGAATATCTTAAGCCCACTATTGAGACCTACTGCTCAGAAAAAAAGATGCATTTCAAAATACTACTGTGCATTGACAATGCACCTGGCCACCCAAGAGCTTTGAAGGAGATATACAAGGAGACTAATGTTGTTTTAATGAATGGTAACACAACATCCATTCTGTAGCCCATTGATCAAGGGGTAATTTTGACTTCCAAGTCTTATTATTTAAGAAATAGATTTTGTAAGGCTATGGCTGCCATAGGTAGTGATTCCTCTGATGGATCTATGCAAAGTAAATTGAAAACCTTCTGGAAAGGATTTACCATTTTAGATGCCACTAAGAACATTTGTGATTCATGCATGGAGGTCAATATATCAACATTAACAGAAGCTTGGAAGAAGTTGATTTCCCCCCTCATGGATGACTTTGACAGGTTCAAGACTCCAGTGAAGGAAGAAACTGCAGATGTGGTAGAAATAACAAAAGAACTAGAATTAAAAGTGGAGCTTGAATATGTGACTCAATTTCTGCAATCTAATGATAAAACTTTAATGGATGAGGAGTTGCGTCTTATGGATGAGCAAAGAAAGTGGTTTCTTGAGATAGAATCTATTCCTGGTGAAGATATTGTGAACGTCATTGAAACGACAACAAAGGATTTAGAATATTACATAAACTTAGTTGATAAAGCAGTGGGAGGATTTGAGAGGATTGACTCCAATTTTGAAAGAAGTTCTACTGTGGGTAAAATGCTATCAAACAATATCACATGCAACAGAGAAATCTTTTGTGAAACGAAGAGTCAATCCATGGGACAAACTTCATTTTTTGTCTTATTTTAAGAAACTGACACAACCACCCCAACCTTCAGCAAACACCACCCTGATCAGTCAGCAGCCATCAACATCGAGGCAAGAACTTCCACCAG
Source organism: Elephas maximus indicus (assembly GCF_024166365.1). Lineage (NCBI taxonomy): Eukaryota > Metazoa > Chordata > Mammalia > Proboscidea > Elephantidae > Elephas > Elephas maximus. The sequence continues at coordinate 135,237,286 of NC_064823.1, read as the reverse complement.
CAAAAAGATTATGGCTAGTTGAAGGCTCAGATGATGGTTAGTATTTTTTTCTTTTTTTAGTTAAGGTATGTACATTGATTTTTTAGACATAATGCTACTGCCCACTTAATAGACGACAGTATAGTGTAAATGTAACTTTTATATGTACTGGGAAAACAAAAAATTCATGTGACTCACTCTATTGTTATATTTGTTTTATTGGAGTGGTCTGAAACCAAATCTGAAATTTCTTCGAGACATGCCTGTATATGAAAAAAAAAAAAAAAATTTTTTTTTTTTTTTTTAGTTAATAAATACTGTCTTTTTTTTTTTTTTTTTAATTTGGTCTTCAGATTTTCAAATTTAAATCCTTTCTCAAAACTGATTATTTAATAGACACTTTTTCATTTTTCTCAAATAATTACTTATTTTTAAAATTCTGATAATACATAAATGCATAAAAAAGAAAATGAAGAACATTCAATAATTTTCTATCCAGAAATAGGCATCATTTACGTTAAAGTGGACATCTTTCTATTCTGCTGTAATTTAGACAACTTTTTTTCTATACTGTGACTTCTAAATTATTATGTATGATACTAAGTCAACTTAGTGGACCATCAACATTAAAAAGAAATGAAATAGAACATATTTCATATATCAGAGTACATTGCAGGTAAAATGGATGTTTTAATGAAACTTTTTAGTTGTTTGCTTGTGTGTGTATGTGTGTGTGAGTGAGCTGAGTTTGATGTAAATTTTATGTCATCCTGTGTGTAGTTAACAGTCAAATACATTAGAAAGCCATTGATTTAAACAATAGCCTCAATGGGTGAACGACAGTCTTAATCTGAGAGACCAGAACTGGAAAGAATTGCAATGTGTAATTACAGTTGAAAATGAAAGGCTATCAAGGGTCAGAGAGGTAAGAGAGCAAGAGTGAGACTGAGACCAAGAACAAGAAGACATAATGGAGTACTGCTTAAGGGCTGCTGCTGAAGATCTTCTTTTGGTTTTGATCCATTTCTTATTTTACATAACCTCTTCAGCTGAGCCCACCACCTTTCTGACAGTTTGTGGTACTGTGGGGACTTGCATGTTGCTGTGATACCAAAAGATACGCTACCAGTATTTCAAATACTAGCAGGGTCATGCATGGTAGACAGGTTTCAGTGGAGCTTCAAGACTTAGAATATGAAGAAAGGCATCGTGATCTACTTCTCAAAACTAGCCAGTGAAAACGTTGTGGCTCACAGCAGAACATCCTCTGAATCGTTTGCTTTGGGTACATCATCAGGACGAATCAATCTCTTTAGAAAGACATCATATTTGGTGAAGTAGAGGGCCAATGAGGGCAAAGGAGATCCTTTTTGAGATGGATTGGCACAATAACCACAACGATGAACTCAAATATGCTGATGATCAGGAGGATGATGTAGGACATGGCAGTGTTCTGTTCTGTTGTATAAAAGGCCACCATGAGTTGGAGCCAATTCAAAGGCAGCTATCTACCTACCTACCTACCTACCTACCTACCTACCTACCTACCTACCTACCTATCTATCTATCTATCTATCATCTATCTATCTATCATCACCTATCTATCTTCAGCTGAGCATTTGAAACATGACACAGGCAATGAAAATGGAAAAACGGGAAGTTCTATCAGAGTTTTGGCAGCCTTTAACACAAGTGAAAATGGGCTCTGGTAGCATAAATTGATACGAGCTCAGCAGCTAACTGAAAGGTTGATGGTTTGAACCCACTCAGTGGCTTTGCAGGAATACGACCTGGTGATTTGCTTTCATAAAGATTACAGCCAAGAAAACCCTATGGGTGTAGTTCTACTCTATCAGTTGGGTCCCCATGAGTTGAAATCAACTTGACGGCTCCTAGCAACAACAACAACACAAGTGAAATGGGGGTTGGTCTGAGACGTATGATTTTAGCATCTCCTCCACCTGCCAAGTGTCCTTTCCTGAAAGACAGAAGAATGAAATTTACTCCAAGCTTCTTTCCCTTTTTAAAGCCATGGAGCCCTTATGAAATGAACATACTTCCAGGTTAGGGCATAACTGATGATCATACCAGTCATCTATCTCCCTGCCTAAGCTGGATAAGATGATTTCAGAATTCCCTCCTAATCCTGACATTCTATCTTTTTATGTGAGATTACTGAGGAATTGAAAAAGAGGTTTTTACAGGAATAAAGTGGTAGCACATTGGAAGTAGAAATACATATGTAGGTAGGAAAATACTGGAGATCAGAGTTCAAAACAGGTTTTCCAAAATTTGTCAAGGACTGACTGAAGAGAAGGATAATGTAATACTAGCTCCACTTATTGATCATTTGCAATGTGCCCAGTGCCATACTTAGGTCTTTCCTACATTTTTTTTATCCAATCTCCAGAGCAACTTCTATGTTGTAGGTACTGTTAGTCTTGTATAAATATCTGGGATGCAAAGTAACTCAGAGATTAAATGATAGAATCAGAGTCCAAATCCAGCTTTGTTTGATTACCAATCTTTTGCTTTTCAATACTACCATTCCAAGTCCTCATTTTGAAAATGAATTACATTTTATAGAATCCAGAATCTTTACCAATTATCACAATATACACCTTTTAAAAGCGCATACTTCATAATGGAATATATAGAAGTAGGAACCATGGTGGTGCCATGGTTAAAGATTAAAGCCATTGCAGTAATGTTGATTCTGATTCATAGTGGCCCTATAGAACAGAGAAGAACTGCCCCATAAGATTGCCAAGGAGTGGCTGGTGGATTGGAACTGCCAACCATTTGGTTAGCAGCCAAGCTCTTAACCACTATGCAACCAGGGCTCTCTAGTAAAGATTACAGCCTTGGAAACCCTATGGAGCAGTTCTACTCAGTCCTATAGGTTGCTATGAGTCTGTGATCACCATGGGTTTGGTTTGGTGTTTTTTTTTTTTTTTTACTACAGTATAATAAAAATGATGAAGATGGCATGGGATTGGGCAACATTTTGTTCTGATATGTATAAGGTTGCTGTGAGTTGGAGCTGATTAGAAGGCAACTAACAATCACAATAATAATACTATAGTATGAAGCAAAGAGTGGGAAGAGTTAGAAAATATGGGCTTCAGTGTTTGGTCAGGAGCCCTGAAGCTACTAGGGTGAGTTTTGGTGAGCTGCATAAACCCCTTATAGTTCCTTTAATTTAAAAATGGTATTTTTTTTTTTTTAACCTGTCACATACCTCAGGATTGTAACTAGGATAAAACAAATTAATCTACTTAAAAAACATTTTGTAAAGTATAAAGCAGTAAATAAATAACATATTGTTTAATTTATTACTGAATTTACTCATTATCTGCAACAGAAAAGGAATTTTATAAAATGATAATGGGAAGTCATTAAGCTTTTTTTTTTAATCATAAATTTTTCATCCACATAAAGAAAAAATGGAAATAATGTTGATTTTTAAAATTGAAAAGTTAGGTGCATTAAAAATATCCAAGTGAGAAACTCACGGTTGTATGAGAAGGCTTGTCTGAGAGTATGCATTCTGAGATGAAAAGTGCAAACACAGTCAGAAATAGTATGACCTGAAGTAGGAAGACTAAGATCAGATGACTTGGATGTCTGATGGCAGAGGCAGTTTGATAAAAGGCCAGCAAGATAAAAGATGGTAGAATCAAAGACGGAACTGTTTGTTCTCAAAGATGAGGTGTAATGACATTTTGACCACGAAAGATGTGGTTGTTATCATACGGAAAAAAAAAAAAAAAAAATCTGTAAAGGTCTTTAAGCCAACTGTGTTGTTGTAGGACAAGAGAGAAACAAGTTAGTGAGTTTTATTGTAAGAGATTTGAAAAAGAAAATCAATGTTCTCCCTCTCTTTGAATTCCATGTGAAGTACTAGTCGTATGTATAGACTCTACTCAGGGTTATAAGACAGAGATCAGGCTTCAACCACCTGCGCTGGAGAAAAATTGGGCAAGTTCCAGTTTTACTCAATAAAAATTCACCTTGCCTTGACTACAATAAATTTTGAAAATCAAGTAACCAGAGTTAAATTAGACCACATTCAGAATTGAAAGTAAGATTGGTTCAAAATGCAAAGAGGATAAAGAATTTAAGATGTTTTGATGCAAAATGATTTAGAGATTAAAAACTAGGGCTTGTAAGCAGATACAAAATTGACTTTTTATATTTTAATGGGTAGGCAAAGGTGCTCACTGGCAACTCAAATTGGAGGATGTATTGGCAATAACTCAGCTAAGGTCTTACTGAAAAGGAGTGGGCATTTTATAAAAGACACAGTATCAGACCAGAGAAAGGGGGTTCAAAGAAGCATTTCTTTGATTTATAACTTTAATAACAACCATAAACCACCCTTACCAGTAATAAAGATGAATAATGGTAACATATCAATGCTAGCTCATCTATTGAATACATGCTACATATTAAATGTTGCAAGATACTTGTATATGCTAGCTCTTTTTGTCAAAAACAACACTGACAGGTTGGCTGTTTCAATTAATTATTTTACAAATGAAGGACTTGAAGCTAGGTCAAAGGATGTTATGGGCGACCGAGTTACGCAGCTAGATTCTGTAAATGCCCAAGCCAGAAGTCAACAGTTTGTCTCTTTATGCCCAAAGCCTCTTTGTCTTTGTCTCTTTATGTTTGTTTTTATTCTTTCTTTCTTCCTTTCTCCTATATGATCTACTTCCAAAGGCAGAAATCCATGTGCTTTTAAAGAAAGAAGCAATCAGTGTATTGGAAGGCCTAGGGTTGAGAGATATTGGTCCTAAAGCTAGCCTTGCCTGTTTCCCTTAGCTAGCGTTTAACTTCAGAAAATAAGTAACTTCTCTTTAAATGTGACAATTAATGACAATGCTCTCTGCCCCTGAGCAGTGTGAGTTGTGAGTGCATAGTTCTGGGAAAAGCCTGTTTGAGTCATCACACACATAAACTTACTTTTCTGAAACAGGTTTTGGTGATGAGAAAAATGGCCCTGACTCCCTGCCTTTAAGTTAAGTTGGTGCAGAACTTCTGGCTTGAAATTTATCACAGATAATAAAAACTGATACCTTTACAGAAGTAAGCCCTCCAGCATCTAGAAACACTGCATAAAATGTAACAAAAAGTCTATGAAATGTTACCGGGGCTAAGAAGACAGAAAGGAAAAGAGAGAGAAGGAAGGAAGAAAGGAAGTAAGTAAGTATGTCAGTATGGAACTCTTCAAGCTCCAAAAGCAGAGAACAATAAAAATCAGAGCAAGTGAGTACTTCATCTCTAGCCACAGATGCACCTGGGATGGGAATAGGCGTGTGGGGACTTGGTATAGCTGTATCCGTATCTGTTTTTGTACCTGTGTTTATCTATAAAGCAAAAACCAACATGTTGCAGCCCAGTTCATTCCAACTCATGGTTACAGAGTAGAGCTGCTGGATAGGATTTTTTTGACTATAATCTTTAAGAAACTGTATCACCAGGCCTTTCTTCCCTATCAATGCTGGATAGGTTCAAGCTGCCAACCTTTGGTTAGTAGTCGATCACAAACCATTTGCAATACTGAGGGATCTTACATTATATTCATATTTACAACTTCACCTTTACCTATGTCTATAGGTATATACAGAGAAAGATGAAAGACAAGAAAGGACAAGAAAATGTGGGAACCTGTCAAGGAGGTTCAATTGAATAGATATATTTCAAGACAGAGGGAAGGCAGAATACAGAAGAGAGAGGTAAAAGTGCAGTCAACCAACAAGAGAAGAAAATATCACTGTAAAAGAAAAAGCAGAGTTTGGGAGGTACTAAGTGCTCAAAACATTACAAAGATGGGAATTCCAGAACACTCAGCTGTGCTCATGTGGAACCTGTACATAGACTAAAAGGCAGTTGTTTGAACAGAACAAGGGGATATGGTGTGGTTTAAAATTAAGAAAGGTGTGTGTCAGGGTTGTATGCTTTCACTGTACTTATTCAATCTGTGTGAATCATCTTGAAGGCAGTGGGTTATTCAGTCTGTATGCTCAGCAAATAATCTGAGAAACCAGGCTATACAAAGAGAACTTGGCATCAGGATTGGAGGAAGACTCATGAACAAACTGCATATGCAGATAGCAAAACCTTGCTTGCTGAAAGGTAAGAGGACTTGAAGCACTTACTGATGAAGATCAAAGACTACTCAGCCTTCAGTATGAATTGCCCCTCAACATAAAGAAAACAAAAATCCTTACAACTGGACCAATTAGCAACATCTTAATAAACGGAGAAAATACTGAAGTTGCCAAGGATTTCGTTTCACTCAGATCCATGAAAACAGCAGTCAAGAGATTAAATAAAAGACATTGCACTGGGCAAATCTGCTGCAAAAGGCCTCTTTCAAGTGTTAAAAAGCAAAGATGTCGCTTTGAGGACTAAGCTCATCTGATCCAAGCCATGGTGTTTTCAATCACTTCATGTACATGTGAAAGTGGCATAATAAACGAGAAAGACCGAAGAAGAATTGACGCCTCTGAACTATGGTGTTGGCAAAGAATAGTGAATATACAATGGACTACCAGAATAACGAACAAATCTGTGTTGGAAGAAGTACAGCCAGAATGCTCATTAGAAGTGAGGATGGTGAGACTTCGTCTCACATATTTTGGACATGTTATCAGGAGAGACCAGTCCCTGGAGAAGGACATCATGCTTGGTAAAGTGGAGGGTCAGTGAAAAAGAGGAAGTCCCTCAACAAGTTGGATTGACAGAATGGCTGCAACAATGGCTTCAAAAAATAGCAACAATTGCGAGTATGGTGCAGGATCGGGCAGTGTTTCATTCTTTTGTACATAGGATGGATATAGGTTGGAACCAACTCAAGGGCACCTAAGAACAACAACAACAACACACATTGTCAGAAACGAAGAGACACATTTCCGTGTACTGAAAGTTTCCCCATATGGCAGGTTATTTTCGCATTGCGTAGAATGTGTTTTGACTGTTGCTATTGAATTCACCTTGTTGTGCTGAAAGCCTCATATGTTGGAACATAAAAATATCTGAATTTCTGTGAACAAAAGTGTTGACCTTAATTTTTTTTAGCAAGTTAGAGGTATAATGAAAAAATAAAAATATGTACAAATTATAACAGATTCTTTAAAGCTTACAATTATAAAATTAATGTGAAAGACCAGGAAAGCAGTATAAGTTTTTAGATAAATCACACAATATTAACTTCCTAATTTGGCTAACATGTACACAAATTGCACAAATGGAACTATAATTTACACTGGACTTTTATTTTCTTTCAATATGCAGAGAGAGAGAGAGAGACAAATCGGGGGCTCTATCATATCTCAAAGGAGCCCTGGTGGTGAAACAGTTAAAGACTCAGCTACTAACTGAAAAGTTGGCAGTTTGAACCCACCCAGAGGCTCCATGGGAGAAAGACCTGGTGATCTGCTTCCATAAGGATTACAGCCCAGAAAACCCTATGGGGCAGTTCTACTCAACGGCACCTAACTACGACACCATCACCTCTCTAAGAATTGTCTCTTTTTCCTCTTTTATGAAAGAAGAGGCCAATGGTAGGTTAATGTACAGCCAATTTCCCCTGGAAGTGAATCTTCACTTGTCCCCTATAAAAGTCTAGTACTGGAAATGAGGATGGATGTCATTGCTGTAGTCAGATCCAATGTTTTGCTACCCTGTTGAGCGATCAGAACAGTGCCTTAATACCTATTAGAGTAAATAGTATTATCATGCCTAATTTGATGTAGCTGTGCAATATGATTGTGGTTGAACGCACTTTGTGTGTGCATTTATTGGGATGACCTAGATCAGTAATTCTGAACCAGGAATGATTTTGTTCCCAGGGCAAACATATTTGGAGACATTTTAAGTTGTTACGTTTGTAGGGATCGTTTCTTGCCATCTAGTGGGTAGAGGCCAGGGATGCCGTAAAACATCCTATAGGGCATATTGTTTTTTCACAGCAAAGAAATATTTGTTTGCCCCCAAATGTCAATTGTGCCAATGTTGAGAAATCCTGACCTAGAATGGTACTCTTTCCTTCACATAATATATGAAATTAGTCCCCATGTCATTTGAATATCAAGCCATCAGGTCCTACTACTGTCTTAAAAAGTTTATAACCTTTGAAATTAGACTTCTTTTCTCCCTATTCTAAATCCTGACACAGAGAACAAATTAGTTGTCATGTAATTCCCTTTTCTCTTGTTCTGTTTATTTTGGACTCTCAGTTTTTACAAACCCCTATCCCTGACCTTCCTGGGACCAATCCCTCTCCCTACACCTGTGCTGGCTCCATATGTTACTCACAGGGTCATTAGCCCTTCAAAAGCAGAAGAGACACAAACCGGAAAGTGAAGGCCTCGCATGGTGAGAGTAAAATTTTATTTCTCCAGGTTCCCTCCCCAAAGTTCTTTCAACTTAATTTACTCCACCAGGCAGCCACAGTCATGGATCGATGAGGAAGACATCAGATAGGCCAGATGGCAGTGCCTTCCCCTCTGGTTTTGGTTGCTACTTCCCACTGTTTCCTACCGCTTCACCACTTGGCTTGATGAGTCTCACCAGGGGTTCTGATTTGGCTGGCTGTGTAACCCTTCAGTTCATTTATGAACGATGAGCTTGTTATTCAGTATTAATGTTTCCTATGAGCAACATTGGATTTTGAAGTTGGGTGAATTATCAAGCTGTAACTTTGATCTGGAGTTAAATGATAGTGTTCTATTTCAAGGGTTGTTGACTTTCTTTATGTTTTTTGAAAACCTGGAAAAGGTTAGTTGAGGAATTATTTTCTCTTCCTTAATAAATGATGTGATGTAATCCTAATTGAAGGCAACACCCACCAAACATTTGGGAGGGCCATTTGAAAGGTAGGGAGAAGAACTTGGTTAATCATAACATTCATTTCCAAATTGTTATAGAAACATAGTCCATGCTTACATCATATCCAAAAACTATACCCAAAGAGTTCAGCACCCATGGACTGGGTAGTGTCATTTGAGAAGGTAATATGTTGAAGGAAGAAATATGTATGGGCTTTGAAGTCAGACAATGTTGACATCAAATCATATCTCATTCATTTCCTATGCCTCTACAATCTAAGGTGGACTATTCAACCTCTCCGAGCTTTAGTTTCTTCTGCATTTGTTAAAACTGAGAGGAGCACTAGCAGGAGGCGCAGCCAAGATGGCGGAATAGACAGATGCTTCCATCGAGCCCGCTTTACAACAAAGACCTGGAAAAACAAGTGAAACAAGTATATTCATCACAAGCTGGGAGCCCTGAGCATCAAAGGTAAGCTCAGAGAATGAACTGAGGGGGCAGTGGGAGGAAAAGGCCATTCAGAAGTGGAGAGGAGTTACCAGACTTGAATCGCGGGGAGCCCTCAGGCACCATTCTTGGAGCAGTGGCAGCAGCGGTGGCAGCGGGCTGGTCCTAGCATTCAACCGCAGGTTCCTCAGGGAGAAGCAGCCAGCCACACAGCCCACTCACACCTCTGGAGCCTGAGGAGAACGGCGCTCTCGCCAAAAGCTAAGCACTTGTGTATATTTTACCGCTCCCCCCACTCTCAAGCAGGCTTCAGCAGCTGAATCCCTAGGCCTGAGATAGACCCTGGTAGCACCTGGAGTGATCCTCCTGGCCTTGGGGAAGGAAAAAATTTGCAATTGGGGGGAAAGATAATTTGCTAGCTACCTTAACTGGGGGAGCTCAAGACAGAAGCAGCTCCTGTCCAGACATAAACTGTCCATGGACTTTGAGCACCTGTCCCTTCTGCATGGACCTACATGGGCCTGTTTCAGGAGAATAGGCCCTTGTTGGCAAACTCCAACCATTTCAGCTGTGCAGTGGAGAGGTGGGTGTTTGATGTTTGACATTGCTTTGCCTGTTAAACAAGGCCCTCACCTACCCACAACAGGGACCTAAGGACTGGTAGCTCCACTCAGGTCACCCAGCCACCTGCGACAGGGGTCCAAAGATAACTGGTACCTCCGGGTCCTTACAACCAAAAACTTTGGGTGCCCATGGTCCCTCTGCAGAACCCACCCACCAGCACACTCTAGGGAACAGAGACGCATTTTCCTCAGAGACACTTGGGGATCGGTTCTCAGCCTCTGCCTTATTCAGAGCGTGACCCCCTGCTGCAATCAGATACTGGTATATATGCCAATCACCCCTGCCCCTCTAAGACTGTAGGACAGAGCCTGTACCACACACTTGATGATCAGCTACCTGGAAACCTGAGCTGAATTCATACAAGAAAACTGAATGGACTCCTAAACTGATATACCTGATAACAGCTCTAGCCAGCTGGGGACAGGACACCAGAGCTCCAAAGGTGAAAATAATCAAGCTGGCTCACTTAAGCAACCCATAGGGGTACACCAAAACAAAACAAAACAAGCAGCTATGACACAGTAAGCAAGCATAAACTAACACAATAACTTCTAGATGGCTCGGGGACAACAGTCAATATCAAGTCACATAAAGAAACAGACCATGATCACCTCAACAGACTCTCAAAACAAAGAATCCAGGGATCTTCTAGATGAAAGTGCATTCCTGGAATTACCAGGTGCAAAATACAAAAGTTTAATATACAGAACCATTCAAGACATCAGGGAGGAAATGAAGCAATACGCAGAACAAGCCAAGGAACACACAGATAAAGTAACTGAAGAAATTAGAAAGATTATTCAGGAACATAATGAAAAGTTTAATAAGCTGCAAAAATCCATAGACACACAGCAATCAGAAATTCAGATTAACAATAAAATTACAGAATTAGATAACTCAATAGAAAGTCAGAGCAGAAGAATTGAGCAAGTAGAAGCTAGAATTTCTGAACTCAAAAATAAATCACTTGGCACTAATATATTTGAAGAAAAATCAGATAAAAGAATTTAAAAAAATGAAGAAAACTTAAGAATCATGTGGGACTCTATTAAGAGAAATAACCTACGAGTGATTGGAGTACCAGAAAAGGAAGGGATAACAGAAAATACAGAGAAAATTGTTGAAGATTTGTTGGCAGAAAACTTCCCTGATATTGTGAAAAATGAGAAGATGTCTATCCAAGATGCTCATCGAAATCCACATAAGGTAGATCTTAAAAGAAAGTCACCAAGACATATTATAATCAAACTTGCCAAAACCGAAGATAAAGAGACAAATATAAGAGCAGCGAGAGATAAAAGAAAAGTCACTTACAAAGGAGAGCCAATAAGAATAAGCTCAGACTACTCGGCAGAAACCATGCAGGCAAGAAGGCAATGGGGTGACATATTTAAAAAATTGAAGGAAAAAATTGCCTGCCACGAGTCATATATCCATCAAAACTGTCTCTTAAATATGAAGGTGAAATTAAGACATTTCCAGATAAACACAAGTTGAGGGAATTAGTAAAAACCAAACTGAAACTACAGGAAATAGTAAAGTGAGTTCTTTGGTTAGAAAATCAATAATATCAGGTATCAACCCAAGACTAAAACACTGGGCAGAGCAATCAGAAGTCAACCCAGATAGGGAAATCCAAAAAAAAAAAAAAAACAAAGCAAGATTAAAAAAAAAGCTTAACACAGGGTAACGGCGATGCTATTATATAAAAGAAGACAACATTAAAATAATAAAAAGGGGCTAAGAAATGTAATCATACACCTTCCATATGGAGAGGAAGATATGGCGATACAAAGAAATAAAACTTAGTTTTAAATTTAGAAAAATAGGGGTATATAATAAGGTAACCACAAACGAGACAAACTATCCTACTCATCAAAATAAAATACAAGGGAAAAATACAGACTGAGCAGAAACAAAATCAACAACAACAAATATGAGGAAAGGACAACATATAAAGAAAAGCTACTCAGCACATAAAATCAAGTGAGAAAAAGAAACTGTCAACAACACACAAAAAAAGACATCAAAATGATAGCACTAAATTCATACCTATCCATAATTACCCTGAACGTAAATGGCCTAAATGCACTATTAAAGAGACAGAGAGTGGCAGAATGGATTAAAAAACAAGATCCATCTATATGCTGCCTGCAAGAGACAAATCTTGGACTTAGAGACACAAACAAACTAAAACTCCAAGGATGGAAAAAAATATATCAAGCAAACAACAATCAAAAAAGAGCAGGAGTGGCAATATTAATTTCTGACAAAATAGACTTTAAAGTTAAATCCGTCAGAAAGCATAAGGAAGGACACTAATGGTTAAAGGGACAACAGACCAAGAAGATATAACCATATTAAATATTTATGCACCAATGACAGGGCTGCAAGATACATAAAACAGACTCTATCAGCATTGAAAAGTGAGAAAGACAGCTCCACAATAATAGTAGGAGACTTCAACACAACGCTTTCATTGAAGGACAGGACATTCAGAAAGAAGCTCAATAAAGACACAGAAGATCTAAATGCCACAATCAACCAAATTGACCTCGTGGACATACACAGAACACTCCACCCAATACCAACCAAGTATACTTTCCTTTCTAGTGCACATGGAACATTCTCCAGAATAGACCACATATTAGGTCATAAAGCAAGCCTTAGCAGAATCCAAAACATTGAAATATTACAAAGCATCTTCTCTGACCATAAGGCCATAAAAGTGGAAATCAATAACAGGAAAAGCAGGGAAAAGAAATCAAACACTTGGAAGCTGAACACTACCCTGCTCAAAAAAGACTGGATTATAGAAGACATTAAGGATGGAATAAAGAAATTCATAGAACTCAATGAGAATGAAAACACTTTCTATCAGAACCTTTGGGACATAGCAAAAGTGGTGCTTAGAGGCCAATTTATATCAATAAATGCTCGCATCTAAAACTGAGAGAGTAACACATAACTCACATTATTGCAAGGAATATATATACTAGTCCAGTCTCTCCACAGAATCAATAAGTGCCTCCTGTATATATGTATGTATAGGTATATGTATACGTATTTTTTTGTTCTCCCTGTAACAGAACAAGATACAGAAACTGAAAGGATTGAACAATACCGGAGTTGAATTAAAAAAAACCAAAAAACTTCTATTTAGAGTCTTGCTATTTTACTTCTCAGCTGTCCGAACTTAGAGAAGCCATCAAGCTTCTCTGGGACAAAGCACACTGAAGCATATGTGGTTTTCAGATTACTGTATGTTTTCAGACAACAAACCATGAGCTTCTTTCTTCAAACTGAAGCTCACTTAGAAACCCAGTATGAAAAAACTAATAGTTCTGGAAATTCTCTAATTGAAGGGAGCTGGGGAAGATTCCTCTGTGGGCTCTACAGAACACAATTTGGAAATAATTGAGTTTTATGGCCCTCAAGGGTCTTTCATATCTAAAATTCTAAGAGCACAAATCCACTGCCGAGGAGTTGATTCTGACACATAGTGACCACATATGTTTTCCAAGGCTGTATCTTTGCAGCGAGCCCTGGTGGCACCGTGGTTAAGAGCTATGGCTGCTAAACAAAAGGTCAGCAGTTTGAATCCATCAGTCACTCCTTGGAAACCTTAGGGGGTAGTTATACCCTGTCCTATAGGGTCACTAGGAGTCAGAATAAACCCGAGGGCAATGGGTTTGAATCTTTACGGAAGCAGACTGTCACACCTTTCTCCTGCGTATGCACTGGTGATTTCGAACTGCCTGCATTTCAGTCGGCAGTTAATCACTTTAATCACTGTACTACTGGCTCCTTATAAGCAACAATTATTTTTAAAAATAAATTATTATGTTTTTGTTGTTGTTGAGCAACAAGTCTTAACTCAGACTTTCTTACTTACAGAAATGAATTGATTAACATGGACATTCTAACTTGAGCAGCCACCTACTTCAATAGCAGAAACATGCCTGAATCTGGGGAATGATCTTGACTTTAGAAGTTGAAGTATCAAATTTCTGGTATAATTCACAACAATTACTAGTTATGAGAAATGGGTAATATATTACACATTGAATTCCTCTGTAATGTCTAATTCTCTGCGCTTATGCATGCATATTCACATATTGTTCTCATTATTCATCACTGTCTCTACCCCTGGATTGCCCCTCTGTCACCTCTAATAACATGCTTCCATTTAATTGCAAAAAAAAAAACTGAGTTTTATGCTCCATTTTAAAGGCAATACTTTTCAGTACACAGAATGACATTTAGAAGGTGGCAGCCTCTGGTTTGAGTTTTTGGATATAAAATCACCCAAAAGAAAATCCTTTGCTGTTGAGTTGATTTTGACTCATAGTGACCCTATAGGACAGAGTAGAAATGCCCCATAGAGTTTCCCAAGGAGAGGTTGATGGATTAGAACTGCTGACCTTTATGGTTAGCAGCCAAACTTTTAACCATTGAGCCACAAGTCAAAACTTAAAATTCAGAAGAGATTTTGATCTAAGTTAATATGTATTATTTTCTCCACATCACTTTATTTTTTTTGTAGTTTTTCATCACAGTTGGAAATTTGATTCTCCATTTATGTTTATTTTCTATAACTCCAGCCCACTGAAGGCAGACAGCTTGTAGTTTGTTCAGTGTTTTATCACCAACAGTCAGGAAAGCATCTGGTATGAAATAAGAGTTCGACAGATAATTGTTGCATTACTTTGAGATTGAATGATAGAGTTTTGAGTAGTTTATTATCATGGGTTACTAGGCATGACATGACATACCTCATCATCACAATGCGGCTAATGATCAAAACACAATCACCCCAAAAACCCAAACCCGCTGCCATTGAGTCAATTCTGTCTCATAGAGACCCTATGGGACAGAGTAGAACTGTCCCATAGGGTTTCCAAGAGCCGGTAGTGGATTCAAACTGCCGAGCTTTTGGTTAGCAACCAAGCTCTAACCAGGGCGCCACCAGGGCTCCACAATCACCAGTACCCATCGATTGTTTATGATGGTGGATAAACACCTGTGATATTCTGTCTTATACAAATTATGAAAAACTTTGAAGGGTTAACAATGGTTGAAATATGCTTTGATATTCTTTTAAAAAGCAGTGTGTTTACCACACATTTGTGAAGTGTGAGATTCAAGGCCACTGCCTGAAAACCCAAAAATAAGGCTTTTTATGAAGACGCTTGATCTTGGTAAACATTTTTGTGCAATCTTTGGAGACATTACTTAAGTTTCAAGTGACCTTAGGGACAGCAAATATCCCTTGCAAAGTGTATTTCAGTTTATTTGAAAAGGGATGTGATTACTGATAAATTCTGTTTATTTTTCAGCTAGGAAAAATGGAACATGGAAGTTCCTGGCATAATGTTAACTGGCTGGTAACAATTCAGTCCGGGTGGTCAAAGAACTTTTAGCAAGCTTTCAATATCTCAAATTTTTTTGACTATTTTTGAGAAGTTGTGTTTAAATCCTTCAAAGTACATAAATTACTAGTATAAGTAATTATGAACTTCTGATTTTCTCTGGAAAAAAAAGAATTTTTTTGTGAGAAATTTTGAAAGATAAAATGTGAACTTTAAGAACTGAGTGATATTTACAAGTGTGCATCTTATTCTGTTGCATAGCGTAGCTAGCATATTATAATTACTTTTATTGGATTCTTCTTTCTCATTAATTTTTTTGCATAATACTTCTGTTGTTGTTGATAGGTGCCTTCGAGTTGGCTCCTACTCATAGCAACCTCATGTATAACAACGAAATGTTGTCTAATATTGCTCCATTCTCACAATCACTGCTGTGTTTGAGCCCATTGTTGTAGCTACTGTGTTAATTTATCTCATTGAGAGCCTCCCTCTTTTTTACTGACCCTCTGCTTTACCATGCATGTTGTCCTCCAGCAATTGGTCTCTCCTGATGATGTGTCCAGTCAGCAAGATGGAGTCTGGCTATTCTTTCCACTAGCCAAGCCTATTGCCATCTAGTCATTTCTGACTCATAGTGACCCTATAGGACAGAGTGGAATTGTCCCATAGAGTTTCCAAGTAGTGCCTGGTGGATTTGAACTGCTGACTTTTTGGTTAGCAGCTGTAGCACTTAACCACTATGCCACCAGGGTTTCCTTCTTTCTTCCTGGAAGCATAATATTTAGTAGCAAGGTTTTAAATTTTGGCAGAATTTCCAGCTCTGCTACTTACTATGCATGGGCAAGTTAGTTAACCTTTCTAACTCTCACATTTTTTTTTTTATGGATTGAATTGTGCCCCTCTAAAAGTTAAGTTGAGTACTAACCCCTGTACCTGTGAATGTGACGCTGTTTGAGAATAAAGATTTTCTTTTGTTATGTTAATTAGTTCCTTACCAGAGTGGAAGGAGTTTTAAATCTAGTCATTTTTGACAGTTATCTCATAAAAAGATTAGAATACACACAGAAACACAAACACATAGTTTGGCAGGGGGACAAACACCAAGGTATGCTAAAGAACACTAAGGAACCCTCAAGGCTACTGACAAGGAAGGACCCTTCCCTAGAGCCAATGCCTTGATTTGTTCTCCTAGCCTCCAAAAACCTGAGACAATAATTCCTGTTCTTTAAAGCAACCCACTTATGGTATTTTTGTTTGTTTGTTTGTTTTGTTGTAGTAGCACTAGGTAACTAGGACACCTTTGATTTTCTTATTGGTAGATTTAACTTTTTTTTTAGGGGCTACCCTAAGAAATAATGATAAAGTGTATGTCAAGTTCTTAGGTGATATCACACATATTATGAGTTTAGTACATTTGATCTATTTTTTGTAGGGGTTTTATTTGTGCGTGGGAGTGTGCATGTGTGTGTGTGTTTGTGAGCTTCTTAAGGGCATAGGCTGTGTCTTTTGGTTAATCCTAGTTCTAGCACTAAACCAAAACAAACAAACCCATTGCTGTCGAGTCAATTCCATCTCATACTGATCCTATAATCCCAAAAATACCAAACCCATTGCTCTTGAGTCGATTCCAACTCATAGCGACCCTGTAGAGTTTCCAAGGAGCGCCTGGTGAATATGAACTAATGACCTCTTGGTTAGCAGCTGTAGTAGTTAACCACTACGCCACCAGGGTTTCTGATCCTATACTAAAAACTAGTGGATGCTAAATTAATATCTATAGTAGTTTAAATCTTAAGAATTTGATAATCTATGCATCAAGAGGCCAACACATTACTTTAGTTAATACTTTACAAGTTATATTTTGTTTAAAAAAGATTGCATGACCTTTTTTATGTCTACCAAGAGAATAACTTTTTTTAAAGTAAATTACCACAACAAAGATTTTTAGCTAATTTTTTTAAATAAAGGAATTTCTACTTTATTTAAAATTATAATAAGACTATAGAGTTATTAAGCAGACAGCTTTTTTATCTGAAGTTAAGTTATATTTTTGTGTAATTCTGCTGGAGAAGATTGGGTTTTCGAGGAAGAAGATGACTAGGGAGAAATTTGCAGGCAGAACTGTTATTCAACATTGCTCTGAGATAAACAACTGTGAAGGAGGAGCGCATAAAACAGTATTAGGCAAAGGGAGATGCTGGGGTCCAGCGCAGTAACAGCCAAGGTCTTAACTGACCCACGGGCTTCTATACCCCTGCATTTACCAGTCATTGAATGGAGGCTGCTCCATTCTGATGAGGTTCTTTTCAGATGAGATGGCTCTTTTCAGATGAGGCCAATTGCTGGAAAGATGTGAGCTTCAGAGTGTTGCAGTAGGTAATAGGACCCTGGATCCTGTGTTGATGTGAACACATTTGTACCCCTTTTGTTGTAAAGTAGATTTGATAAAAGTTATTTAGCATTCCATGTCAGAAGATAGATTCCATTGGTCTTTGAATAGTAATGCTAGGCAAGACCCTTCAGGAAGGAAAGGTAAACCCAGAGCCAGAATATCTATCAATGCCAATCAAGAAGAATCACTGCTTCTTCCAGAGCAGAATGTATGCAATAGATTTCAGAGCCCCTACTGTTTGGCCCCCTGAAGGAATGGTGCCATACTGGGGAATCACTATTGGTCTTGGTTGTCAGCAGTTGTATTTTTAGCAGCAGCAGTGGCTAGATCAGCTTTCTTAAGAGAGGATCTGTGTTATTGGACCCAGATACCCTCTATCTCTGCTGCCATGTCTATCTAGTTCACGGGCCCATTGTGCTAGCACTGGCTGCCTGATGGACAGTCTGAATGACGCCAACTGGCCTACCAATTTGTCTAATTGGTTGTTTAGTGCTCCATCTGTAGTAGATGCTTTCTGATAGGTGTTAGCATGTGTTGCAAAGATCTTCATATTCCATGCCGATTTTCAATGTGCCTATTCTGCAGACTTAATTCTCCTCCCCATCTGAATCCTTCTAAGCCCCTAGTCCCGTAGCCAAGCCATTCGTCACTGTTCATGAATCTATGAATATTCTAAACAGTGGCCACTTCCCTTTCCACATAAAGGGAATGGTCTGGTTAACCACCAACTGGGAGTTGTTTTCTCTCTGCTCAGTGCTGTTTTATTAAGGGCCACCACTGAGTGGCGCCATGGGGCAGCCAAGTTCATTTTTGACTTGTGTCCAAATACCTCACTGAGACAACTGTGAAAGAACTTGACCTTTTTCTCTTCATGCAGCAGTATTTGTGATCTAAGGGTGAGACACTGGTAAAAATAGTGGTGGATAACATGAAGGTCTTGGCCACCTCTCATATACTCTCACCCTGCTCATGTGTAACCTTGAATGTATCATTCTTATTTTATATTGGATTTCTGCTGGAAACGCCTGACCTTATAACACAGTGGGTCTGGTAGAACCCAGGAGTTATAGTCAGTTTTATGTGTCAGCTTGGCTAGGCTATAGAGATCAATAGCTGCTGTTGAGTCAAATCCAACTCCTGGTGACCCTATGTACAATGAAACAAAATGCTACATGGTTCTATGTTACCCTGACAATCCCTGGCATATTTGAGTCCATTATTGTGACTACTGTATCAATTCATCATGCTGAAGGTACCCCTTACCCTGATAGGCCTTCTACTTCACTAAACATGATATCTTCCTACAGCTATTGATCTCTTCCAATGACAAAGCAAGCCAATCAGACAGTGTTCTGTAGTGATTCATAAGCTTTTCAATGCATAATTTTCAAAGGTAGATTGCCAGGCCTTTCTTCCTAAATTGTACTTGCCTAACCAGCCCCAAATCTTTTCTTCATGTGGTCTCTAAATTCAGGTGGGATATACTCAAGGTCATACTTTGGCTGTCATGGATTTGTTCTAATTTTCTTCATTTTCAAAATGAGCTTGCATATGAGTAATTGGTGGTCTGTTCTGCAGTCAGCCCCTGACCTTGTTCTGACTGATGTTATTGAGCTTTTCCATTGTCTTCTTCCACAGATGTAGTCGATTTGATTCCTGTGTATTCCACCTGGTAAAGTTTATGCTGGTGAAAAAAGATATTTGCAGTGAAGAAGTTGTTGGTCTTGCTAAATTCTCTCATGTGATCTCTGGCATTGTTTCTATCACCAAGGCGATATTTTCCAACTACGGATCCTTCTTTTTTTTCCAACTTTTGCATTCCAATAAGCAGTAATTATCAATGCATCTTGACTGCATGTTTGATCAATTTCAGACTGCAGACGTTGGTAAGAATCTTTAATTTCTCCATCTTTAGCCTTAGAGATTGGTGCATAAATTTGAACAATATTAACTAAACAATATTAACAGGTCTTCTGTGTATGGATATTAACCTATCACTGGCAGCCTTGTACATCAGGATACATCCTGAAATGTTGTTTTTAACAATGAATGCAATGACATGCCTCTTCAAGTTGTCATTTCTGGCATAGTAGACCCTATGATCTTCTAGTTCAAAATGGCCAATACCAGTCCATTTCAGCTCACAAATGCCTAGGATATAGATGTTTATGCATTTCATATCATTTTTGATGATTTATAATTTTCCTACATTCATACTTCTTTCATTCCACATTCCAATTATTAAGGGATGTTTGCAGCTGCTTCTTCTCATTTTGAGTCATGACACATAAATGAAGGTCCCAAAAGCTTAACTCCATCCGTATCATTAAAGTTGACTCTACTTTGAGGAGGCAGCTCTTCCCCAATAATATTTTGAGTGCTTTCCAACCTGAGAGGCTCATCTGCCGGCACTACATCAGACTATGTTCTGCTGATATTCAGAAGGCTTTTACTGGCTAATGCTTTTAAGAATTAGACTGCTGTGCCCTTCTTCCTAATCTGTCTTAGTTTGGAAGCTCAGCTGAAACCTGTCCACCATGGATGGCCCTGCGGGTGTTTGAGTATGAGTGGCATAGTTTCTAGCATCACAGCAACATGCAAGCCCCCCCCCCCCCGACTACGACAGACTGACAGATCAAAGACAGAGGAATTCTGGAATGACACCAGGGACATCATACATGAAGAAAGCAAGAGGTCATTAAAAAGACAGGAAAGAAAGAAAAGAACAAAATGGATGTCAGAAGAGATTCTGAAACTTGCTCTTGAACGTGGAGTAGCTAAAGCAAAAGGAAGAAATGTTGACATCCATGAGCTAAAACAGAGTATTTCTAAGTGTGGCCCAAGAAGAAAAGTATTATAATGACATGTGCAAAGACCTGGAGATAGAAAACCAAAAGGGAAGAACACACTCAGCATTTCTCAAGTCGAAGGAACTGAAGAAAAAATTCAAGACACAAGTTGCAATACTGAAGGATTCTACTGGGAAAATGTTAAATAATGCAGGAAGCATCAAAAGAAGATGGAAGGAATACACACAGTCACTATACCAAAAAGAATTGGTCAACATTCAGTCATTTCAGGAGGTAGCATATGATCAAGAACTGATAGTACTGAAGGAAGAAGTCTCAGCTGCACTGAAGGCATTGACAAAAAAAGGCTCCAGGACCTGGCAGAATACCAACTGAGATGTTTCAACAAATAGATGCAGCACTTGGAAGTGCTCACCCGTCAATGCCAAGAAATTTGGAAGACAGCCACCTGGCCAAACAACTGGAGGAGATCCATGTTTATGCCTATTCCAAAGAATGGTGATCCAACAGAATGTGGAGATTATTGAACAATATCATTAATATCACATGCAAATAAAATTTTCCTGAAGATCATTCAAAAGCTGCTGCAGCAGCATATCAACAGGAAACTGCCAGAAATCCCAACTGGATTCGAAATAGGATGTGGAACCAGGGATATCGTTGCTGTCAGATGGATCCTGGCTGAAGCAGAGAATACCAGAAAGATATTTAACCGTGCTTTATTGACTATGCTAAGGCATCTGGCTATGTGGGTCATAACAAATTATGGATAACATTGCAAAGAATGGGAGTTCCAGAACACTTAATTGTGCTCATGAGGAACCTGTACATAGATCAAGAGGCAGTCATTCAAAAAGAACAAGGGGATACTGCATGGTTTAAAGTCAGGAAAGGAGCGTGTTAGGGTTGTATCCTTTCATTATTCCTATTTAATCTGTATGTTAAGCAAATAATCTGAGAAGCTGGACAATATGAAGAAGAAAGGGACAGCAGTACTGAAGGAAGACTCATTAGCAACCTGCATTATACGGATGACAAAACCTTGCTTGCTGAAAGTGAAGAGGACTTGAAGCACTTACTGATGAAGACCAAAGACCACAGTCTTCCGTATGGATTACACCTCAACATAAAGAAGACAAAAATCCTCACTCTGGACCAATGAGCAACTTTGTGATACATGGAGAAAAGACTGAAGTTGTCAAGGATTTCATTTTACTTGCATTCACGATTAACACCCATGGAAGCAGCATTCAAGAAATCATAAGATGCATTGCATTGGGCAAATCTGCTGCAAAGGACCTCTTCAAAGTGTTGAAAAGCAGAGATATTACCTTGAAGACTAAGGTCCACCTGACTCAAGCTACGGTGCTTCCAAGCACCTCATACTCACGCAAAAGCTGGGCAATGAAAAAGGAAGATGCAAGAATGGTGCAGGACTGGGCAGTGTTTCATTCTGTTGTACGTAGGGTCAGTATGAGTCAGAATTGACTCAACAGCACATAACAACAACAACAGCCAGCCCCAACCATCATATAAGCCAATTTCTTGCGATAAATCTCATACACACGTGTAAGTGCATATACATATGTGTGTGTGTATATATATGTATATATATATACATGTATATATATATATACATGTATTTTATATATATATATATATATATACACACTAGGTCTATGTCACTGGTGTAATATTGACTGATACACCATAATGGAATGTTCTAACTTCAGAGTAACTTGTCCAACGGTCAGATACAATATCTCTTCCAGGGTCTGTGACTGTGCCATAAACGATTTTTGAATGACATACAATTCTCTGCTACAGATGGTATGGCCTTTCTCCAGAACTCTATGAATCTACACCGTGGTTCTCTTTTTAGGGTTTGCCATAAACTCTACAAACCGCCTTTTCCCAACACAGATACCTCTCATAGTAGGTTCTTTTGAATCATATGGCCAAAGTGGCAAAGCTTTTTGCACTGCAGTCTGATAGCACTTTCCTTCTGGGTCCCACTCAAGGCTAGAAGCATTTCGTGTTACTTGGTATATGAATCAGGGCACGTTCCCAAAGATGGAATATACTACCTTTAGAATCCAAAGGGAAAATTCAAAACCTGGGTGACACAAATGATTTGCACTCATCTACCTACCTAAATAATGTCGACTAATTCTTTTTGGTATAATGACTCTGTATTCTTTCCACCTTCTTTTGATGCTTCCTGCATCGTTTAATATTCCCCCACAGAATCCTTCACTGTTGCAACTCAAGGCTTGAATTTTTTCTTCGGGTCTTTCAGTTTGAGAAACATTGAGTGTGCTCTTCTCTGGAAAAAGTGTTGAAAAGAAAAGATGTCGCCTTGAAGACTAAGGTGAGCCTGACCCAAGCCATGGTGTTTTTCAATTACATCATATGCATGTGAAAGCTGGAGAATGAATAAGAAAGACCGAAGAAGAATTGATGCTTTTGAGTTGTGGTGTTGGCCAAGAATATTGAATATACCATGGACTGCCAAAAGAATGAACAAATATGTCTTTGAACAAGTACAACCAGAATGCTCCTTAGAAGCAAGGATGGTGAGACTGAGCCTTGCATACTTTGGAAATGTTGTTAGGAGGGATCAGTCCCTGGAGAAGGACATCACGCTTGGTAAAATACAGGGTCAGTGGAAAAGAAGGAGACCCTCAATGAGATGGATTGACACAGTGGCTGCAAAGATGGGATCAAGCATGACAATGATTGTAAGGATGGCTCAGGACTGGGCAGTGTTTCGTTCTGTGGTACATAGGGTCTCTATGAGTCGTGGCACCTAACAACAACTAACCTAAAGATTCACTTTTGAACCCTCCCAGTGGCACTGTGGAAGAAAGACCCTTAGATCTGCTTCTGTGAAGATTACAATAAAGAAGGATCTATGGAGCAGTTCTCCTCTAACACAGGTGATTGGCATGAATTGGAATTGACTCAATGGCAATGGACTTATAATCCAAGGGACGTAAGAAGTGTTATGCTTCTTTCTTAGTGGCCAGAGTGCAAAATGCAAAAAATACATCTTTTACATTAGAGGAGATGTCCTGGCATGCCCCAGAGTTCCAGGTCATACAAATACTTCACTGGTATCATGAGTCCTCATATCTTTATAAAGATTATTTCCCACCCTCTGTGGTATATTTGCCTTACCAAGGCTTCCAGCCTACCTACTACCCCTGGTCCAATTAAAGTGAAGTCATTGATCTGTGGGATATCCACATTGTCCAGCTCTCTTCAGCCTATTATTGTATCAGAAGTCAGTGGACTTATCATAGGCCTGTGAAAAGAAAGGCTTACTATTATCTGTTCTAAGTGAATATTTATAAATACTGTTTTAATCTTCCTTTTTGATAGAGATGGAATAGGACATAGTTGCAAGATCAGTGACTGCATACTATGATGCTTTGCTAATGTGCAAAGATGCCCCATTCCACATAGCACCTGCAACTGGGTTTACTATATGATTGATATTGCAGAAGTCAATGCCATCCTCCAGAATCCATCTGTTTTTTATAGGGACCAGAAACATGAGATAAGTGGCGATCTGATAGGTATCACCACTGCAAGGTTAGCATTAATGTCTATATTCCCTCCAGTATGTGATACTATTTTTAATCTTTTCTATTTTATTTTGGGGTGGGGAATAGTTTCAGAAGTTGCCACTTGCCTTCCCACTACATACTGATTACCCGTTAGAACAAGATGTCAATGTGGGGCTTGCCAATTACCAGGTATATTTATTTGATGTTATATTTAGGCATCAGAGAAATGGCTAGCAGGTGGATGCATTGTGAATCAGACTTGACAAGGATTCCATTTATTACCTGGTGTCCATAAGCCCTCACTCTAACAAAGAGATCTGATGATTCATTGGGTCTGTAGTTATCAATGCCTGCTTTGACATTGTATCCAACAGTTCTCAATACCTTTGGATATTCTAGTTTCCCGATTGTGTAGCTCCTGAAGTAAATGGCTGTAGATCTCTTTGCAGAAGGAATGGGGGAATCAATGTCCATATATACTTGCCATTGTGTTGGAGGATCACTACTTCTGAAGACCCAACAGCTTCAGCATATAGATTCTGAGTCTGAAAATGAATTCAAATCTAGAAACTCTTAGCTTCTTATCATCAATCCATAATACCTTTTGGTTGCATAGATGGAGAAATATTTTTGATAGTTAGCCATCTATCTTGCTCATAGGGACCACATGACATTAATTAATTCCATAGTTCTCTATATTTTATCTGGTAAACCTACTGACATAGAAAACCAATTGTAAATAAGAATTTAATCTTTTCAGCCTTCTCTCAGACTTTTTTATTTTTATGATTATATCAGATTTTTCTGGCCTCAGGCTTCAGGAGGCAGAAGTCTTTTTTCTATTTTGCCAGGAGGACCTTCTGGAATTTAATTGCTGATTAATCGCCCTCAGTCTTTGATAGTCTTTTCTCCGTATCATCTATTTTCCCATAATGGCCATACAATTGCATTGTCCTTAAAAATGCCATTTTCCACGTGCTTCTTAAAAGCAGTGCATCCTTTCCAGGCTTTCCCAGTTTCCCCCAGTGAGAGCTGTAAAAAATTTCACTGCCACTGTATACCAGGAAATATCAGTGCTCTGCCTGCTGTCAGCAGTGGGGTCCTCATTGCTAACCAGCTGACAGGTGATCCAGCCTGCTTTCTTGGACTACTTCTAGCATAAACTAGTACAGATTGTGTTTTCCACCTTGTAAGATAAAGATTTCAGTGCAGGAAGCTTACTGGGTAATGCTCTTGAGATCAATGCCGGTGATGAAGTGAAGAGAGCAGCAGTGAACAGAGGTAGACCTTAGGCTGTGATGGAGTCACAGCATAGATGGGCTCTAGAGTTGGGCAGGTTCTGCAGAATTGTTTACTGCATGTGGAATGCTTCTGGAAATGGGGTTGTAACCTTGGCAAGGTGACTCTCCTTATTCTATGGCAATTGTTGGGAGAACAAGATCACCTGAGAGCATCAGCTATCGGTATCCCCAGAAGCTGGGAGGAGGGATGCTTTGCCCTGAAATGTGTGTGTGTGTTTGAGGGGAAGGTGAGCTGGGTGGTGTACCACCACATCTGCTTATCATTCATTAAGCAGGTTATGCGATGATAAAGTCTTTTTTTACTTTTCCCTCTGACTTGTTTTCTTTCGTTTCAAAAGAAATAAACATTCATAGTTACATAAATTGTGGAAAGAAACTTAGGGAGATAAAGAAGAGTAGTCCAATTTATATGGAATTTTGCATAATTTTTTTTTCAGTTGCATTTGAACACATTTCAGGGTATGAATTAAAAGAAGAATATAAGGAAGGTGAGTTATTATCTAGATTTTCTATGTATTTTACAATATAACTCCATTAAAATATTTGGTTTTAAAGCTTGGCGAATCTGTAGAAGATAATAAGGTTTCATATTTAAATCTAAGTACAAATGCTCGTTCCAATGTCATATAGAAACAATTTTTTCTAGCTCTTGTATTTCATTTCCTTTCCGTTAGCATGGATTTCTGAGCTCTGACTGAGTGTAGAATAAGGTACTGAGAGTGGGAGGGCAAGTTTAAAAATATTGTAATAGATAATACAAAATGCATAAATGCAAGTAGTCCCCGACTTATGACAGGATTTCATTCCAGCGACTCCGTTGTAAATCGATTCTGAGGTAAACGAAATACAGAGTGATTCTGTCTTTAAATGCCTTGAAATCAGGCATGGGCTCTACCTCTTTGTGAATATAGGTCCGTTCTGGCATCCTTTTCCAAATCAAGCCTGTTATGTTCATATTGAAAATCTTATCATTAGTAACATGTACTACACACAATGCTGCAGTGTGTAATTTACTGATGTTAAAAAAAAAAAAAGAGTCCTAAGTGCTGTTGATTGTAACTCTAATACGTCCCGAATCGAGGTCTATCTGTAGTATCCCCTGCTAGCTTTAACAACGTGAAACTTTAAGATGGCTTATTTAAAAAAAAAAAAAAAAAAAAAACAACTTAAAATAACAGGAGAACAATTTATACCCCATCTTCCAAAAAATGGGGACTATTTGCAGGTGTGGAGATTCTGTGGCTGCATGGCCAAAATATGACATTATCCTTAGACATAGTGTAGATAGCATAGTTGAACTTGGACCTAGGCATTATTCTGCACAGTTTTGTATTAAAAGAAGTAGGAGCAAGGCTTTCTTCTTCTTCTTCTTTTTGTCTTTTAATGCAATTGAGTTGAAAACCATCCAAATTTGATGTGAGAATTCACTTGCATTCACTCACAATGGGAGGTGATATTGACTGCTTCCCAACTTCCAAAGATGAGATTTTAGTAGAGGGACACTTTCAAGTGCTGTTGTACATATTTGTCCCTGTGAGCATCTTTTAGGTTCTGCCACCAAATCAGCAAGTTGCCTTCAATGCCAATGGTGGCATTTTATCCTGTTGTTTCCCCATGGTATATTCTAATTCCGCTCTTGCGTGGCTGTGACCACCTGTTCTTCCACACCTGTTTCAATTTATAAACCATATGCTATAGTCACAGCAGAGAACCACTGTAGACATGATGTGATTTCTCATAAATATTTAATAAATTCAAAGTTCCCTATTCTTCAAAATAATTTGAAAGAATTGATTTTGCTGAAAACTTCAACAGAGACTGGTAGACACTCTTTACTAGCATCACCATTCAGGCAAAGATTGAGTTTCCACCCACTGCCGTCCAGTGCCTTATAAAATAAGCTTTACCCATCCTAGGATAACACTATCTAGTGTTTATGCTTTTACATAAATACTTACTACAGGCTATAGTAGTGCAATAATTGATATGAAATATATATATATGCTCAGGAAATCCAGAGGAGCTTTTTTTTCATTGCACTTCCTACGCGAAATAAAAGACATACCACATAAAACAATCATGTATTCACTAAAAAATAATGTACTCTAATTGGTATAATATTTTCATTTTTGAGAATTTAAATTAAGTGAATTTTTATATATCATGCTTTGCAAATAAATAGAAACCTAAAATCAAACTGGGTAATAATAAAGAAAACTGCCTGTCTTATTAACTGAATAGACAAGAGGTAGGTCTGCGTAATTTTAGGCTTGGATTGATTCAAGAATAAAAGAGTCGTGACCAGGACTTTGTTTTCTATCTCTAAGTCTCAGCTTTGTTTTTATAAGATAAGCTCTACCTGTATGTATAGCAGACACTCAATTGTAAGTAAAATATGAAAGGGTTTCTTATGGGAGCACCATAAAACAAATAACAATAACCATCACGACAAAGAAGCCCCCTTTTTCCCCAGTAGTCTTAGAAAACATTTCCTCTCATCTCATTGATTATAACCAGGATAAATGACCACCTCTGAAAGAAATGTTTTGAACTGAAGAATGTGGCATGCAAAGTCATTCAAGATTTACCCCTAGGAGTCAATCCCACTAAAACCACATTCTTGATAGTAGGTAAGGGGTGAATTCCTCTACGGAGAATCAGAGTACTTTGGATGGAAGGGAGGAAATGGATGTGGGAGAAACCAAGTTGTATCTGTGTCTACCTATATATCTTTAGATACATACACATGCACATCATAACTGGGGTGATGCTGTATTATTCTACCTTGCTCCTTATACTTGTCATTTTATCATGGCTGTTTTTTTCATAGCAATAAATAGTCTACAGAAATTTTAGGCTTTCATATTAAGGTGGCATGAGGAAAAATCCCTCTCAATTCCCCATTGGGGCCCTCTATTTAGTTCCATGGGACCGATTATTAATAAAAATTGTTTGGTTCCCGATCTTTGTTTTCAAAGTTACGACAAGAAGAATTGATGCATTTAAATTGCATTGGTGAAGAATATTGAATGTATCTTGGACTGCCAAAAGAATGAACAAATCAGTACTAAAAGAAATACAACCAGAATGCTTCTTAGAAGTGAGGATAGCAAGATTTTGGTCCACTTGCTCTGGACATGTCTTCAAGAAAGACCAATCACTAGAAAAGGGCATTATGTTTGGCAAAGTAGAGGGTGAATAAAAATGAGAGAAATTGTTCAATGAAGTGGACTGGCACCATGCAGATGGCACAAGACCAAGCAATGTTTCATTCTGTTGTACATACGATGGCCCTGAGTTGGAGAGCCAACTTGACTGCAACTAACAACACCATGCAGTTTTATCTTTTTTTGGTCACGTAAGTACTTTTGTGTGTGTGTGTGTGGGAATTAGGAAGACGTTGAATTTAGAGCCACTAATTTTTTAATCAGATGTAATTTTAATTCTCAATTTTAGCTTTACACTGGCTATTGGAGGAAGAATTAAAATATCATATAGCTGTAATCAATAAGTGAGGACCAGGAGTTATTGCTAAATTGAACACTTTTGCATTGATAGAGAAATAATATAGAATATTTCAATCATTTTTTCCTGAAATTTTTTGAAAAGATGTGATAATGCACAGACAAATCAAGCAGTTTTGAGGTATAGGCATATTTCTTAATGAAAAAGAAAAAAAGACATGATCAGAATGAATATAATGTCAGTACATCATTTAAACCTTCTTTTTTTAATTTATGAATTTCTCTTTTGTGGCAGAAATACAGTACATTTTGTTTTTTTCTCAATTTTATTTGCTTTGCTACTATACTGTGAAGAATGCTTGTCATCATGACAATGGTGTAACAAACATATCCATTATGTCTTTTTGTAGGTACATATAATCATGAAATATTGGTTTTGGAAATTTCCTCAAATCATTTGGAGATGAGGAAGTTTGGCACATAATTCCAATTCGATGGAGGCCAGATTTTACCTCACCAGTTTCCTTATTCTTTTACATATTGTCTATGGCTACATTGATGTTATAAAGGTGGAGTTGGCTAGTCTGCAAATCTGAAAATATTTACTAATTGGCTCTTTACAGAAAATGTTTGCCAACTTCTGACCTAAACTATGCATGGCAAATAGATCTCCTATCACTTGGAATCATAGATAAACTAATGGTCATTTCCTGGAATGCTATTTGGAGGATTGCGGAAGAGAGCATCAAAGGACACTAATGTTGGCTTTGGATTTCAGAGCACCAGTATTTGTAGGGGATCCTTGGATGGTATAAAGAGTTTACACACTTGGCTGCTGACAGAAATGTTGGAGGTTCATGCCGTGAGTTGGAGTCAGCAACTGGTTAGTGTCTGTATATATGTTGGGTATTGACAATTATCCTTTGTATAAAAATAAAGGAATACCATTGTAGTATGAAAGAAATGCTGGTTTAAGAGATGAGAAAATTTGTTTCTACCTATCGCTAATTGTATGTTTTTTGGATAAATCATTTAACTTAGTCAAGATTCCTCCTCTGTCAATAAAAGAACATAACCATGTCTGGCCCAATTATAGCAAAGAGTTGCTGTCAAGATCAAAAGAGAAAACGTATGTAGAAATGCTTTGCATGCTATTGGGCTAAAAGAAAGAAATACTAATAATTATTTTATCCTAAAGTTTTGTTGCAAATGGCCACATTAATCACATTAATAACAAGTGGCCACACAAGACCAGTTTTCACTGTGTATTACTAAGTATGATTTGTAACATTTGTTGTACAATTATTGTACTATATATACTTTTTTAAAAGATTCTTGAGTAAGGTCATGTATTAAATTTTGACCTCCAACAAGATTTGCTGAAATCTTAACCCCCAGTACCTATCAATGTGACCTTGTTTGGAAGTAGGGCCTTTGAAGATGTTAAGTTGATATGAGCCCATACTTGAGTATGGTGGTTCCTAATCCAATACGACTGGCACCCTCAGAAAAAGAGGAGAAGAGACATAGGCACAAGAAGACATCATGTGAAGACAGAGATTGAAATGATAAATCTACAAGGCCAAAAATGCAAAAAATTGCAAATTACCACTAGAAGATCTTACTCTAGATCATTTTGAGTGAGCATAGCCCTACTGACGCCTTGTGTTCAAACTTCTAGCCTCCAAGACAATAAATTTTTATAGTTTTAAGCCACCTAGTTTGTAGTGTTTTGTTACAGCATCACTAGGAAACAAACAAATAATATAACAAAAGAATGAGTAGAACTTTTGTACTGCTAACTTCAAACCAAACTCATTGCCGTCGAGTCGATTCCAACACATAGTGAACCTATAAGACAGTGTACAACTGCCCCATAGTCTATCCAAGGAGCAGCTGGCAGATTCTAACTGCTGACCTTTTGGTTAACAGCTAAGCTCTTAACCACTCTGCTTTTTGGTATTGCTAGTGAAGATAATTGAATAACACAACAAATTCAAGTGAATCTAAAAAGTATATGGTCAAAACAGATACAATTTCTTTTCTTCCCCAAATGTATTTACTTATGTGGAACTGTGAAGGTTGAAAACTAACATTTATTGAAGCGCTTATTCATTTAAGGTAGTATGGTGGGCACTTTACATATGGTGTCAAAATTCACTTTTTATTAGTTTGCACTTTAAATCAAAACAAAAACCCATTGCAGTTGAGTTGATTCCAACTCATAGCAACCCTATGGGACAGAGTCTAACTGCCCCATAGGGTTTCAAAGGAGAAGCTGGTAGATTCGAACTGCTGACCTTTCGGTTGGCAGCCAAGATCTTAACCACTGTGTCACCAAGGCTCCAATTCGCACTTTAGGTGCTGTTATTATTCCCATTTGTTGTTTTTAAACCTAAGTCACCTGACAATGAAACCTGCGTTTTCTGCTGTGCAATATTACCTAATGGCGGAAAAAAGAACCATTGCTGCTGAGTCGTTTCTAACTCATAGCGACCCTATAGGACAGAATAGAACTGCCCCATAGGATTTCCAAAGAGCAGCTGGTAGATTTGAACTGCCGAACTTTTGGTTAGCAGCCATAGATAGCTACAACTGCGCCAACAGGGCTCCATCTAATAGAGAGTGCTACCATATCTAGGGCACTGTACAGTTTCTCCCCTGATAGAATGTACCAAATGGTGCTAGACAGAAGGGCATCATTAATATATAAAATGGTCAGGCAAACTAGGACAAAGAAAATCTCTACAAAGCTTCCTCCATTTTTTTTTTTTTTTTTTTGGTGCAAGAAGTACTCATCTCCAGTAACCACCACTATTACCACCCTGATAAGCGAACTGCATAAAGGAAATAAACATGGGCTTTTCAAACGCTGGTGCCTGAGGCAGATCCAAGCTCAAGTACTTCAAATGGCACAGTGAGGAGGCTTGCTCCCATGTTAGCATAAAAAATTTCTCCATACACTGAAGTAATGAGTTTTTGATGATAATAGTGAGCCTAATGAGCGACTCTTCACCTAATAATGCATGAGGTGTGGTACAGGAGATCTGGGGGAGAAGTTTGGAAAATCCATCATCAGTAAACATTGTGGAAAAAGGTTGTACCAACTTTAGAAAATATCCAGTACCATAACTTCAACCTCAAATAGTTCAGATTTTTCTTTCCCATCTGTGGTATTCTCTTCCTATAATTAGCCATCTTGTTGTAGTGAAAATTGAGTTTTGTTTAGCCCAACTTCCACCTCCAGCCCTTACACCTTTACCATTATACTCCCTCTAGATCCCGTTCATTTGTCTTAAGTGTCCTTTACCTTGACTTTTTTAGAATAATGCTCATTTTTCCCCCAATTTTAAAAGTTAATGTGTTAATTATGAAAAAAAAATTAGCAAAGAGGACCAAATTACCCATAATTATAAGCAGTTTACATTTTGATGTACCCTTCTAGTCCTTGTGTGTGTGTGCATGTACAGTGGAGTATAAATTTTTTTTAATGAGATTTACAGTATATTTCATAGGTTTTAAACACCTGATGCATATTTACCAATACAAGTCTCAAAGTAGTGTGTAGTTAGATTACCAAGAATATACTACACCACAACATTCAGGAAAGAATTGTAACTCTGCCTTTGCTGGGGCAAAAAAATTTCTTGAAAGGCGAAATGACAACAGGCCTCTGGATATAGATATTAGCAGAGTTACAATTAAAACACCGTATTCCCTTAATGTTCAGTTTAAAATGAGGCATGAAGTTACTAGGCACAAGAGTATAACCAAACCAAACTAAACTCGTTGTTGTCGAGTCGATTCTAACTCACAGGGATCCCGTAGGACAGAGTAGAACTGCTCCATGGGGTTTCCAAGGCTGTAAATCTTTAGGAAGCAGACTGCCATATCTTTCTCCCATGGAGAGCTTGGTGGTTTTAAACAGCTAATCTTTCAGTTAACAGCCAGATGATTAAAGACTGCATCACCAGGGCTCCAACAAGAGTATAAACCAAAAAACCAAACCCATTGCTGTTGAGTTGATTCTGACTCACAGGGACCTGAAAGGACAGCAGAACTGCCCCATAGGGTTTCCAAGGAGCGGCTGGTGGATTCAAACTGCCAACCTTTTGGTTACTAGCCAAATACTTAACCACTGGCTCCACCAGGGCTCCAAAGCTTTTAAGTATTAAAACGGTAGTGTTAAAATAGTAGCAAGAAGGTATGCTACTATTTAACTGTTTTAAAATGCATTCATGTGGTATGACCAAAAGAAATGTACACATATATCAGCGGTTATGATAAAAATGTAAATGTGAACCCATCTGCATTGATCTCCTCGCTTGTACTTCCTTCTGCCTCTCCACCACCAACCAACGCAATGAACAGGCTCTGATGTATATTGCTCAAAGGTGGTTTATCAATTCCATGTTCAAGGTACTTCCTTTTTATTGATTATAACAAAAAAGATATTTGCAAGTTGTTCAATTTACCAGCTTTACTTTTTATCATACAATGACATTTCAAAACATCTAAAAAAGCTCAGGTATTGCAAAAATAAAGTTTCTCCACAATAAACACAGGTGTTTATAAAAAGGGGGGTATAGAACTATGGTTATGATTTGAAACTGTCTTCTCAATATGGAGATAATACAAAGAAGCCCTTCCTTTCACCCTTTCTCTCCCCCTTGCCCCTTCAAGCTTAAAGATGATAGACGATCTTTGCTATTGCTAGCCCTGAGACATTGCACTATTTCTTGATAGCTTTTCTAAAATTGAAACCCTGGTGGCATAGTGGTTAAATGCTATGGCTGCTAACCAAAAGGTTGGCAGTTGAATTCCGCCAGGTGCTCCTTGGAAACTCTATGGGGGGGGGGGGTGTCGACTTGATGGTGATGGGTTTGGTTTTTTTTTCCTAAAATCTTCCTGTAAATTTTCAATTTGTTCTTTTTTTATATTAAACTCTTCTCATATTTCTAAACATGTCAGGTGATGGTGTCATAAAGAAAAATAATGCTACCACTCCAACAGATTGTCAATTTCTTGAAAGCAGTCACCATCTCTGTCTTGTTTATCAATTATTCCCATTATTTAGCACAATAATTAATACAGAAACATATAAAATACTTTTTAAATAAAATATTCGAAAGAAAGAGGGTTGGAAAGACATGAGAAGATCACTCAAGTCTTTCTTTACATGATATTCAGTAAATATAAGACATGGCATCCTATTTGTACCCTGAAAATATTCTTGTATGGGTTAAAAAAATTAATTTTATCATTTGGTACAAATATAGCTACACTGGGTTGAATAATGTCTCCCAAAATTCATATTACTGGAAACCTCAGCATGTAGCCTCATTTGGAAATAGATTGTTTGAAGATATCATTGAGTTTCTACTGGATTAGGGTGGGTCCTAATACAAAAGCTGTGTCTTTATTAAAAAAAAAAAAGAAAATTTGGCCACAGAGGCATGTGCAGAGGGAAGATGACGTGAAGACATACAAGGGGAATGCCATGTGAAGATGGAGGCCAGGTGAAAACTGGAGAGATGCATCTACAAGCAAAGAATGCCAAGGATTGCCAGCAACCACCAGCAGCTAGGACAGAGGCGTAGAATAGATTCTCCCTCTGAACCTCGAAGAAGGACCCAAGTCTGATGCTGATGTGATTGCAGACTTCTGGCCTCCTGAACTGTCAGACAATCAATTTCTGTTGCCTTTAGTCACCCAGATGGCAGTAGTCTGTTTCAGAAGCCCTAGGAAACTAATAAACACAGGTGTTTACTAATAAAACATTGAGAAGAATGAAAATCCCAGAGCACTTAATTGTGCTCATGAGGAACCTGTACACAGACCAAGGGCAGTCATTCAAATAGAACAAAAGGATACTTCGTGGTTTCAAATCACGAAAGGTGTGAAACAGAGTTGTATTTTTCACAGTACTTATTCAATATGGATGCTGAGCAAATAATTTGAGGAGCTGGATTATACGAAAAAGAATCCGGCATCAAGATTGGAGAAAGGCTTATTAACAACCTGTGATATGCAGATGACACGACTTTGGTTGCTGAAAGTGAAGAGGACTTGAAGCACTTACTAATCAAAGACTACATAGACTTCGGTATGGATTATACCTAAACATAAAGAAAATAAAAATCCTCATAACTGGACCAATAAACAATATCATGATAAATGGAGAAAAGATCGAAGTTGTTAGGAATTTCATTTTACTTGAATCCATGGAAGCAGAAGTCAAGAAATCAAATGACGCATTGCATTGGGAAAATCTGCTTGCAAAAGACCTCTTTAAAGAGTTAAAAAGTGAAGATGTCACTTTAAGGACTAAAGTTCACCTAACCCTAGTTATGGTGTTTTCAATTGCCTTACATGCGTGTGAAACCTGGAGGATTAAAAAGGAAGACCGAAGAAGAAATGACATCTTTGAATTATAGTGTTAGCAAAGAATACTGACTATGCCATGGGCTGCCAGAAGAACTAACAAATCTATATTGGAAGAAGTACAACCAGAATGCTCCTTAGAAGAGAGGATTGCAAGACTACGTCTCACATACTTTGGACTTGTTATCAGGAAGGATCAGTACAAGAGAAGGACATCATGCTTGGTAAAGTAGAGGATCAGTGAAAAAGAGGAAGA
The DNA here is from genome assembly GCF_024166365.1 of Elephas maximus indicus. Lineage (NCBI taxonomy): Eukaryota > Metazoa > Chordata > Mammalia > Proboscidea > Elephantidae > Elephas > Elephas maximus. Next base: position 135,201,847 of record NC_064823.1, on the reverse strand, counting down.
CCTTCAAAGAGGTGGATTGATATAGTGGCTGCAACAATGGGATCAAGTACATCAATGGTTGTGAGGATGGCACAGGACCTGATAGTGTTTCTTGTTGTACAAAGGGTCACTATGAGTTGGAACTGGCTTAACAGCATCTAACAACAACAACAACAGGAAACTAATGCAATAGTTCATTTATCCCACAATTTTTTATGAAACCCTAATACATGCCAGCACTAGTCCAGGTACTAGTGATAAAATGGTGTGTGAGATAGAGTAAGTCCTGTCTTCATGAAGCATACACTGTGGTGGAATGACAGCAAATAAATATACAAATAAATATGGGAAACTCAGGCAGAGATAACTAACTACAAAGAAAAGTAAAGCATGATAGAGAGTTATTGAAGGGTATTATTTTATAGGAAGTAATGAGGAAAGAGCTTTGTAAGGCAGTGATATTTGTTGATAGACCTAATCAAAATGAAGAATCAAAATATGTGAAGTTCTGGAATAAAATTGTTATAAACTGAGGGAACACAAGTATGAAAGCTCTCAGCTGTGAACAAGCTTGGTATGTTTGAACACAGCGAGAAGGCTAGCACTGGCTAGAGCATAATGAAAAAAGGCAGAGGAAGTTATTTTGGAGAAATAGGCAGGATAATGTCACAGAGGGCCTCAGAAGCCTCAGTAAAGAATTTTTATTTTATTCTAAAGATAAATAGAAGCTATTGTAGTTTGCGTGTATATGTAAGGAAGGGAGGTGATATAAATTATTTACCTCATATTTTAAAAACATCTCTCTGGCTTCTGTGTGAATAATAAGATACAAGTGTGGAAGTAGGAAAGCAGTTAGAAAGCTGTTGCATTACTTTAGGTAGGAGAGCATAATAACTTGGCCAGGAGTGTTAGCAGTGGTGGTCATGAAAAGGGACCAAAATCAAGGCAAATTTCGATGGACAAGAAAACATGACCTGCTGCTAGACATGACAACATGGCATGAGGTGTGAAAGAAAGATGAGGATTAAAGATGATTTCTAATTATTTGACCTATGCAGTTAGTAAACGCAATTTACAGAAATGCAAAATAAGAAAAATCAAGAGTCCAGTGTTGGACAAGTTGAGCATGAAATGCCTATAGCATATTTAATGGGAAAAGTGAAGTAGATAGTTGGATATTAGAGTATTAATCAGGGAATAGTTTTTCTATGAAGTTGAGCAGAGAAAATGGACAATAGTTTCAGAGGAAATGGTATCACAGAAAGTCAACGGTTTTTATATTTTAACCCTGGGAGATATCACATGTTTGTTTGATGATGGATATAGGTTACTGCGAGCTGGAATTTACTCTATGGCACACAACAACAATGAATAGTCCAGAAAACAGGAATAAATTTATTGTGTAGGAGAGATGGGAAATTGCAGGGTCTTTGTCACAGAGGCAAATGGGAAATATCCAAAGGCACTAATGGAAGGTCGGTTGGGCTTAGCTAGGAGCAGGGTCAGCAGATTCACTTTAGCCAGAGGGAAAGACAGAGGATGGATATAGATCCAGACTTCTTTTTATGTTTGCTGTTGCTAAATTAAGTAGTTTTTTTCTTTTTTTGTTCTAATTGTATCTATTTTTAATTAGTGGCAAGGAAGCTTAAAATGAGGAGTAGGGGAGAGGGGCAGGAGGTTTGAGAAGATAAAGCTATACAACAAAATCATGTCAGAGAGTAGAGAGCGAAATATGAAGCTAACTTGAGGGGATCAGAGCCTGGTTGTGCTGAGAGCCCAGTTATGATCTGTGGTTGTTCAGTTGAAGTGAGACCAGCCAGCAGGGTTCTAGGTTTTATTACAGTTACATTCAGCTGCTTGGGTACAGGTAAGGAGGAGTCAGAGATTTGGGTTTAGCTGGGTTCAGATTTTGTGAAGCCAAAACAATAAAAAGTCAAGACAATTATATATGTATCCAAAGTATGGGACCCCTTGATTTAAACTGGAAAAGAAGAAAACGAAGTATCAAGGTTGTGGGGGACAGTTGAAAAATGGTGTGGTTAATTATTACAAGTGAACATTTGCTGAAGATAATTCAAAAATGGTTGTAGCAATTCCTCAACATGAAACTGCCAGAAATTCAAGCTGGATTCAGAAGAGGATGTGGAATGAGAGATATTATTGCTTATGTCTGATGGATCCTGGCTGAAAGCAGAGAACACCAGAAAGATGTTTTTCTGTGTTTTATTGACTATGTAAAGGCATTCAACTGTGTGGGTCATAACAAATTATGGATAACTTTGCAAAGAATGAGAATTCCAGAGCACTTACCTGTGCTCATGAGGAACCTGTACTTAAACCAAGAAGCAGTTGTTAGAACAGAGCATGGTTTAAAGTCAGGAAAGTTGTGAATCAGGGTTATATCATTTCACCATACTTAATTCAATTTGTATGTAGAGCAAATAATCAGAGAAGGAGGACCATATGAAGAACAGGGCATCCGGATTGAGGAAGACTCATTAACAGCTTGTGATATGCAGATGACACAACCTTGCTTGGGAAAGCTGAGAGGACTTGAAGCACTTGCTAATGAAGATCAAAGATTTCTCTAAAATCTGCAGCATGTATACCCAGTGCTAGTGAGTTGATTCCAACTCACAGTGACTGTGAGTTGAACTGCTCCAGTGTTTCCAAGGCTGTAATCTGCATGGAAGCCAACTGACTCATCTTTCTTCTGCGGAGTGGCTAGTGAGTTTGAACCAATGACCTTTTGGTTAGCAGCCAGTTGCTTGAACCACTGTCTCAGCAAGTCTCCTTTGTAATATACAGATATAGGTTATAAATATAGATATAGATTATAGATAGAAAGAGATAAAGATATAGAGATATAGAGATAGAGACAGAGACAGAGATAGAGACAGAGATAGAGATTAGAGATAGAGATAGATATAGATGATATAGATATAGACACAGATGATACAGATATAGAGATGGAGATAGAGATGATATAGAGATAGAGATAGAGATAGAGATAGAGATGATATAGAGATAGAGATGAGAGAGAGACAGAGATAGAGGTAGATATAGATATATGGAGATAGAGATAGATAGAGATAGAGATAGAGATGAGATATAGAGATAGAGATAGAGAGAGATAGAGATAGAGATGGATAGAGAGAGAGAGATAGAGATAGATAGAGACAGAGATAGATAGAGATAGAGATAGATGAAACAAGCCAATTAAACTGAATTTAGGAACACAGATAAATTTGATTAACTGATAAATCAGGAAAATCTCTAGACGCTATTAAAAATTTCCTCCAAAATTTATAAAATGGAAGTTGATTTTAAATGAATCTTATTTTTCTGAGGTTTGATTTTTTGTTTTTTTATTTGTTCTTAATTTAAAATTGTAGGATGTTTGGATAAAACTATTCGGTAGTATAAAACACTATTTATATAATAAAAAAATAAGAAATATTCATTCCTTCACACGCAAATGGGCTTTGATTTTTCTAGAACTCATATATACATATCTTTTGACATATTCTTTCATTTAGGTTTTGTTTTCCTGTTACAACGCAGCAGGAGAATTTAATTTTTATTATGCACCAGTGCTATTTATGTCATGAATCAAGGCAGGTAAAAAACAGCTCATTCGTTTGCTGAAATAGGCTTTATTCTTATTTTGGCTCAAACATTTTGGAATTTTTTTTCTTCTTTATCTTCATACATATTCTGTAGATTAAAAAAAAAAAAACTTTAAATCTGGATCCCTAGGACTGAAGTAAATATTATAACAAGTATTTGTAAATAGATGGTGAAGTCTGTTTTCATTTTTTGACTCACGTTATCACAAAATGCTGAGAGGAACTAAGTTACTGTGTTTCATCTGTGTACCATGATTTTTTTTTTGTCAGAATTAAAGATCAGTTGGTGGAGTGTGTTTTACATCTGCTCTCAGCATAAGGGTTTATTTATTTCACTGATGGCTGTTTTCTAGACAATTAAAATATCAAAAAACAAATACGTAGTTTTTTTTTTTTTTACAGCCCCTCTTACCAGTCATATTTTGTTTTTTTACCATACTCATACTTTAATGTGTTTTATTTGAAAAATTCAGTAATAATTTTGCAAGCTAATAATTTCTAGGTCTGTTTTCAATAACATAGCTACCATATTTTTATTCAAATAACCAGCAACTTTTGTGTTTGCTTGTTGGCTTCGCCCTGCCCCCTTGAGGCATCCTCACAAGAGTGTTATGCTAATTTTTCTTCACAGCAATATGTTTAAAAAAACCCCAAAAACTGGCATAGTGGCACCTATGAAAAAACTTGGGTGGGGGGGTGTGGTAGGGCTCACTGCCAGCAAACAAACCAGAAGGTGTAAGTTATTTGTGTAAAATACAGTAATTTTTAAAAGGTCTTTGTTAAGACTTCCATTTTTATTTCACACATAGAAAACTGCAAACGGTACTGCTACTACAATAGCAGTGAGGAAAAAGATGGATAATCTACAAAATGAAACGTTTTTTTCGGGCCCGGCAGAGAGCTGAAGTTGCAGAGTACAAAGTACTAGCCCCTCCAATGAAAGGTGGAACCACAGACCGTTGCAACCTTTGGCAGAACATAGGGAAAAGATGTGGCCACCATAGAGATGGGTTGTAAGACGCCAGTTAAAATTTTAATAAATTCTTAAAGGCTAAGTGTGGGCCAGTGTTGGTTTGGAAGCTCATAGCCACTTTCAAGCTTTTCCCTACAGGCCTCCTCTGGCCACCCACATTAAAGATTGGGGCAGAGTAAGAGAGCGTAAAGAGCCCTTCTCCATGGAACAGGCATAAAAGAAGTGATTGGCTACTCCAGGAGGGCTGGGAGCAGGCAAAGAGCATCAACTACTTTCCAATCCCTTCTTCTGTCCTATAAACGAAAAGCTCTAGGCGATTGGGAGAGCTGCTGCACGTGGTAGATGAAGATCTATTGCTTCTTGGAAGGAACAGAAGTAAAGCATCTGTCTCTGGAGTAGTCTCTGGGTGGTGCAAATGGTTGATGCGCTTGGTTGTAAACAGAAAGGTTGCAGGTTCAAGGTTACCCAGAGGCACCTCAGAAAAAAGGCCAGGTCATTTACTTCTGAAAACCCAGACACTGAAAACTCTATCTAGCACAGTTCTACTCTGACACGCATGGGTCACCGTGAGTCAGAATCGATGCAAGGAAAACTTTTTTTACTGTTGCCTCCAGAGGAGGGATAAAAAATCCTCTCCCCAGATTTAAAAATCTGTTAACATTGGGGAAAGAGTAACAGCAAATACTCCTCATGCCTGGGACAGAGTCAGAAAACTGCCTGGGGTCAATTCAAGTGCCCTGTCACTGAATCCCAGGTGAACAGGGTCTGCCTAACATTGAGGTGTAACTAGAAAAAACAGGGAACCCTCCATGCCTCCAGCAAGATAATCTGAGCAAAGGGCAAGAGCATGGAGAGATACTGTTTCTCTGGTGCAGGTGTGCAAAGATGGCTCAAAGCTGAGGAGGAGAGGAAGGACACATTGAATAAAGCTCTGTAGTACCACAGCCCTTAGTCTAATAACACAGAGTCTACCACTAAAGAAGCCTGAGACCTATATTGCACTGAAGGTAACAACAGAAGAACAAAGCCCAAACCCAGTCTAACTCTTGATTAGCTTAACCTCCTATGTTAATGGTCTGACAGAAGAAGAATGCTCATTCCCAAGGGTAAATATTATTTGCTTCTGTTTCCACTGTTCTTTTATATGGTGTATAACATTCAAGTGAAAATTATGTGGTGTGCATACACACACACACACACACAAGATAAAAGCAATTAATGGAAGAAACTTAGAGATGACCCCAATGTTGGGAATGGCAGACACACTACCTGATTTCAAAGCTTAATGTAAAGCTACAGTAATTAAGATGTGTAATTGGACAAAGGGTAGACACAGAGATCAGTGGAGCAGAGTCCAGAAATAAATCCACACATATATGGTTATTTAATTGATTTTTGACAAAGTTGCTAATGCTAATTCAATAGGATTTTCAACAAATGATGTTGGAACAACTGGACATCCGTATGTAAAAAATAAACCTCAACCCAAGCAAAAATTAACTCCAAATTAATCATAGATGTAAGTATAAAACCTGAAATGGTAAAACTTCTCAAACAGAACAGGAGAAAAATATATGTGACCTTCAGTTAAGCCAAGTTTTCTCAGATAAGACAAAAATTACAAAAAAAGAAAAAGAAAATGACAATTTCATCCAGATTAAGAACTTTTATTCATTGGACAATATTGTAAAGATGATGGATATTCAAGCCACAGACAGTTAATCTTTTTTGTGTGTGTGTGAAATAAACACATATCTGATCAAGTATGTGAATCCAGAATCCAGAATATATAAAGAACTCTCACAAATAATAATAAAAAAACAATAAAATTTTTTTGTAAAATATTTGAATATACATTTCATTGAAAAACAAATATAGGTTGCACACAAGCTTTGGAAAAGGTGTTCAAAGTCATCTGTATTCATCAGGGAAATAGAAATTAAAAACACAGTAAACTACCAGTACTGTATCCCTTTTTTAGCATGGTTAACATGAAAAAATATGACAAAGTCAAGTTTTTAGAAGGCTATGGAGCATTAAAAAAAAAAAAAATTGGGGGGACTCACCATGTTGCTGGTGGGAATGCCAATGGCACAAGGACTTTGGAAAACTGTCAGCTTCTTGTAAGGATGAACACACTTATTTTATGACCCAGCAGTCCCTGGATGGTGCAAGCAGTTGAAGACTGGGCTGCTAACCCAAAGATTGGGGGTTTGAGTCCACCCACAGGTGACTCAGAAGAATGGCCTGGTGATCTACTCCCCAAAAATCAGCCACTGAAAACACGTGGAGCACATTCCTACTCTGACATACATGTGGTCACCGTGAGTTGAAACTGACTTGCTGGCAACTTTGTTTTAATGGCAAAGGAATCCCATTTCTAGGTATTTATGTAATGGGAATGAAAACATGTCCACACAAGGTCTTTATCTGAATTTTTAATCTAAAAGTCCATCAACTGGTGAACAGATAAAAAATTGTGATGTACCTGTGCTATGGAATATGATTGAGTGATCAAGGGGAGTAAGTCACTGACACACACAACAACATGGATGGATACTGAAAGCATTATTCTAAGAGAAAGTAGCCCAACAGGGAAGACTGCATACTCTATGACTGCATTTGTATGACATTCTTGAAATGCAAAAGTACAGAGATAGAAACAGATCAGGGGTTGTCATACTGCTGTGCTAGGGTGAGGAGACTGACTCCAAGGGGCAGAAGGGAAACTTTTTATGTGGGGGAAATATATCTCAATGGTTGTGGCGGTTATACGTTGTATGTTGTTGTTAGGTGCCGTTGAGCTGGTTCTGACTCATAGCTACTCTATGCACAACAGAATTAAACACTGCCCAGTCCTGCACCATCCTTACAATCATTGTTTTGCTTGAGCTCATTGTTGTAGCCATCGTGTCAATCCACCTCGTGAGGGTCTTCCTCTTTTCCATTGACCCCGTACTCTGCCAAGCATGATGTCCTTCTCCAGGGACTGATCCCTCCTGACAACGTGTCCAAAGTATGTAAGACGCAGTCTCACCATCCTTGCCTCAAAGGAGCATTCTGGTTGTGCTTCTTGCTGGACAGATTTGTTTGTTCTTTCGGCAGTCCATGGTATATTCAACATTCTTCGCCAACATCACAATTCAAAGGTGTCAACTCTTCTTCAGTCTTCCTTACTCATTGTCCAGCTTTCACATGCATATGTGATGTGATTGAAAATACCATGGCTTGGGTCAGGTGCACCTTAGTCTTCAAGATGACTTCTTTGCTTTTCAACACCTTAAGGAGGTCCTTTGCAGCAGATTTACCCAATGCAACGCGTCTTTTGATTTCTTAACTGCTGCTTCCATGGCTGTTGATTGTGGATCCAAGTAAAATGAAATCCTTGACAACATCAATCTTTTCTCCATCTATCATGATGTTGCTCATTGGTCCAGTTGTGAGGATTTTTGTTTTCTTTATGTTGAGTGCCATCCATACTTAAGGCTGTGGTCTTTGATCTCCATTAGTAAATGCTTCAAGTCCTTTTCACTTTCAGCAATGAAGGTTGTATCATCTGAATAATGCAGGTTTTAATGAGCCTTCCTCCAATCCTGATGCCCTGTTCTTCTTCATATAGTCCAGCTTCTCGAATTATTTGCTCAGCATACAGATTGAATAGGTATGGTGAAAGGATACAACCTTGATGCACACCTTTCCTGACTTTAAACCAATCAGTATCCCCATATTCTGTCTGAGCAACTGCCTCTTGATCTATGTAAAAGTTCCTCATGAGCACAATTAAGTATATACACTTGTCAAAATTCAAAATGTTACAATTTTAAAGGGTGAATTCTACTATGTAAACCTGATGTTTTAAAAAAGGATTCTGAAATATAGAGAATAAAATGAACTGAATGCTGTCTGTGAACTACGATACACTAAGTGAAATAATCTGTTAATAAAAACTAAATAGTCACATCAAAAAATCACTACTCAAAAAAAATCAAGTAATGTGTGTTAAAAACATAGCTTGGCCTAAGCACTTATATGAGGAACTGCATAACCCTGTTGCCATTGAGTCGATTCTGACTCATAGCAACCCTATAGGACAGAGTAGAACTGCCCCATAGGGTTTCCAAGGAGCAGCTGGTGGATTCAAACTGTCAATCTTTTGGTTAGCAGCCCAACACTTAACCACTATGCCATAGGATATAGAAAAAAAAGAAAAAGTGCAAATGAATTAGAGCCCTTGCCCTAAAACCATCTATTGAGGGAAGCATCCATGACCACAACAGATGCCATGTATGATTTATTTTCTAAGTACTATCGTATCGCCTAGGATAGAGCAGTTAATTCTGATTGAAGATACTAGGGAGGGCTTCAGTGAGGAGGTGACATTTTAATTGAACTCTCTAATTTTCAGCTGTTAATCATCTCTTGATAGCAATAGATGTATATTTGCATAATGCAAAATCCCAAGAAACCCCCGTATGATTTTTTACAGATATAAGATGTTTAGACGTAATGTGAATTTCCAATTTACAGTGAATTTGTGAGTACCATTAAACCCTTTCTTTTCCATAGGTTGTATTGTCTCCATGGTAACAAATGCATTTCAAAGTGAACATCAACTTTGAAGTCACTCCACTAGTGCTCATAGACTCTGGGCTGGAGTCTTAGCAGCAATAGACTCTGCTAAGAACAGTGTTAAAATGAATTTCTTTTCTGAGGATCTATCTACCCAACTCTTGTGTCTTACATAAGGGCATATTTAAGGGAAGTGATCCCATCTATGGCGTCACATAGATTTATGGGCAAGAAAACCAAAAACATGCTTGTTTCCTTATGTATAAGGCAGTCACAGTGGTTCTTTGTCCTTGGTCTTTGCATTTCTTTATTAATTCATTAACTACGCAGTTATTGAAAGTCTACCATGTACTGTTGTTGTTGTTAGTTGCTGTCAAATGGGGTCCAGCTCATGGCAGCCTTGTGTATAACAGAATAAAACATTGTCCAATCCTATGCCATTTTTCATAATCTTTGGTATGTTTGAGCCCGTTGCTGCAGCCATTATGCCAATACATCTCATGGAGGGCTTTCCCTCATTTTAAAGAGCTCACCATCTACTTTAGCAAACATGACATCTTTTTCTAGAGATTGGTCTTTCCTGATGGCATGTCCAAAGTAAGCAAGACAAAGTCTCACCTACATAATTGAATCTTTACAATTACCTTTGAGGGAAGTGTTATGATTTGAATTTTATAGATGAAGAAATAGACTCAGAAAGCTTATATCATTACAGTGATTTTGTAAATAGAAAAGTTCTGTTGATCAAAGGTGCAGTATTTATTTCTCTTGTGTTGACAATTGTTCCTCTCAAGTGTGGACTCAGACATGTGAAGATTTTTCTTTGGTTTGAGCTAGACATCAATCTATTTTGCCTAGGTCTCAAGGTTCTATACAAATGCCTATTATAAATGTGGTTGTCATAAAGTTGGGAAAAACAAGTGGTCATTAAGTTGCAACTAGCTTTTTAAGATGAGAAAAATTTTAGGAAAAAATTTTGTCTTCTCTGACTTGGGAGATATTAAGAGTGACACGCTCCAGGGATCAGTTCTAGCACTCTGCTGAGTTATTTAACTATCCTGTAATACAAAAGCTCTGGAAGAAAGAGCACTTAATGAGATGATCAAGTTTGCAGATGAAAGTATGGCCTCCTGGGTTGAGAAATGCTTTGCTAATGGGAATAAATTTCAGCAGTTGCTCCTGAGGCTGGGTGAATGCTCAGAGCCAGAGTAGGTGAACTCGAGAGCAGGCAAGCATGAAGTTTTACTTTTAGTCAAAAACAATTCAGACTAAATGGATAAAATTGAGACCTCTAAGTGGTGGCTATGACCCAGGAAAAGATCCTTTCAGTCACTATTGGCTCAGGATGTTCCCTCTGGACGAATGAATAACCCTCTGTTGAAAATCCTTGGGGGGAAAATGGAGACAAAATGAGCCTACTCTTTTGCTCTTGAATTCTGCACACAATTTTGATTGTCGTACTTCAAGATAAAGAAAAAAGGCTTTGCTAAAGGTCACTAAAACAGCTAAGGAGTTGGAACAGTTTTTCCTGTGGGAACAATTAATAAATATAAGCACAGGCTATGGGGAATGTTTTTAGTCTAAGAAAAGAATAAGAAAGTGTGGATGTACCATCATCCTAGACAAATTCAACACATTTAATTTCCTACTTAAGCCCACATTTTTAAACTTGTGAATTTTGTGTCTAAGAGAAATTTGATAGAAAAACAAATAATTTATTCACTGCATTTTCTTGAAGAGAAAGAACCAGGTGGTGGGAAAAGGGTGCCCTTTCTACTTGGGCTTTTTTCTCGTCTCTTTCAAAACTCTAGATGCAGGAATTTGATGGCACTGGGTTCTTGAGAGTTAAGGAAATTAACTCACAAATAACTTCACTGAATTTCTTCTGTTCAAATAGGCAGCCAGGGGTATAGCAAACACTGGGCTCATTTCTTCTGTTTCCAAGTCCAGTGCTTGGTCTCCACCATGGATGTTGTTCTAAGTAGAGGGAAAAGAGGAGTCTGCAGTACAAAGTTATTCGCTCAGTAATCACAACTGGATTTGAAAGAAAAACTCAGAGTTATTTACACAATAGAGAGTCTCACAAAATTTTTAATTCTTATTTTCATCACTGTGCTAATGAGCAAAGCTTCCCCTGATTCAAATATAAGGCCTAATGCATATGCCTAATTAGTGGGGCATTGTGGTTCAGTGGTGAATTCTTGCCTTCAGTGTGGTGAGGGACTTGGATTCCTGGACAGTGGTCCTCAAGTGTGGTCACCACTTGTCTGTCAGTGAAGGCTTGCACGTTGCTATGATGCTGAATATGTTTCCCCTTGTGTCTCAGGGTTTAAAATCTTTCTCTTATCAGGATATCAGTCATTTTATTTAGGACTTATGGATGAAAATCAAAGACCACAGCCTTCAGTATGGATTACACTTCAACATAAAAATAATAAAAATCCTCACAACTGGACCAATAAGCCACATCATGATAAATGGAGGAAAGATTGAAGTTGTCAAGGATTTCATTTTACTTGGAATCACAATCAACACTCATGGAAGACTCAGTCAAGGAATCAAAAGACGCATTGCATTGGGCAAATTTGCTGCAAGGAACCTCTTCAAAGTGTTGAAAAGCAAAGATGTCACCTTGAAGACTAAGGTGTGCCTGAACCAAGCCATGGTATTTTCAATCACATCATACGCATGTGAAAGCTGGACAATGAATAAGGAATACCAAAGAAGTATTGATGCCTTGGAATTGTGGTGTTGACAAAGAATATTGAATACACCATGGACTGCCAAAAGAACAAACAAATCTGTCTTGGAAGAATTACGACCAGAATGCTCCTTAGAAGCAAGGATGGTGAGACTGCATCTTACATACTTTGGACATGTTGTCAGGAGGGATCAGTCCCTGGAGAAGGACATCATGTTTGGTAAATTACAGGGTCAGCGGAAAAGAGGAATACCCTTTATGAGATGGAATGACACAGTCGCTGCAACAGTGAGATCAAGTATAACAACGATTGTAGGGATGGCCCAGGACCAGGCAGTGTTTTGTTCTGTGATACACAGGGTTGCTATGAGTTGGAACTGACTTGACAGTACCAAATAACAACAACAACAAAATTTAGAATGACCTCATCTCAAGATCTTTAATTGAATTACATCTACAAAGACTTTATTTCTATATAAGGTCACATCCACAAATACAAATTATTTAAGCAGATTATTCATTTTTAAGTTTTATAGTTATGAAAAAGAGATTTTTCTTAACCAAAAACCTGACAGCTACTCTTGGCTCTCATTTCTTACCTTCTACTATCTCTTAGAGCTTTACTCTTTTCCTTCCTCAATATACTTTTTAGACCTGCTCCCTGAACTACTTCCATATACTTCTATTATGGATCCTGGCTCCAGTCATACCCCATCAAACACTTCTCTACATTCATCCAGTCATTTTACTGAATGCAACTTCTAGTCTTATTAGAATACCCATTGTCCATGAAGTACAGTCAAAATTCTTTAGTATGAACTTTTCTTCTGCACTGTTCATTCATGTCTTGATGGAGTTAGTGAACAAACACTAGTCTTCCAAGTGACGTGAGTAGATTGAGGGGGAGCTGGTGCTAACAAAACACTTTTTATATCTCCTGTTGTATTGAGTCAGGATTAAGGATCAGTGAAAGAGAAAGGGTGGATGAAAATAATCAGAAAAATGAAGCCCTAAGGGGATCCAGATCAGGAATAGAGGTAATAATCTCTATGAGTATGCATACATGCACATAAATTTAGATAAGAATGAGTGTGTGTGTGTTTGTTTTCAGATACATGCACACGTGATTGGTAGTGAAGAAAGGACTACAAAAGTTTTTGTCTAATAGAACGATTATATAAAATAAGAAAACGTATACAATTGGACACACTTCATTTTGACAAGCTCTAAAGTATGGTCTTCATAAGAGGTAGTTCAAATTAAAAGAAAAGTGTTGTCTCAAATATTTAAATCTTTTCTTTATTTTTTTCAATATTACATGAACAGCCCAAAATGGTTTTATGTGTTCTTTGTGTATGTATAACTATAGGCTTATATATTTGTATAGGAGGAAACTCAGAAATTTTACTTTGGGTATCTGTTTCTTCTTCTTCTTCTTTTTTTTATGTTTTTAAGAAACAAATTATTGTCTAGTGACCAAATCAAAGATGCTGAAGCCTTATAACTTCACCTCAAGATATATTTATGTCCTAAGTCTTTCATTAATTGTATTTTAATCTCTTCTTTTAAAATTAATATTTATTTTTTCAAATTATATATGTATTTAATCAGCCAAATAATTCTGGAAAGCTTTTAATAAAATAATATTAGTGCTATGTTCTGTGTATTCCAAAGCCTATTTCCTGCTCCTTAGAGACAACCATATTTTAGCTCTTATTTCTAGTATTTACTTCCATGTTTCCAAATATAGTAATTGTAATATTTATTTTTTTCAGTTTTACATATTATCTATTAACCTCTTCAGGAAGAAAAACAGGATTTAGCTCTTGTAATGCACCAACACACACATATACACACACCCTTCAATATGCATATCCAGTCATTTTCCTGATTTTGTTACATCATAATTTTGGTTGAATCAATATTCAGAATCTACATTGTTATAACCCAACTACCCAGTGCCGTCGAGTCAATTCTGACTCATATGTTATGGATATGTAAATATTATTCACTACTGAGACACTTAATTTTGTATTTCCTTGAGTTAATTTATTTTACTAATTCATTTTTTAAATTTATTTACTTTTATTTAAAAAATTAATTTCCTTATCCTTAAATCATTCTCATACTGTATATAGAATACACTGAGTAATGTTTAAACGTTCAAATACATTGAGTAATCCCTCATTAGGGCCCTCTGTTGTCTTGCTCCAATACGAGCTTGTTTTCTTGTAGGCTAGTTTGTTGTTTTCATAGTCTTACCTTTACCATCATCCTGGGCATTTTCTTTACTTGTTGCCTGTGATAAATCTTTACTTCCTGGATCCAGGTCTTTCCACTTTCTGATAAAATTACTTGTTTAGGTGGGGCACATCTTTTGGGAAATTCCTGAGAAAGTAGGTATGGGTGTTGACTTTTTAAGAGCATGTGTTTTGGAAATAACACAGTCATCCAGGCATTTGGTGATTTGCAAAAAGACTAACAAGACTCATGGCTAGAATTTATTACAGCCAAATGATACACAGTAGGATTAACAAGAAAGGGGAAATAAGGCATCAGGCGAAGCCTGGAGGAGTCTTCCAAAGAACTTCCAAAGTTCTTTCTTACAGGGTTGGCGTTGGGAGGAGATCCATATAGAACACGCTTCATGCTCCACCAATGAAATGTAGCAACACATGCCTAGTGTATCTGCCCAGGGAAACCTGCTTAAGACAGAATCCAGGGTTTTTATTAGGGGCTGGTGATGTGGGCATACTCTGAGCAACCACCCATGATTACCAAAGGTTCAGACTCCCAGAGGGAACACAAGTGTCTACTACCAATCACATTGTTTGCAAAATCTTAGGAAGGCTGGCATAGCAGATTTCAGTGCCCCAGTCACACAAAACAACCTTATACACAATAGACAACAATTCAAAGGCCAAGTTCTGAGAAGCTGTTCCAACAGTCAGTCTCAAAAGCAAGCCAGTGTGTTATTACCTTGTAAAGCTATTTTGGAGTTTCTAGGTGGTACAAGGAAACCCTGGTGGTGTAGTGATCAAGTGCTATGGCTGCTAACCAAAAAGGTGACAGTTCAAATGCACCAGGTATTTGGAAACTCTATTTATGGGGCAGTTCTACTCTTTTCTACTCTGTCCTATAGAGTCACTATGAGTTGAAATTGGCTCGACGGCAATGGGTTTGGTTTCTTTTTTTGGGTGGTAAAAAAAAAAAAAAAATTTTTTTTTTTCTTTATGAAGATGTTACTCTAAAGACTAAAGTACACCTAACCCAAGCCCTGGTGTTTTCAATTACCTCATATGCATGCAAAAGCTGAACAATGAACAAGAAAGACTGAAGAAGAATTGATGTCTTTGAATTATGGTGTTGGAGAAGAATATTGAACATCCCATGAATTGTCAGAACGAATAAATCTGTTTTGGAAGAAGCACAGCTAGAATGTTCCTTAGAAGTGAGGATGGCAAGACTTCTTCAGAAGATAGGCCTGGTGACCTACTTCTGAAAAAAATTAGCCATTGAAAACCCTGTGGAAGACTGTTCTGCTCTGACACACATGGGGTTGCCATGAGTCAGAATTGACGGTAACTGGAAAAAGAAGAAGAAATGTTATATTATTAAGATATTAAAAAACAAAAACAAACCAAACCCTTTGCTGTCGAGTGGATTCCGACTCACAGCAACACTATGAGCCAGAAATAATGGGTGGATTTATATAAACTTTTATATCAGGCCTGTTATGTTAACTCTTTCCTGTGTAACATGGATGTCTAAAAAAATTTGTTTTTGACTTCTACACTTGATAGATATATTCTCTGGGTACTCAGAATACTTGATATACATTTATTTCCTTTTGGGACTTGGAAGGCTCTTGTCTATTCCTATGATTTCCAGTGTTGCAGTTGAGAAACCAGACGTTATCCTTATTCCAAATGCTTTGAATGTGACCCCCCTTATTTGTTTATTTGTTTTCCTTCCTGTAAGTTTTAGGTTCTTTTTTGTGAAATCCATATTCTAAAATTCCAGCTTATATGACTTGTTTGAGAATTTTAAAGATTATTTTACTGGACAAGAAGTAGCTTTAATCTGGAGGACCTGTCCTTTAATTTAAGGAAATATTCTTGTGCTATTTTTAAAATTGTCTTGCCCTCTGCTTTTTCTGTTCTTTGTTCAAGGGTCTTGTTATTTAGATTTTGTACTTTATAGTGAGTTGTTTCATTTTCTTGAGGTTTTTCTCGTATTTTCCATATCTCTGTTTCTTTATTCTGATTTAGGATAACTTCTCTCAATTTTGTCTCTCAGTATCAGGCATTGTCCTGGGAATTGGGAACACAATTACATACAAATCAGAAAATAGCCTGACCTTCATAAAGCTTACATTCTACTAAGACAAGAAACAAGGCAGATAAGTTTATGTGTAGAATATACTGCTGTTCTTCAGTGCTGTCAATTCAATTCTGACAGAGTAGCAACCTGTGTGACAGAGTAGAACAGCCCCGTAGAGTTTTCTTGGCTGTAATCTTTACGGGAGTAGATCACTAGGTCTTTTTCCCATAGGGTTGCTGGGTGAGTTCAAACAGCCAACTTTTTACTTGGCAGCTGAGTGAATAACCAACAAATGCCCCACTAGGACTCCTTGTATAAGATATTAAATACAGATAAATTTTATGGAAAGAAAAAAAAGGAGGAAGCAAAGAAAAAATTAGGCAGGTTTGTAAATGAAGGAGTTCAGATTTCAGGCACTGTGGTCAGGGAAAGAACTGAATGCCATTAAAGAGACACTGTTTCATGGATAAGTGGGGTAAAAGTATTGTAGGCTGAAGGACTGACACAGACAAAGTCTTGAGGTGGGATTTTATCGGACATATTCCAGGAAAGCAAAGCAGTATCAGAATGAGATGAGACTTTTAATAGAACAGATCATGAAGGTCGTTGGAAAAATGGGTTCTGAAAGAGATGAGAAGCCATGGACAGGTGGGAGCAGAAGAATGACCTGATCTAAATTACATTTTTTTCAACGATTCCTCTGCCTAATTTTCTGAGAAAAGATTGAAGGGGCAAGAATGAAGGCATAGAGACCAGTGATAGATGAGGCATGACAGTAACTTCCTAGACCAGGGTGGTAGCGGGAAAAGTGACAAGAGGTAGTGTAATGATAGATAATACTTTGAAGGTGCACTAGACAGGATGTGTTGATAGGTTGAATGTGCAATATGCAAAAGAGGAGTCAAAGATAACTCCATGTTTATGATTTGAGTAACTGAAAGGATGAAGTTGCCAATAACTGAAGAGGAGAAGTTGGGAGAAGAAGAATATTTTTGAAGAGGTAGGAAATGTGGTCTCAGTTTTGTACATCTAAGCGGAGATGTCAAGTAACTATTTAGATAAAAGAATCTGGACTGTTTTCCCGTTCCATAAGCAGTTTGTTCTTGCCTTTTACTCACTTTTTTTTTTTCCTAGGTTGGTTGCTTTTACCTATTTGATTTGTAGGCATACTTCATGTGTTCTGGACACTGTATCGTTTTTATAAGTAATGTAAATATCTTCTTCCAGTTTGTGGCTTGTATTTTTAATTTTCTATAATGTCTTTGAATGAGCAAAAACTTAGTTTTAATATATCTGAATATAATTTTATTTTCTTTTATGCTCAGCATTTTGCGTGTGGTGGAAATTATTTCCTATGATGCAGTATATCCTTAATTATAAAGATACAATTATATGCTCTGTTGTTGTTCAGCACTGTCAAGTCGATTCCAACTCATGAGACTGTACGTACAGCAGAAGTAAACACTGCCTGGTCCTACGCCATCCTCACAATCATTGTTATGCTTGAGCCTATTGTTGAAGCCACTGTGTCAACCCATCTCCCTGAGGGTCTTCCTCTTTTGCGCCGACCCTATACTTTCTCAAACACGATGTCCTTCTCCAGGGACTGGTCCCTCCTGATGACATGTCCAAAGTATGTGAGATGGAGTCTCACTGTCCTTTCTTCTGAGGAGCATTCTGGCTGTACTTCTTCCAAGAGAGATTTGTTCATTCGTTGCAAGTTCGTGTTCTATTCGGTATTCTTTGCCAACACCGTAATTCAAAGTTGTCAGTTCTTCTTCAGTCTTTCTTATTCATTGTCCGTCCAGCTTTCCCACGTATATGAGGCGATTGAAAACACCAGGGCTTGGGCCAGGCTTACGTTAGTCCTCAAGGTGACATCTTTGCTTTTCAACACTTTAAAGAGGTCTTTTGCAGCCAATTTGCCCAATGCAATGTATTGTTTAATTTCTTGACTGCTGCTTGCCTAGGTGTTGATTGTGGATCTAAGTAACACGAAATCCTTGACAACTTCAATCTTTTCTCCTTTTATCGTATTGTTGATTATTGTTCCACTTCTAAGGATTTTTGTTTTCTTTATGTTGAGGTGTAATCCATCTGAAGGCTGTGGTCTGATTTTCATCAGTAAGCGCTTTAAGTTCTCTTCACTTTCAGCAAGCAAAGTTGTGTCATCTGCATAACCCATGTTGTTAATGAGTCTTCCTCCAATCCTGATGCCATGTTCTTTGTCATATAGTCCAGCTTCTTGGATTATTTGCTCAATATACGTATTGAATAAGTATGGTGAAAGGGCATAACCCTAACGCACACCTTTCCTGACTTTAAACCACGAAGTATTCCTTTGTTCTTTTCAAATAACTGCCTCTTGACCTATGTATGGGTTTCACATGAGCACAATTAAGTGTTCTGAAATTCCCATTCTTCTCAATGGTATCCATAATTTTTTTATGATCCACACAGCTGAATGTCTTTGCATAGTCGATAAAACATAGGTAAACATCTTTCTGATATTCTCTGCTGTCAGCCAGGATCCAACACAGCAGCGATATCCCTGGTTCCAAGTCCTCTCTTGAATCCAGCTTGAATTTTTGACAACTGCCAGCCATTGTACTGCTGCAACCACTTTTGAATGTTCTACAAAATTTTGCTTGTGTGTAGTATTAATGACATTGTTTGGTAATTTCCACATTTGGTTGGATCACCTTTCTTTGGATAGGTATAAACATGGATCTCTTGCAGTAGGTTGGTTAAGTAGCTGTCTTCCAAATTTCTTGGCATAGAAGAGTTAGCACTTCCAGCACTGCATCCATTTTTAGAAACATCTCAGTTGGTATTCTGCCAATTCCTGGTGCCTTGTTTTTCACCAATGCCTTCAGTGTAGCTTGGACTTCTTCCTTCACTATCATTGGTTCTTGATCATATACTACCTCCTGAAATGACTGAATGTCAACCTTTTTTTTTTGGTACAGTGACTCTGTATTCCTTCCATCTTCTTTTGATGCTTTCTGCATCATTCAGTATTTTACTCATAGAATCCTTCAATGTTGCAACTCTAGGCTTGAATTTTTTTCTTCAGTACTTTCAGTTGGAGAAGTGCTGAACATGCTCTTCCCTTTCGGTTTTCTAACACCAAGTCTTTGGACATGTCATTATAATACTTTACTTTGTCTTCTCTAGCCACCATTTGAAATCTGTTCAGCTCTTTTACTTCATTTCTTCCTTTTGCTTTAGCTCCTCTATGTTCAAGAGCACATTTGAGTCTCTTCTGACATCCATTTTGGTCTTTTCTTTCTTTCCTGTCTTTTTAATGACTCCTTGCTTTCTTCATGTATGATGTCCTTGATGTCATTCCACAACTTGTCTGATATGCAATCATTATGTTCAGTTTTATGCTGTATTTATTTCTAGATGAATTAAAGCTTTGGCTTTCACATCTAAGATTTTAATTACTCTAGCTTCATATTTTGTGTTTCAAATGAAGAAAAGATCAAATTTTATCTTTTCCATAATGATAAATTTATATTTGTACTTTGATAGGTAAATTGTTCTTGCTTTGCCTGACAATCTGCAGTACTGTCTCTATCTTTAACACATTTCCACATATACCTAATTTGGTTTGTCTTTTCTTGCATCCGTACCAATGTCTAGTTGGACGATTCATTCTACTTTTTTGTTATTGTCTTAGCTAGTCTTTACCTGTAACTATTTCATATGAATTTTGGGATCGACCGTTTGCAAACAAGCAAGAAAAAAAAAAAAAAAACTGTCAGGATTTTGATTTGAATCATGTAATGATATGAATTCATTTAGGAAGATTTTGCATTTTTAAAACACTGAGGCTTTCCATCCTTGAATATTGTTAATCTCCCCCATATGACGTTATAACTTCCTTCTTTCAGATCTTATTTAAACTTATTTAATTACTCTTAGATTCCTTTTAATTTACTCACAATCTTTTGAAATAATATTTCCAAAAGTTTGTTATTGCTGTTTAGGGACCATGTTGATTTTTTTACATTGATATTTAATCTATGATATTATTTCTTTGAAGAAATACTACCATCTGTGAAACACTTTTGTTTTCTTTCTAAACCTTATAATTTTCTTTATTACATTTTATATTTCCTTTCTCTAATATTATTTTCATTTTACATTTTCTTTCTCTAATATCGGTATTAAAAAGTTGAAGATAAATGAAGTTAGTGAGAATCATAGACTTTTTCTAACTTTATTGGGAATGTGTACATTTTACATAAAATTTCAATTTTATTACTAGGTTTTTGTTTGTACTATATTTGAAATCTCTAATATAGCTATAGTTATCGTACCATGGTATTTCTAATGTTGATTATTGTGTCATATAATTTTCTTGATACTTCTTGATAGAGTTTTATCTATTTTATTTTTCTTTAAAGATTAGCCTTTTTTTTTTTTTTTGCCAATTTCTTTATTATTTCCAAAATATCTTTTATTATTTTGGAATGTAATGTGATTTTTATCCCTTCTACATTTTTTGAATTTCATGTTATTCTTTTTCTACATTCTTGAGATGAATGCTTAGATATTTAATTTGCTATATTTTCTGTATAATTTTTATTATATATTTCCTTCTATGTACCTCTTTAGCAGCATCCCACAAATTTTTCATGTAATATATTTAATGAGTCAACTTGATGGCAATGGGTTTGATTTCAGGTTTTGGTACATTTATTTCAATTAATTCAAAATATGAGTTTAAGTACATATTTTCCTTGATATATGAATCATTAGTAAAGCTAAAAAATTCAACACTTTTAGTCTGTTATATTTTGTATTGCCTTCTAGATTCATTTTATTAAGATATGATGGGCTAGAAATAACGGGCTAGTTTATGTGAGCTTTTATAATTTGTTGAGATTTGCTTTTTATCAAAATTTTGTCAGTTTTAAATGTTCTATGTGGACCTGAAAAAATTTATTCTCTAATTGTAGTCTCCAAATCAAAAACCCACTGCCGTCGAGTTGATTCCAACTCGTAGCAACCCTACAAGGCAGAGTAGAACTACTCCACAAGATTTTCGAGGCTGTATATCTTATAGAAGCTGACTGTCACATCTTTCTCTTGTGGAGCAGCTGGTGGTTTCGAACTGCCAAACTTTTGACTGACAGCTGAATGGTTAACCACTGCACCACCAGGGGGGTAGTTGAGTACAAAAAATAAACCAAATATTTATTTTCTTGTATGTTCATACACATACATACACACACACATTTTCACCTTATGTTCATGAGCTCTTATTTCTATTGTTCAAATTTTCTGTATTTCTTTTTCATGCTATTTGATATACAAATAACTGTTGATAGATTTGTTAATGTTGCTTTGTAGTCTTTTCAAAAGAATATTTTATTATGTTTTTAGTGAAAGTTTACACAGTAAATTAGGTACTTATTTGACAATTTCTATACAAATTGCTCAATGACATTAGTTACAGTTTTCACATGGTTTGTAATTCTTGAAAAGTCAATTATTGGTTTATATATTTTGAAAGTTATGTTATTCAGTGATCACAATTTATGAATTTTTGTATCTCTTTGTTGAATTTTACTTCTTATACAATTACATAGTTACTGTATTTCTAATACATTTTGTCCCATATTAATTATAGCTGCCCCAAACTAACCCCCAAGAACTCTGACTGCATATATATTTTTCTACCTTTGACTTTTCAATACTTTTAAGTTTTTGGTGTTCTACACATCTTCATAAGCATATAAAACATGATTTCTACATGCTTTTTATCAGAAAATTTATTCTGTTTACATTTACTATAATTATATGCATGTATGACTTTTTATGTAAACTTATTTTTTGCCTTCTTTATAATTTTACTTTTATGCTTTTGTTTATCACCTCCTTTGACCCTTTTGTTTTATTTGTTTCAAATTGTCTCTATTTCTTTCATCTTTGGTTTTTAATCTCTACCAATTTTGAAGTTGTTTTTTATGCTCCTTTTAGAGACTCTTAAATTTTTAACATTTATATTTGACTTAAAATAAATTAAGTCAGTTACTGTAACTTCTCTCAAAAATAGTAGGATATTTCAATAATTTAAATCTGATAAATCCTGCCATCTTATTTGTTAATTTTTTTCTAATAGCTAATTTCAGTGTCACTTTTATTTTATTCAAATAACAATTACTATTATAATTTCATATATCAATATTCACTTATATTTACTTATATGTTTACAAATTTATTTCCTACCATCTACATCTTGTAGCTTACTTCATTCCTGTTCTGTGTTTGTTTTAGCATTTTCTTGATGTAATTATTTCAGAGAATTTCCACAAGTTACATATGCCTTAAACATTTGTTTTTCTGATAGTATCCTTACTTTGAGACATTAGTGGTTCAGTGGTAAAATTCTCACTTTCTATGTGGGACACCTGGATTAGATTCCCAGCCAATGCATCTTGTACACATGCACCACCATTTGTCAGTGGAAGCTTGCATGTTGTTATGATGCTGAACATATTTCAGCAGAGTTTCCAGACTAAGATGAAGTAAGAAGAAAGGTCTGACAATCTGCTTTAAAAAATCAGCAAATAAAAGCCCTATGGATCACAAAAGTCCAATCTGTAACCAATCATGGAGATAGTACAGTGCTGGACAGCATTTTGTTCCATTGTACTTGAAGCCACCATGATCAAGGGCCAATTTAATTGCAGCTAATAAAAACAGCAATCCTTATTTTAGATTCAATTTAAAGCTAGTTCTTTCTCTTGAATAGCTTTTAAAATCTGTTTGTCTAAAATCACAAACTAGATAGTAGACAAGGATCAACTTTGGTGAAGTGAAGGACAACATATAATAAAAGGGAAGTCAGCACAACCAGACCAAAGTAAAAGTAAGAAGTTTCCTGGGCACATTCAAACACTTTGAGGAACAGAATAGCCAGGTCTGGGGCCTGGGGACCATAGTTTTGGGGAACATCTATGTCAACTGGCATAACAAAGTTTATTAAGAAAATGTTCTATATTTCCACTTTGGTCATTGGCGTCTGGGTCTTGAAAGTCATAATTTAAGACTTTTAAATGTTAAAACCTTGTAAGCAGCCATCTAAAATATATCGATTAATTCCATCCCACTTGGAGAAAAGGAGAGAATGAAGAAAACCAAAGACAAGAAAAATTTTAGCCCAAAGGAGTAAAGGACCACATGAACTAGAGGCTCCACCAGCCTAAGACCAGAAGAATTAGATACTGTCCAGCTACCACCAATGACCGCCCTGACAGGGATCACAAAAGAGAGTCCCTGACAAAGCAGGAAAATGTAGAACAGGACTCAAACTCACGTAAAAAGACCAGACTTAATGGTCTGACAGAGACTAGAGGAACACCCAAAACTATGACCCCCAGATGCACTGTTAACCTAGAACTGAAACCATTCCCAAAGCTCACTCTTCAGGCAAAGATTAGACAGGACGATAAAACAAAAGATAATATATGTGAAGGATGTGTTTCTTAATTCAGTCAGGTATATGAGACCAAATCCAAAGACAGGAAGTAACAGGAACTGGTCAAATAGACACAAGGAACCTGGGGTGGAAAAGGAGATTGTGCTATCACATTGTGGGGACTGCAACTAATGTCACAAAACAATATGTGTATAAATTTTTGCAAGAGAAATTAACTTGAGCTGTAAACTTTCACCTAAAGCACAATTAAAAAAAAATTAAAATAAAATCTCTTTGTCTCTACCTTTCTACAACATCAAGTGTGTGGGTTGATTTGCTTCAATTTATTCTGCTTGTTATTCTTCCTTCCTAAATCTGGGGATTTGTCTCTTTTATTAATTCTGAAAAATACTGCATTCATTATATTTTCAAATAGTATCTGTTTCACATTTTCCCTATTATATTCTTATACAATTCCCATATTTTTTTCTTTCACATTCTCCATCTATGTTGTGCCCAATATTTGTGCTTCCCTTCATTCTATGAAATGCACTTTTCTCCTGAACCCTTGGCAGCTGCCTCAGTGCAATGACCTGGTTGCTGTCCCCAATGCTTCATTCCTAAGATTTATACTTGAGCCTAGTCCTAAACTCAAATGAAGCACCTCGTTATGGGCTGGGGGCCTCAGGCCAGACTTTTCCATGTTTGTCCAATGGGTCGGAATGACACAATTTTGGAAACATTAGTGCCCCATATATCCACCTTCGGTGGAAAACAACTTCAGAAAGAAACACACAGAAAAACTTCTTTCATTATCCTGAAAGACTGTTCTGAAGCATACTAGCTTTATATTGTCAGTCCAGACATGCCTACATAAACGAGAATTCCATTAGGCTTTTTTCTGAAAATATAGTCAGATTATTAATGCTATACACTGAATTTACTTACTCTCCTTCTTCGCTGCAGCTCTTTTTTCCCCCCTCATTAAGGTTCCTTGACATTACACCTCCAAATAAAGCATTAGCATGTCAACTTTGACTCAGGCTCTACTCTGCTAATCCAAGGCTGATTCACTATCTATTCAGGTTACACACTGAATTCTTGATAATTTAGTCAATAATGTCTTACAGTTCACAAATTTTTTTTTCCTAGACTTAATTTCAATTCAATCTGCCCACCTAGCTTTTG
This sequence comes from Elephas maximus indicus, assembly GCF_024166365.1. NCBI lineage: Eukaryota > Metazoa > Chordata > Mammalia > Proboscidea > Elephantidae > Elephas > Elephas maximus. The sequence goes on along the minus strand of NC_064823.1, from coordinate 135,177,050 downwards.
TATAATTATATATATATTATTTCTGAAAATTCATTATGATTATTTTCAAATATATTTATGCTTTTAATCATATTCATTACATTTAATTTTTTAGACTCTAACATCATCCTATCATTAAAAATTTTTGAAGCTCAGCCTCAAATATCTTCTATTTTCCTTACAGATTATCTTTCTTCATCTTGCTGTCTCTCTCAGGTGGCTATTCAGTTTTATGCAAGATCTGAAAGATCACAGCCATTGAAGATTCTCTGAAGCACAGTTCTATTCTGAAACATGTGAGGTTGCCATGAGTTGGAACTGATTTGATGGCAATTTTGTGTGTGTGTGTTCTATGTTTTCCCTTCTTTAAAATTGTTTTAAACTTGTGTCCCTCAAAAAAGTTCACTATACATTTCCTGAGTTTTCCCTTCTCATCATCCTGTGAGAACTCTGCTCCCCATTATAGGGAAAGATTACCACACTACGCTTTCTACATCCAGTCCTTTCCTTTGAAATCAATTCCTTTTAAGAAATTTTTTTCTTGATTTTCTTTAATTTGCGTGTGTGATCTCGTTCTTTCTAGGACTCTAAATGATACATAGTATACCATATTTTTACACAAATAACATGCTCATTCTACATTTGTTTGTGTCTTAAATGGGGTTCTCTAGAGAAGCAAAACCAGTACAGAGTATGTACATATATATAGAGAGAGAGAAAGAGAGATTTATATCAAGGAAGTGGCTCTCAAGGTTGTAGAGGCTGGAAAGTCCCAAGTCCATGGGACAGGATAGAGGCTTCTCCTGATTCACGTAGCTGAGAGAGCTGGTGAACCCAAGATCAGCAGGTCAGAGAGCAGGGCTCTTGCTCACATGCTGTGAAGATCCATGAATTCCAAGATTGGCAGGTAAGACCACAGGTAAGCTGCTGGCTCAAGTTCCAAGAACTGGAGGTCAGAGGAACAAGAGCCAGCTTCAGGATCCAGTGTGAGCAAAAAGCCACTAAGTCTTGCCAGGATGTTCACTTATGTTTGATGCAGACCACACACACTGCACTGGGTAAATCTGCTGCAAAAGACCTCTTTAAAGTTCTGGAAAGCAAAGATGTCTTACCTGACCCAAGTCATAGTATTTTCAATCACCTCATATGCATGTGAAAGCTGGGCAATAAATAAGGAAGACTGAAGATGAATTTATGTCTTTGAATTGTGGTGTTGACAAAGATTATGGAATATACCATGGACTTCCAAAAGAATGAAAAAGTCTGTCTTGGAAGAAGTATGACCAGAATGCTCTTTGGAAGCAAGGATGGTGAGACTGTGTCTCACATACCTTGGCATGTTATCAGGAGGGACCAGTCCCTAGAAAAGGACATCATGCTTGGTAAAGTAGAAGGTCAGTGAAAAAGAAGACCCTCAACAAGATGAATTAACACAGTGATTGCAGCCATTTCAGAAGGTAGTATATGGTCAGAAGCCCATGGTATTAAAGGAAGAAGTCCAAGCTTCACTGTAGGCATTGGTAAAAAACAAGACTCCAGGAATTCATGGAATACCAATTGAGATGTTTCAACAAATGGATGCAATGCTGGAAGTGCTCACTGGTCTATGCCAAGAAATTTGGAAGATAGTTACCTGGCCACCTGACAGGAAGACATCCATATTTATACCTATTCCCAAGAAAGATAATCCAACCGAAAGTGGAAATTATTGAACAATGTCATTAATATCACAGGCAAGTAAAATTTTGCTGAAGATCATTTGAAAGCTGCTGCAGCAGTATAGCAACAGGGAACTGTCAGAAATTCAGGCAAGATTCAGAAGAGGACATGGAACTAGTGATATCATTGCTGGTGTTAGATGGACCCTGTCTGAAAGCAGAGAATACCAGAAAGATGTTTACCTGTATTTTATTGACTATGCAAACACATTAAACTGTGTGAATTGTAAAAGATTATGGATAACATTTCAAAGAATAGGAATTACAGAACACTTAATTGTGCTCCTGAGGAACCTGTGCTTAGATCAAGAGGCAGTAGTTTGAACAGAACAAGGGGATACTGCATCGTTTAAAGTCAGGAAAATGTGTGTCAGGGTTATATCCTTTCACCATATTTATTCAATCTGTCTGCTGAGAAAATAATCTGAGAAGCTGGACTATATGAAGAAGAATGGAGCATTAGGATTAGAGGAAGAGTCATTAACAACCTTTGATATACAGATGACACAATTTTGCTTGGTAAAAATGAAGAGGATTTGAAGCACTTACTGATGACAATCAGAGATGACAGCCTTCAGTATGGATCACACCTCAAAGTAAAGAAAACAAAAATCCTCACAAATGGACCAATAATCAATATCATGATAAATGGAGAAAAGGCTGAATTTGCCAAGGATTTCATTTTACTTGGATCCACAATCAACACCCATTGAAGCAGCAGTCAAGACATCAAAAACGCTTGGCATCTCTAAAGTCCTATCACAACCCCAAAACCCATTGCCGTTGAGTCAATTCCATCTCATATTGACACTGTAGGATAGCGTAGAACTGCCTTATAGGGTTTCCAAGGCTGTAAACCTTTGTGGAAGCATAATGCCACATCTTTTTACCACAGAGAGGCTGGTGGGTTCAAGCTGCTGACCTTTCAGTTGGCAGCTGAGCTCTTTAACCACTGTGCCACCAGGGCTCTTATCTAGAGTCCTATAAATCCAGGTAAATCAAAATTTACATACACAAGAGTCATAGTTTGACTTCAGCAACATTTTTAGGCTTTTCATGGCATTTTTGTCTGGAGAAGTCAGTGACGTGTGTACTAGATTAAAACTTCTTTAAATAGCAAAACCCTAGTTTAAGGAATTAAAGTACTCTCTTAAGCTATTCTTTACATGTATTTTGTAACATTGTAAATTTAAATTGAGTAAGTGCAGCTTTTAAAAATGTTCAACTTTGAGGAAAAAGATACAAACTCAAAAATATGCAATTAGTCCCTGAAGATGTATTATAGACTATCTCCAAGTAGCTGACATGCTAGTTAGCTAGTAACTTTAAATAATGGCATTTTATTGCCATACAATCAAATGTTTCCATCCTGAACATAAAATTTACAAAAAAGCATACCTGCTGGCGTTATTCTAAAAGTTGTCAAAAAAAAAAAAAAATGAGACTAATTTTAAAGTAAAATTAAGTTTATTGATGTAAGATAGCATTTTCTGGTAGTAGGCAGTTCATTTCCAATATATGAGCCAGGAAAGCATCTATCGTGAAGAATTGGGGAAAAAAAATGGCTTGTAATGACAAAAAACAAGATTAAACCCAAGAAGGAGATAGCGGGGATACGCAAGTTCCGACTTCAAACTTCCACCCATAAGGAAACCCTGGTGGCGTAGTGGTTAAGTGCTATGGCTGCTAACCAAAGGGTCGGGAGTTCAAATCCACCAGGCGCTCCTTGGAAACTCTATGGGGCAGTTCTATTCTGTCCTACAGGGTTGCTATGAGTCAGAATCGACTCCAAGGCACTGGGTGGGTAAGGAGCATATAGGAGTCTATGGATGGCAAAAATGGCTAGTATTTTAGTTTCTTAGTGCTGCTACAGAACAGAAATTTATTTTCTCATAATTTAGGAGGCTAGAAATCCAAATTCAGGACATCAGCTCTAGGGGAAGGCTTTCTCTCTCTGTCAGCTCTGAGCAAAGGCCTTATTTCTTTTCAGCTTCTGTTTCTTGCTTCCTGGGTGATCTTTATTTTTCCTACTTCCTTGCTTCTGTGTTTAATCCCCTTTTTACATATCTCGTTGTTGGTATTGTTAGGTGCTGTTGAGTCTGTTCTGACTCATAGCTACCATATAGGACAGAGTAGAACTGCCCCATGGGGTTTCCAAGAGTGGCTGGTGGATTTGAACTGCTGAACTTTTGGTTAGTAACTGAGCTTTTATCCCGTATGCCACTAGGGCTCCAACATATCCCAATAGTGATTGGTTTAACACACACCCTTCACTCTGCCTACATACTACACCCTACACGCCCTACATACTGCCTCATTAACATAATAGAGAAAACATTATTTCAAAATGGGATTACATCCACAGGTATTAAAAAAATTTTTTTAAAAAGCCCATTGCCGTCAAGTTGATTCAGACTTACAGCAACCCACAGGTATGGGGGTTAGGATTTACAACATATATTTTGGGAGGACACAATTCAATCCATAACATTCTAACATTTGACTCTCCAAAACTCATGTCCTTCCCACATACAGAGCACATTCACTCCATCGCATTGTCCCAAGAGTCTTATCCCATTCCAACATCAACTCTAAATCCATAATTTCATCTTCTGGATCATCTGAATCAAGCATGGGTGAGACTTCGGGTATGTTCCATCCCAGGCAAAGTTCCTCTTCATCTCTGAAACTGTGAAACTTAGAATATGAGTTATCTGCTTCCAAAGCATGATGGTGGAAAAAGTGTAGGGTAGACATTCCCATTACAAATGGGAGAAATCAAGGGTACCAAGCAAGTCCAAAACCCAGCAGAACAAATTATATTAGCTTTCAAGGCTTTTAAATTCTCACCAGAAGCACATTTAATGTCCACATTTCTAACAACATTTTGTTGATGGTGCCATATGCATTTTCCAAGATCAGAGAGATTTTCTCTGTAGTTCTCCTCACCTCCTTCTGAGTATTCATAAAAATTGCCACTGATGTCTATAATTCCACCAACAGCCTTGTCAAGGCAATCTAAAATTTTACTATTAGGCACCTTATAGGTCTTCCAGCCTCCACTCATTACTCAATTCAAAAACCACATCCACATTTTAGGTATCTGTTAGAGCAGCACCATCACTTCTCGTTACCAAATTCTTATTTTCTTAGTGTGCTACAATAGATAGCAAAACAATGTACCAAAACCACATGTTACTCATAGGTCGTACCCAGTTTCTAGATAGCCAGGAGGTCATTAGAAAAAGGAACCAATAACTAATGTGGATTTCTCCATGAATATCATGCCCTTTGCATCAGAGCTTAAACACATGTAAGTGAAAGGAAATTATCGTTTATTACATACAATAAGAAGCAAATAGTACACAACAGATGAGCAACCTCCACTGCTCAAAAGTTGTCTGGGCAGGGTTTACAACATTTCCACACAAACTCTACTTTGTATTATGGATGAGAGACTTAAATAGGACAGCCACAGGACAAACCATTCCCCACTGGGTTCTGAAAACTGTCCCGGTGGAGACAGAGGACTCTCACGCAAGTCCTTCACCTAGCATCCTGGGCAAGGGACATATAGAAGCTTAATTACTGGCAGTCTTGCCTTGGCCAGGTAGGTGCACTTTGGTGGGCTATAAGCTTAATCTCTCCTCCAGCTCTTTGAAACCCCCAGCCTATATAGACAGTTCCATGGAGATTTTTCCTGCCTGACTACCCTAGGAGGAGATGCTCAAACATCTTGACACCTAACCTGGAATTGTATCTCTTTTACTCACCTTACATTTAGACAAATTATTAGCCTTGGGGGTGGAGGGTGTGTGAGGTATTTTGTTAAGCCTGAAGATGTTAGCAGGAGAAGGAATGGGGGAGACTATTGTAGCCAAACTCGTACAAAGGACTACTCCTTACAGTCCACACCTCAGTTTACTGTAAGCACTGTATTGACTTTAGTGAGGTTCCCCACCAATTGGGTAACCAAGTACCAAACACGTTAAACACGAAAAAGTAAAGTGGGCTCCCCGCCTACAGCCAGTGAGCTTCTTATTTAAATATTTAAGTTAAACATTTAAGCCAAACATTTAAGGGCCCAGTCCAACCAGGGTTTTTTCCAGTCTTGGCATAATTGCATATGTCCTGGCATCATCTACACAGAAGCTCCTTTTGGTCCAGGCATGTTCCACAGTCACCACTACATCACTTGGTTCTACCACTGTACTCATGGGTGGAGTTGTAGACCAGGAGCCTCATTTGATTATGTGTGCTCTTGAAGTCAGCTGCTAATAGTCTTGCTGTGAACAATTGGGATAGATCTTGGAGAAAGCCTGGCTGTTTACATCCTGTCTCTGTCATCCTGTTACATCCTGTCATCACACAGGCATGGGTGTTCTTCTGGCTCCCAAGAAGCTCAAAAGAACTAAATGGGAAAAACAGAAAGATACAAAGGCAGACAGAAGAGAGAGGAATACTTAAAATTTTTTAAATATAGAGAAACTAAAGTGAAAGTCCTAAGTTTTCTAATCTAAAATTCCATTCAATTTCCAGCTAAGATCGAAGTGGAAATCTAGGTACACTTTGTCAAAATTTATAAATTGCAAGAATAAAGTAAAAAAAAAAAAAATTCTATTGTTTCCAGACATAATGACTATGTTACTTTCAAAGGAGGAAAATTTGGCTGGGAATTATCTTCTGAACTGTAACAGCAAAGTGAGAAACAATAGAGTGATAGCTACAGATTAGTTAGATAAAAGGAACACAGCCCTAAGTCCCATACCCAGCCATCACATTATTTAGCTGTCATGCATGGAAATAAACATGGGTTAGTAAGAATTCAGATGTTATATTCCTAAAGAAGGGAAATGGTGTTGCATTCATGATCAAAAGGAACATTTCAAGATCCATCCTAAAGTACAACAGTGTAAGTGATAGGATAATATCCATATACCTACAAGAAACACCCGTTAATACTACTATCATTCAAATTTACCCACTGACCACTAAGGCCAAAGTTGAAGAAATTGAAGATTTTTGCCAACTTTTACAGTCTGAAATTGATCAAACATGTAATCAAGATGCATTGATAATTACTGATGATTGGAATGCAAAAAATGGAAACAATGGTCACAAAAATTGGAAAATATGGTCTTAATAATAGAAACCATGCCAGAGCTTGCATAACAGAATTTTGCAAGGCCCATGACCTATTTATTGGAAATACCTTTGTTCAACAACATAAATGGAAAATCTGCATGGGGGCCTCACCAAATGGAATACAGAGGGATTGAAGTGATTACATCTACGGAAAGAGACAGTAGAGAATTTTAATATCATCAGTTGGAACAAGGCCCCGGGCTGACTGTGAAAAAAACTATCAATTGCTCATACGCAAGTTCAAGTTGAAGCTAAAGAATGTAAAAACAAGTCCAGGGACAGAGGACCAGACTAGTTGTGGGACGGCATCAAAGACATCATACATGAAGAAAACGAAGGTTCATTAAAAAGAAAGTGAAGACAAAAGTGGACATCAGAAAAGGCTTTGAAACTTGCTATTGAACATAGAGCAGCTTAAGCGAATAGAAGAAATGAAGTAAAGAGCCGAACAGAAGATTTCAAAGGGGAGGTTGAGACGATGAAGTTAAGTGTTATAATAAAATACGCAAAGACCTGAAGTTACAAAACCAAAAGGCAAGAACACACTTGGCATTTGTCCAGCTGAAAGAATTGAACAAAAAATTCAAGCCTAGAGATGCAATACTGAAGGATTCTATGAGCAAAATATTGAACAATACAGGAAGCATCAAAAGAAGATGGAAAGAATACACAGAGTCACTGTACCAAAAGAATTGGTCAATGTTCAACCATTTCAGGAGGTAGCATATGGTCAAAAATTAGTGGTATTGAAGGAAGAAGTCCACGCTGCACTGAAGGCATTTGTGGAAAAACAAGGCTCTAGGAATTGACAAAATACCGAATGAAATGTTTTAACAAACAGATGCAGCCCTGGAGGTGGTCATTCATCTATACCAAGAAATTTGGAAGACAGCCACCCTGCCAACCCACTGAAGGAGATCTATATCTGTGCCCATTTCAAAGAAAGCTGATACAACAGAATGAGAAAATTATGGAACAATATCACTGATATCAAGGAGCCCTGCTGGTCCAGTGGTTAAAGCAGTTGGTGGAGGAAAGATATGGCAACCTGCTTCTGTAAAGATTTACAGCTCTGGAAACCCTATAGTGTCGCTGTGAGTCAGAATTGACTTGATGGCAGTGAGTTTGGGTTTTTTTTTTTTTTGGTTTTGGGAATTATTAACATCACACACAAGTAAAATTTTGCTGAAGATAGCTCAAAAGCAGTTGCAGCTCTACATCAACAGGGAATTGCCAGAAATTCAAGCCAGAAGAAGGCATGGACATGGAACAAGGGACATCATTGTTGATGTCAGATGGACATTACTGACTATGCAAAGCATTCGACTGTGTGGGTCATAACAAATTATGGATAACATTGTGAAGAATGGAAATTTCAGAGCATTTAGTATGCTCATGCGAAACCTGTACATGGATCAAGAGGCAGCCATTTGAACAGAAGAGGATACTAAGTGGTTTAAAATCAGAAAAAGTGTGCATCACGGTTGTATCCTTTCATTATACATATTCTATCTGTATGCTGAGTGTGCAAATAATCAGAGAAGCTAGACTATAAGAAGAAGAATGGGCATCAGGATTGAAGGACTCATTAACAACCTGAAGTATTCAGATGGCACAGCTTTGTTTGCAGAAAGTGAAGAGGACTTGAAGCACTTACTGATGAAGATCAAAGACTATAGCCTTCAGTATGGATTACACCTCAACATAAAGAACACAAAAATCCTCACAACTGGACCAATAAGCAACATCATGTTAAATGGAGAAAATACTGCAGTTGTCAAGAATTTTATTTTACTTGGATCAAATGCCCGTGGAAGCAGCAGTCAGGAAATCAAATAATGTATTGCATTGCATTGGACAATTGGCTGCAAAAGACAAAAGTGTTCACAAGCAAAGATGTCACTTTGGGGACTAAGGTGTGGCTGACCCAAGCCAAGGTATTTCCAATTGCCTCATATGCATGCAAAAGCTGGACAATGAATAAGGAAGACTGGGGAAGAATTGATGCATTTGAATTATGGTGTTGATGATGAATATTGAATATACCATGGACTGCTAGAAGAACGAAAAAATCTGTCTTGGAAGAAGTACAGCCTGAATGCTTCTTAGAAGCTAAGATGGCGAAACTTTGTCTCACTTACTTTGGACATACAATAAAGAGGAACGAGTCCCTGGAGGACATCATGCTTGGTAAAGTAGAGGGTCCAAAAAAAGAGAGAGAATCTCAACAAGACGGATTGACACAGTGGCTGCAACAGTGGTCTCAAACATAGCATGAGTATGGAGTAGGGCTGGACAATGTTTCATTCTGTTGTATACATGGTTGCTATGAGTTGGAATTGTCTTGACAGTACCTAGCAATAACAGCAACATTCGTAATGTAACCAATCTAAAGATATTCCCAAAGATAGAACACAGTTTAACATACTAAAATGAAGACTTCAAAATAAAAAAAATGTAGATTGGCAAAAATTTTGTGATAAATGAGCCTTAGCATTTGATTCTAACCCACTTAGGAAATATCTCCTTAAGATAAATATACTAGCAAATAACAGCAGATGAACAAGAATATTCATAACAGCACTTCTTATAATAGCAATAACTGACAACGATGACTTTTTATCAGTAAGAGAATGGTTGCAAAGAGTATAGAGTATTCATGTGTTGGAATGGATTTGATGACAACGGGTTTGTTACTAAAAGAAATAATTGGATCTCTAAGACCCAACTGGGAAGGATTTCTACAATGTACATTTAAATGGATAAATCAAAGGGAGACACACTTTGAGTTGCATAATTTAGTACTGCATTTTTGCAAAACACTGCATCAGTGAATCGTCCAATGATTATGTGTACAACATTACATAGCACTGAAAAGAGTTCAGGATGGTATTCCTACTTTTTTAACATAGGTTAATTTTGAGGGTGTTTTGACGGCACTGGGTTTTTTTTTTTTTTATGGACGCAGTCTGCCACATCTTTTTTCCATGGTGGATTCGAACTGCCAACTTTTCAGTTAGCAGGCAGCACTTAACCACTGTACTACCAGGGCTACTTCTAACCTACATAGTCAATGCAATTTATGGCATTTGACTAGATAATCCTCAGATAAATATTGAAGAATAAAAGTTCAGGAGTAACATAGTTATAATGAAGAAAAATGAGGAAAATGGCTTTATAAGTTATTTAGATTTATTACAAAGCAAAAGTAATTAACGTATTATGATATTTGCTCAGAGGTAAAAAAATCGATCAATAGATCAGAATATGGCATCAGAATGAAACTTGTACATGTATGATGACTTCTTGTTGTTGGGTGCTGTTGAGTTGATCCCAAGTCATAGTGACCCCATGTGACAGAAGAGAACTGCGCATACCGTTTTCTTGGCTGTAATCTTTATGGAAGCAGATTACCAGGCCTTACTCTAGCAGAGACACAGGGTGGGCTTAAACCACCAACCCTTTAATCAGCAGCCAAGCATTTAACCGTTGTGCTACCAGGACTCCCTATAGGAACAGTTAGTATGTGATAAAAATGGCATTATTACTCGTTAAAAAGAAAAAAAAAATATGGAAAAAAGCTATGAACAAGAAGAAAAAACTTCCGACCCAGAAAGCATATGAAAGATGTTCAAATAAACTAGAAATCAGGGAAATACAAATTAATATAACAGTGAGGCACTATTTTTACCCATCAGATTGGCAAAAAAATAAAATGCTCAACGTTATCAAATTTGTCAAAATATAAGGTGAAATAAACTTCTCATTCACTCCAGGTAGAAGTATAAATTAATAAGTCACTTTAATAACAATTTGGCAAATACGTAGCAAAGTTGAAAACATGTAGACTATATGATAAAGCACTTGAGTACTTACTGAAGAATTTCTTGCCTAAAAAATGGTTAAGTGTATTGTTGTATCTTATTTTGTAAGAGTTAAAAATTAAAAATAACCTAAAAATCCATCAATAATGTTATGGATAAATTATAGGATATTCATAGGAAGAAATAACATACTCTAGTTAAAATGAATGAAATATAAGTTGTTTCAAGTATAGATAGATCACAAATAATAGTACTAAGTAAAAAAAAGTTTAATGATGATTCTTAGCATGTTTTTATATAAATGATTCATAGCATGCAAATACTGTGTAGTTTTTATATCTATATTGGTGTAACATAATACTAATCATTAATGTGGAGATACACCCTGACCATTTGATAATCATTGACTCTGGGACGGAAAGGAAATGAAAAGAGGAGGAGAAGCATAGTCTTCAACTCAACTAAGAACAGTTTATTTCCTTCAAAAAACATTTGAAGTAAATGTAATACAGTGTTGTTATTGTTGTTTGGTGCTGTCGAGTTGATTCGGACTCTTAGCAACCCTATGTACTACAGAAGGAGACGAAACACTGCCCAGTCCTGTGTCATGCCCACAATCGTTGTTATGCTTGAGGCTATTGTTGCAGCCGCTGTGTCAATCCATCTTGTTGTGTGTCTTTCTCTTTTTTTGTTGACCCTGTACTTTAGCAAGCATGATGTCCTTCTCCAGAGACTGATCTCTCCAGACAACATGTCTGAAGTCTCGCCATCCTTGCTTCTAAGCAACATTCTGGTTCTACTTCTTCCAAGACAGATTTGTTCATTCTTTTGGCAATCCAAGGTATATTCAATATTTTCCGCCAACACCACAATTCAAAGGCGCCGATTCTTCTTCTGTCTTTCTTATTGATTTTCCAGCTTTTGCATGCAAATGGTGCAATTGAAAACACCATGGCTTGGATCAGGCCCACCTTAGTCTTCAAAGTGACATCTGTGTTTTTCAACACTTTAAAGTGGTCTTTTGCAGCAGATTTACCCAACGCAAGGCATCTTTTAATTCCTTGGCTGCTGCTTCCACGGGTGTTGATTGTGGATCCAAGTAAAATGAAATCCTTGACAATTTCAATCTTTTCTCCATTTATCATGATGTTGCTTATGTGTCCACTTGTGAGGATTTTTGATTTCTTTATGCTGAGGGGCAACCCATACTGAAGGCTGTGGTCTTTAATCTTCATCAGTTAGTGCGTCAAGTCCTCTTCACTTCCAGCAAGCAAGGTTGTGTCATCTGCATGATGTAGGTTGTTAATGAGTCTTCCACTAATCCTGATGCCCCGTTCTTCTTCATATAGTCCAGCTTCTTGGATTATTTACTCAGAATACAGATTGAACAGGTATGGTGAAAAGATATAACCCTGACCGACACCTTTCCTGACTTTAAACCTTGCAGTATTCCCTTGTTCTGTCCAAACAATTGCCTCTTGATCTATGTACAGGTTCCTCATGAGCACAATTAAGTGTTCTGGAATTCCCACTCTTCATAATGTTCTCCATAGTTTGTTATGATCCACACAGTCAAATGCCTTTGCATAGTCAAACACAGGTAAACATCCTTCTGGTATTCTCTGCTTTCAGCCAGGATCCATCTGACATCATTGGTGATATCCCTGGTTCCGTGTCCTCTTCTGAATCTGGCCTAAATTTCTGGCAGTTCTCTGTCAATATGTTGCTGAAGCTGCTTTTGAATTATCTTCAGCAAAATTTTACTTACATGTGATATTAATGACATTGTTGATAATTTCCACACTGGGTTGGATCACCTTCTTGGGGATAGGCAAAATATGGATCTCTTCTAGTAAGTTGGCCAGGTAGCTGTCTTCCATATTTCTTGGCATAGACAAGCGAGCACTTCCAGCACTGCATCCGTTTGTTGAAACACCTCAATTGATATTCCATCAATTCCTGGAGCCTTGTTTTTCACCAAAGTCTTCAGTGCAGCTTGGACTTCTTCCTTCAGTACCATTGGTTCCTGATCATATGTTACCTCTTGAAATGGTTGAATGTCTACCAATTCTTTTTGGTATAATGACTTTGTGTATTCCTTCCATCTTCTTTTGATGCTTTCTGCATCATTTAATATTTTCCCCATAGAATCCTTCAATATTGCAATTCAAGGCTTGAATTTTTGTCTTTGGTTCTTTCAGTTTGAGAAATGCTGATTGTGTCCTTCCCTTTTGGTTTTCTTTCTTCAGCTCTTTGCACATGTCATTATAATACTTTACTTCATCTTCTGTAGCTGCCCTTTGAAATCTTCTGTTCAGTGCTTGTACTTCATCATTTCTTCCTTTTGCTTTAGCTGCCCGACATTCAAGAGCAAGTTTCAGAGTCTCTTCTGACATCCATTTTGGACTTTTCTATCTTTCCTGTCTTTTTAATGACCGTTTGCTTTCTTTATGAATGATGTCCTTAATGTCATTCTATAACAATTTGTCTGGTGTTTGGTCATTAGTGTTCAACACCTCAAATCTATTCTTGAGATGGCCTTTAAATTCAGGTGGGATATACCCAAGGTCATACTTTGGCTCTTGTGGACTTATTCTAATTTTCTTCAGTTTCAGCTTGAACTTGCATATGAGCAATTGATGGTCTGTTCTGCAGTCAGCCCCTGGCCTTGTTCTGACTAATGATATTGAGCTTTTACATTGTCTCTTTCCACAGATGTAGTCGATTTGATTCCTGTGTATTCCATCTGCCAAGGTCCATATGTATAGTCACCATTTATGTTGGTGAAAAAAGGTATTTGCAATGAAGAAGTCATTGGTTTTGCAAAATTCTATCATGCAGTCTCCGGCATCATTTCTATCACCAAGGTCATATTTTCCAACTACTGACCCTTCTTCTTTGTTTCCATCTTTTGCCTTCCAATCACCAGTAATTATCAATGTATCCTGATTGCCTGTTTGGTCAATTTCAGAATGCGGAAGTCGGTAAAAATCTTCAACTTTGGCCTTAGTGGTTGGTGTGTAATTTGAATAACAGCAATATTAACTGGTTTTCCTTGTAATGACCTGTAACCCATTGCCGTTGAGTCAATTTTGACTCATAGCCACCCTATAGGACACAGTAGAACAGCCCTATAGAGTTTCCAAGAAGCACCTGGCAGATTTGAACTGCTGATCATTAGGTTATCAGAGCACTTAAGCACTGTGCCACCAGGGTTTCCAGGTTTTCCTTGTAGGCATGTGCATATGAGCCTAACATTGATAGCATTGTATTTCAAGACAGATCTTGAAATGTTCTTTTTCACAAGGAATGCAACACCATTCCTCTTCAATTTGTCATTCTCAGCATAGTAGACCATATGACTGTCCAGTTCAAAATGCCTGATACCAGTCCATTTCAGCTCACTAATGCCTAGAGCATCAATGTTTATGCATTCCATTTAATTTTTGATGATTTCCAATTTTCCTAGATTCATGTGTTATACGTTCCATATTCTGATTTTTAATAGATGTTTGCAGCTGTTTCTTCTCATTTTGAGTTATGCCACATCAACAAGAAAAGATCCTGAAAGCTTGACTCCATCCATGTAATTAAGGTCAACTCCACTTTGAGGAGACAGCTCTTCCCCAGTTGTCTTTTGAGTGCCTTCCAACCTGAGGGGCTCATCTTCTGGCAGTATATCAGACAATGTTCCATTTCTATTCAGAAGGTTTTCGCTGACCAAATCTTTTCAGAAGTAAACTGCCTTGTCCTTTTTCCTAGTCTGTCTTAGTCTGGAAGCTCAGCTGAAACCTGTCTGCCATGGGTGACTCTGCTGGTACCTGAATACTGGTGGCATATCTTCCAGTATCACAACATGCAAGCCCCCATAGTACGACAAACTGACATGCTTTTCAAATTGAGGCCAATGTTCAAAAGGATATTTGTCAAAACCATGACTTCAAACTGGTTCATTCTGGTTTGACCTCCTGGTGAGAATTTTCATTTCCACCTCAGAGATACTGAATTTGAATCTACATTTTTCCAAGGTTTATACATAAGAATCACCTGGGGATCTTTTTAAAAGATAGATTCTGATTCAGTATATATGGGATGGAAATGCAATTTCTCAGCATGTGGTTGAACCAGAATGAACTGGTTTGAAGCCCTGGTCATATCACCCTGTACTTGTCTATAGATACGAAAAAGGAAAAAATATAGAATTTGCCTCATATGCATGGAAAGCTAGACAATGAAAAAGAATGACAGAGAAGAATTGATGCATTTGCATTGTGATGTTGGTGAAGAATATCAAATATAATGTAGACTTCCAAAAGAACAAATCAGTATTAAATACAACCAGAATTCTCCTTAGACGCAAGAATAGTAAGACCCTGACTCTCTTACTTTGACATGTTGTGAGGAAATACCAGTTGCTAGAAAAGGACATTCCATTTGGTAAAGTAGGTCAGTAAAAATGAGAGAAACCTTCCATGAGATAGATTAACGCACAGCACAACAATGGACTGAAACATGTTAATAATCATGAAGATAGTGTTGAATGGAGCAACATTTTGTTCTTGTAATGCATAAGGTCACTATAAGCCAAAATTTACTTCACAGCAACTAACAACAGCAATAAGCTGCTGTAGTTATGAAAAGAGTAATTGATCAAAGAAAAGTTTGATGCTAAGAGCAAACATGTTATGTTCCAGAGCATATTAGATGCAGTATCTCAGCTAATCCTCAGAACAACACTATGTGGTAGATACTGTTTTTGTTATTATTTTACAGATGAAAACACTGAGCTGGAGGAAGATTAATTTTATTGCTTGAGGTCTTATATCTGGTAAATGGTGGAAGCAAAATTAGACTTAAAGCCCTATGACTCCAGGTCCTGGGATTCATTCTTCAATTTTAAGTCTACTCTTCACTGACTATACGGTCGCTATGAGTCAGAATCAACTTGATGGCAGCAGTGGGCTTCACTGAAAACACTTAGCCTATTTTTATTGTATGTGTTGGGAGGCAGTGAAATGAATGAACTTTCAGAATTTGGACCCTGTTATGCAGGGCTGTTTTAAGGATGCTCATACAGGGATAGAGAAATTAAAAAGAGTATGGGAATTTGGAAATCAGTCCCAAGGGAGTGTGATACTATCAACAACTTATTAAAATACAGCTCAGCCTCCAGGCCGTGTGGCCATAGGAAGGCCAGTAGTAGAAATTTTGAAGGATAAATTTTAATAACAATCTCTGTTCAGTTAAGTCAGGAACCACAACTGGAAGCCACCAATACCAGTTGCTGTTGAGTTGATTCTGACTATGGTGACTCCAGGTGTGTCAGAGTAGAAGTGTGCTCTATAGGGTTTTCAATGGCTGATTTGGGGGAAGTAACTCTCCAGACCTTTCTTTGGAAGTGTCTCTGGGTGGACTCAAACCTCCAACCTTTTGGTTAGTAGCAAGCACATTAACCCTTTGCACTACCCAGGATCTCTAACTAGTAGTAGTACACATTTAATGCTGGTACGATGATCCTCTCACCTGGAGCTTTACATTCCTTTTGTCTGGTACTTGGTTTGTTGATGAAGAGAAAGAAGAGCCGCAATATGGTGTTCCTTTCATAGCCCACATAGTGATCAAGTCATGTGAGTTCGGAAAATAGCTCATAATCTTGCTTTCTCCACGGGCAATTGAGTAAAACCAAAATCAAAACTGTTGCTGTATAGTTGATTCTGACTCATAGCAACCCTAAAGCACAGAGTAGAACTGTCCCACAGGGTTTCCAAGGAGCGGCTGGTAGATTTAAACTGCTGACCTTTTGGTTAGCAGCTGTAGCGCTTAACCACTGCACCAACGGAGGCCTTTGTTCTTGGAATAGTTTCAATTGGCATATTTTGAAAAACTTAAAGAGCGTATCCTGAATTTTTATTTATTTATTTATTTATTTTTAATTAGGATAAATATGATGGCATTACCTATAAACTATTCCTATGCCATATGAGCATTTTTTTTTTTTTTTATGAGCAAGTGAAGCCTGGTATTTTGTCAAAACACAGAGCCTGCAGCCAACATCCCTAACCTATGTTGACCAGATCATCTTTGCTCTACATCGAGGTCACAGATGGCAAACCAAAGTCTAGCTAGGTTTATCATAAATATCTATCCTTGGTATGTAGAGTGAAAGAAAAGATCAAATATCACAAAATAGCAGTCCTCACTACAACTAGAAGTTTTTTTTTTTTTTTAAACAACGATGGTTTACGTTCTCCTGACTGGGAAGATTATGGCAACCTCACATGTGCAGAGTAGAAATGCACTCCACAGGATTTTCAAAGCTGTGACCGTTTGTAGGTAGATCTCCAGGCTTCTCTTCCAAGGCACCTTTGGGTGGGTTCAAACTGCCAACCTTTTGGCTAGCAGCTGAGCACTTAACCATTTGTGCCACCTAGATTGCCATGAGTCAGAATCAACTTGACAGCAACCGTTGTGTGTGTTTTAAGTGTGAAGATATCACATCCCTTTTAAATTCATTTTTGCATATTTTCAGAATCTTATTATTATATGTATTCAATATTCTTCAAGTGTGAAACATTATAATAACATAATAACAATGACTTTGAGTAGATCCGTGCTTGAGTAGATCTGGCTGATTTTTCAGAGACAGAGCACTAGGCCTTTCTTCCGAGATACCTCTGGGTGGACTTGAGCCTCTAACATTTTAGTTAACAACCAAATGTGCTAACCTTTTGTACCATCCAGGAATTTAGCAGCACCAAAGGAGTCCTTATGAAAATATGAATGAGAATCATATATATCCATAGAACTTGACATCTATCATCATATAAATATCTGGATCACAAGTTCACCTTGCCCTAGTGACAAAGGAAATGATTTGGAGAAGGGTCTCAACTTTGAGTCTCTCAAGCTCACTTGTGACACCAACATAGTTGAAAATAGTAGCAGCCAATTCAAACCTTGCTTCAAGTTCATCCAGTAGTTGATATTGGTCCACCTCTTGATTGCTTGCCTGTGATAGGAAAAATGATTATCACGACGAAAATTAACAGTGAAAATTTAGCATGAGGCATTTTGCTATCTAGCTTACCAACTTTGCCAAGACTGTACAATGACTAGATAAGCCCATTGCCATCAATTCAATTCCAACTCACAGAGACCCTATAGGACAGAATAGAACTGCCCCATAGGATTTCCAAGGAGCAAATGGTAGATACAAACTGCCTGCCTTTTTGGTTAGCAGCAGTAGCTCTTACCCATTGTGCCACTAGGACTCTGACTATACAACAGACACAAAAAAGAGGACTCTGTTGGAAAGTGGCTCTGCAGACTATAGACCAGCTCCATCCAATAGAACTTTCTGAGACAATGGAAATATTCTGTATCTGTGCTTTCTCATAGGGTAGCCAGGTGTAGCTAGGGTAACCAAAAAAAAAAAAAAAGTTTTTTAAAATTTTATTTAATGTTAATTAATTTAAATGTAAGTAGTCAGGTGTGGCTCATTGCTACATATTGGACAGTGCAGTGAGACCATTTTGCAATTCAAATGCAATATGTGTAATGTAACTGTGAAGCAATAGAAATAAAGTTTGAATGGTGAGGCATTGAGTCTCCTGAATGCATATCGAACTGGGACCTATTGTAATCGTTAACATTAACTGAAAATGAGTTCTATGTGCCATACATTGACTAAGGGGTTTTGTATGCACTAAGTCATTTACATTTCATAATAATCCTTTGGGATAAGTACCGCTATTGCACCGACTTCATTGACAAGGAAAATGAAGCACAGAGAATATAAGCAACTGTCCCAAGGCCGCCCAGCTATTAAATGTTGAAGCCAGTATGCAAACGCAGGCAACTTGGTGCCAGAATTCAACTCCAAAGTACAGCTTTCATCTTTTCTGGGGCATATACCATAATTTACTAAATCTAAGATATTAGTGATTTAATATTCTCCATTATTTTATGCACATCTATGAAAAGAAATACAACCCAAAATATCACCAATTAAATAACAGGATATTAAAGGTAAGATGCAATCAGAAATGTTATAATATGGGAAAAAATGTGTGATTTAGGATAGATGAAATATTTCAGCATTACTGATAAGACACAGGTCTTTTTAGTTAAAACTAATCATCTTTTCTTGAGCAAGAGACACAAAATTGGGATTGATATTTTGGCTCTATAACCGTTCATAAAAGGAGAAGTAAACCTATATGGCCTGGAGATGAAAGAATAGAACAAATACTAAACTCAGGTTTAATAAATGTTTCTTAGGAGTTATACCTTTTACAGGGATTAAGGACAGCAAATCTGCTGCAAAAAGCCTCTTTAACTGCTAAAAAGCAAAGATTCCACTTTAAGGACTAAGGTGTGCCTGACTCAAGCCTTGGTGATTTCCATTTTCTCATATGCGTGTGAAAGCTGAACAATGAATAGGACCTAAGAAGAACTGAAGCCTTTGACTTACGTCATTGGTGAAGAATATTGAATATATCATGGACTGCCAGAAGAACGAACAAATCTTTCTTGGAAGAAGTACAGGCAGAATGCTCATTAGAAGCAAGAATGGCGAGACTTTGTCTCACCTAATTTGGTCATGTTATCAGGAGAGACCACTGCCTGGAGAAGGACATCATATTTGGTAAAATAGGTCAGTGAAAAAGAGGAAGACCCTCAAGGAGATGGATTGACACAGTGGCTGCAGCAATGGGCTCAAGCATAGCACGATTGTGAGGATGGCACAGGACTCGGCAGTGTTTCCTTCTGTTGTACGTAGGGTTACAATGAGTCAGAACTGACTCGGCACCTAACAACAACAACAGCAGTATAGGAATTTTGCCAATGTTGGAACCCTGGTGGTGCAGTGGTTAAGAGCTTGGCTGCTAATCAAAAGGCCAGCAATTGGAATCCACCAGCTGCTCCTTGGGAACCTTATGGAGCAGTTCTACTCTGTCAAGTTATACCCTGTGCTGTAGGGTTGGTATGAGTTGGAATTGATTTGATGGCAACAGAAAACCCTGGTAACCAAGTGGTTAAGTGCTAAGGCCTCTAACCAAGTGGTCAGCAGTTCGAATCCACTAGGCACTCCTTGGAAACTCTACAGGACCGTTCTACCCTGTCCTATAGTGTCACTATGAGTCAGGATCTACTTGACAACAATGGGCTTGGGTTTGGGTTCTGAGGGCAATGGATTTGGTTTTTTGTTTGTTTGTTTTGGTTATTTACCATTTAATCCATCAAGCTCCAAACTTTCTATACTTAAAAAAATTTGCTATACTTAGTAAAGGCAAAATACAGATGCCTCAACTCTGTTTCAGGGATAAAACAAAATTACATTCTCCTAGATTTGGCTAGGGTAGCATTCTAATCTACTTCTGCTTTATCCCATACTTGCCAAAGACAAAAGAGTGGTGCATTATTATGCATGTCTTGGGGTGGAGTGGGGTGAGGAATCCCATATGGCTGCCAAAGTATAAAATATTTGTACAAGAGGAGACTGTTGGAAAAGACTCTTTAGCTTAGTACACTGACACAGTGTCTTTTCAGTGGTACCTATATACTTTACCTGGAAAGCTTTCTTTTCTCTCTAGGGTGATGTGTGCCTTATCCTAAGCTCCAGTTGTTCTTCATAGCATCTGCGTTTTAACAGTGATGTCATGGTGTTGTGATCATGAGTTTTCAAGTCCATTCTCTTTGTGCAATACACTGTGTATACCAGTGGCTGTACCTTTTCATCTTGTATTTAAAAAAAAAAATTTATTGTACTGTAGTGGAAACTCTATGGGGCAGTTCTACTCTGTCCTATAGGGTCGCTCTAAGTCGGAATAAACTCAACGGCACTGGGTGGGGGTAGGCAGAAGTTTACAACTCAAGTTAGTTTCTCATCAAAAATTCACGCACATATTGTTTTGTGACATAGGTTGCAATCCCTACAATGTGATAGCATTCTTCCCCTTTCCATCCCAGGATCCCTGTGTCCATTTGTCTAGTTTTCCCGTCCCTTCTTGCCTTCTCGTCTTGCTTTTGGGCAGGTGTTGCCCATCTGATTTTGTATATTTTACTGAACTAAGAAGCATATTCCTCACAAGTGTTATTGTTTGTTCTATAGGATTGTCTAATATTTGTCTTAAAAGTGGCAGTTGCTTCAATTCTGAGTTAGCAGGGTGTCTGGGGACTATAATCTCAGGATTCATCTTGTATTCTTACTATCCCGAAAATTGACACATACTCAATATTCAGCACCTAATGACCACCAGGTAAACAGAAAAAATAAATAAATGCATGTTTTTAGGTGCATATGATATTGTCTAAATGTATTTGATACTCCAGAACCTCTCTCACTTTTACTGACATAATAGTTAAGTTGACATAGTGGTCAAGTGTCTGATCCTACCAGAATCCACTCTCCCTTCTAGTTTTTAGTCTCATTCTAGTAGGGCTGTTGAACTTGTAGGATGTAGGTCTAGAACTGTCTGTAGTCTTTTGGGCCCCATGCAAGGAGAGTCTTCATGAAAATGAAACCATCACAAAGGAAAGTAGAACAAAGAAGAGTGGAAAAACAGAGTGCTGATCACCTAACCTGAGCATCTATATCCAGCAGTAAGAGACATAATTCAATTACATAAGCTAATGACTCTCTTTTCTTTTTCCAAGCTAGGATAAATATTAGATGAATAACTTGTTGAATTGGAATGTAGACCATCCAAAGATATCGTATTGAAATAAAATATTTCAAATGTCATCCTTCAACAAATATTTGTTGAGTTACTACTACATGACAACACTTTTCTAGGCATTGGGCATACTGTCATGAACAAAATACTCAGGCAATTAGGATAGCATAATGGAGCAAAAATTACTCTCATCCAAAATGTAGCATATTTTATTTAATGATCCCAGTATTGAAGCCTTTAGCATGTCTCCATTATACCCAGTATCCAGTTGTTAGGTGCTGTCAAGTTGGTTCCAACTCATAGAGACCTTACAGATAACAGAAAAAAATGTTGCCTCCTCCTGTGTCATCTTCATGATTGTTGCTATGATTGAGTCCATTGTTTTGGTTATTGTGTTGGTCCATCTCGCTGAGGGTTTCTCTCATTTTCAATAACCCTCTACGTTACCAAACATGATGTCTTTTTCTAGTTATTGGTCTTTCCTGATGATGTGTACAATGCAAATGAACCATCCTTAACTTCTAAGGACCATTATGATTGTATTTTTTCTAACCCTGATTTGTTCTTTCTTCTAGAAGCCCAAGGTATATTCAGTATTCTTCAGCAACTACACAGTTTTAATGCATCAATTTTTCTTTGGTCTTATTTTTCATTGTCCAGCTTTCACATGCATATGAAACAATTGAAAAGACCATGGCTTGGATCAGGTGCACCTTAGTCATCAAAGTGAAATCTCTGCTTTTTAACCCTTCAAGGAGGTATTTTGCAGCAGATTTTCCCAATGCAATACATCCTTTGATTTCTTGACTGCTACTTCAAAAAAAAAAAAAAATTTTTTTTTTTTTTTTTTACTTCCATAGCACTGATTGTTGATCCAGGTAGAATGAGATCACTGACAACTTCAATTTCTTTGACATTTTTCATGAAGTTGTTTATTAGCCCCATTGTAAGGACTTTCACTTTCTTTATGTTTGGGTGAAATCCATATTGAAGGGTGTAGTTGTTGACATCATTAGTAAGTGTTTCAAGTCGTCTTCACTTTTGGCAAGCAAAGTTGTATCGTCTGCATATCACAGGTTGAGAATGAGCCTTCCTCCAACCCTAAAGCTGCATTCTTCTTCATATAGTCCAGCTTCTTGGATTACTTGTTCAGCATACAGATTAAATATGTAAGGTAAAAGAATAAATCCCTGGGCACACATTTTCTAATTTTAAACCACACCAAAATCCAAAAACCAAACCCGTTACCGTTGAGTCGATTCTGACTCATAGCGACCACATAGGACTGAGTAGAATTGTCCTATAGGGTTTCCAAGGAGTGGCTGGTGGATTAGAACTGCTGACCTTTTGGTTAGCACCCAATGTTTAACCATTGCACCACCAAGTCTCTTAAACCACACAGTATTCCCTTTTTCTATTCCAATGACTGCCTCTTGATTCATGTACAGGTTCTGCCTGAGCAAATTTAAGTGTTCTGGAATTCACATTCTTTGTAATATTATCCATAATTTTTTACTGTCCACACAGTCAATGCTTTCAAATGGTTGACAAAATACAGGTAAACATCTTTCTGGTATTCTTTGCTTTCAGCCAAGATCCATCTGACATCATCAAGATATCCCTTACTCCACATCCTCTCCTGGATCTGGCTTGAACTTCTGGCAGTTTTCTGTTGATGTATGGCTGCAGTCGTTTCGGAATTATCTGCATCAAAATTTTGCTAGCATGCAATATTAATAATATTGTTCATTAATTTTCACATTCCATTTGAGAGCCTTTCTTTGGATTGGGTACAAATACAGATCTCTTCTAGTTGGTTGGCCTGGTAGCTGTCTTCCAAATTTCTTGACATAGATGAGTAAGTTCTTCCAGCACTGCATTACTTTATTGAAGTACGCTGCTAGTAGTCCGTTAATTCCTGGAGTCTTTTTTTGCTAACATCTTCAATTCAGCTTCTACTTACTGCATGTCTTTGCATACTTCATTATAATACTTTACATTGTTGTCTCGAGTCACCCTTTGAAATCTTCTCAACTTTTTTATTTCATCATTTATTCTGTTTGCTTTAACTACTCTGGGCTAAAAAGCAAGTTTCAGTTATTACACACAAGGGGTGATATTCCCTTGCTAGACTTTGGTAGAGCAGCTGAGTGTAGTAGTGGAAGTATTGTGAGAATACCCTAATGTATATTTCTCATCATGTACAGAATCTCAAAGTATGTCTGTCCTATAGAAGAGTACTGCTTATCCCATTTAGTCAATACTTATTTAATTTGTACTATTTTCCAAACATGGCAATAGATACTGACTTTTGAGAAGCAAATAGGAGCCCACAATCTAATAAATACTGTCTAATTTTTTTTAATTCTATAGCTTTAAATAAAACCAGTGTATTTTTACCTTTTTTACTTACTAAGTAGATAATTAGGAGATACATGAACACTGGAAATCATGGCTGAATGGAATGAAAAGCTGAATTTTCATTCAATCTTGAAATTAGTATCTACAAAATCAGGCACGTTGGGTAATTCATTTAATTATTCTGAGCTGTGGTTTCTTAAAAACAAACAAGCAAGATTCGATGATGTCCAAGATCTCTTCACTCTCATTTAATCACAAAATTGTATTGATATCCTTAAGAGATCGTCTGTGAGAGCCCTTCACTTCTGAACAGAATTAAATTTAAATTAACTCTTGGGAGGTGCCATGACTGAAAGCATCTCATATCTCATTTTATTCTAGGGGTTTTTAATCTAATGTATTCTACCTTTTCTGTATTCCTTAGTATTGCTAGAATTTTTCCTCTGAACCAGTGCTAACCAATTTTAAACTGATAATTAATTGCTGGATTATGGAATGAGCATAAATAAGGTTAAAAATAGAATTCAGCAAAAATTCTATGTGTAACTTATGTCCAGAATAGAATTTAGTTCTATTTTATCTCTTAGTGACTAAGAATAATAGCTACCTTAATGGAAATCCTGGTGGCGTCGTGGTTAAGTGCTATGGCTTCCAACCAAAGGGCTGGCAGTTCAAATCCACCAGGCACTCATTGGAAGGTCACTGTGAGTAGGAATTGACTCAATGGCAGTGGGTTTGTTTTTTGTTTTTTTAATTGAAAACTGTATGTCGTGCATTGTGCTAAGTGCATTCCATGAATCATTTTACTCAATCCTCATTCTAATTTATAATAAACATACAACTTTATGGATGAAGTCATAGAGATAGCGAGTGGTTGAGTAAAGATCCGCTTTTTCACCTGTTTGCCCAAGTTTAAACTGAACTTTCCAAACCAAAATAACATCTTATTAAAATATTTTCTTTATTCTCATAATTTATATAGTTTCAAAAACTACACTTAAGTTTTCTCATCTTATTTATAACTTTAGAGAAAGCAACATGATTGGTAAACAAAGAATTTCAAATTACTTATAACTTATAGTAGAATCTCTCCTTCTAGAGTGCACTGTATTTGTTCTTGGAAACCCTGGTGGTGTAGTGGTTAAGAGCTACAGCTGCTAACCAAAAGGTCGGCAGTTCGAATCCACCAGGTGCTCCTTGGAAACTCTATGGGATAGTTCTACTCTTTCCTATAGGGTCGCTATGAGTACAAATCGACTCGATGGCAGTGGGTTTTTTTTTTGCATTTGTTCTTGAAATTTACAGTTCCACCATTGTTTTATTCAGAATGGGACAGATTATGCCATGGTAACAAGCAACCTCAAAATTCTCAGTGATGTCACACATCAAAGGTTTATCTCTGATGTAAAGTTCACTACAAGTCTGAACAATTTTCCAGGACAAGTTATCTCCATGAAGTCCAGAGTAAAGATGCTTCCACCGTCCTGCAACTACACCATCTCAAACATGTGTGGCATATTGGTCTTTGTAGCAGAAGAAAATAAATTACTGCCAATTAAATTCTTCAGCTTATATAAAATAATAATAATAACTTTTGCTTAGAGCTCATTGACCATAACAGGAAAAAAAAAGGGGGTGGGGGGAAGATCTGGAAAATAGTCTTTCATCTGTCTAAAGAAGGGCAGCCTGGATATAGGGAGCACTGGCAATGCCTACCATAACCATTTTCAACATGTGATTTCCAAATCACTGTGCTGTCTGTGGAGTCACTGGGTGGTGCAAACAGTTAAAGTACTCCGCTACTAAACGCTAACTGAAAGGTTGGAAATCTGAGTCCACCCAGAGGTACCATGAATCGGAGTCGACTTGATGGCAACTGGTTACTGGTGCATGACTGTATCAAGTTGGCAGAGGATGAGTCAATAAGAAGGACCACACATTAGAAATTCATTTGCACCAGGCTTAGGAGTGGCACTTCAACTAGAACTCAGTCACACCTAACTTCGAGGAAGGCTAGAAAATATAATCTAGCTGTGTGGCCAGAAAGAAAAGGAAAAGTGTTTTGTACTTAGCTAGTGGTATTTGACTCACAGGCTTTGCCAGTTTTGTTCCCTCTCCAGGGATCATTTTCCACCTAAATTCTAATGTTAGGACTTTCTTCTCATGGCAATGGATATTGATAGCCCAGATCTCCCCCTAAATTCCAATCTCATATAGCAAATTGGATATTTCAAAATCATGTCCAAAACTAAAACTTGATCCCCATACCAGCCTACCTGCAGCCCAGATCATTTTTAGCAATTTCCCACTTCGAAATGATCAGGCAAAAAAAAAAAAAAAAGAACCTGTAGGCATCATTTTCTCTTTCTTTTTTTTCTCCCACTTTATAGCCAATCACTTCACTTCCTTGTGTCTACCTTCAATGTATATTCAGAACTGTAGTGCTTCTCAGCTCTTTCACAGCTAGTCTCTGATCCAAGGTACTGTCATTGCTCATCTGGACAATTGCAAAAACTTAACTGCCCACCTGTTTTCTTCCTTGACCCTCCATTCAATTGTCATCACTAAAGCCAAAGTAATCCATGTGAAGCATGTGTAGAATTTTGCCACACTGCATTTTCCCTTCTTTCTTTACTTTCCCTCCAATTTATCTCATTAATAATGGAAATGTCTACCTTGCGCCTGTTCCATCATTGTACTTTGGAAGCAGATAACTTGTATTCTAGATTTCACGGGTTCACAGATGAAGAAGGATTTTGCCCCAGGATGGAATTTGGACTTGGAATTGGCTTAAGACTTTGGCATGATATAATGTGATGAATGTGTTTTACATGTGGCATGGACATGAATTTTTGTGAGCCAAAGGGAAAAATGTTACGGATTGAATTACATCCTCCAAAACATGTATTGTAAATCCTAACTTCTATTCTTATGGTTATAATTGCATTTGGGAATGAGTTGTCTTTGTTATGTTAATGAACAGGACCAATGTAGGGTGTGTTTTGAGATATAAAAGAGATTAAACAGCAAGTCGAGAAGCAAAGATGGGGGAAGAGAGATCCCAACCCACATGAAGATTGCCCAGGAGCAGAAGCTAGAAGAGACAAGGACTTTCCTCCTGAGTTGGCAGAGAAAGAAAGCCTTCCCCTAGAACTGGCACACTGAATTTGGACCTCTAACACCTCTTAAACTGTGAAAAAATAAATTTCTGTTTGTTAAAGCCATCCACTTGTGGTTATTTCTGTTATAGCAGCAGTAGATGACTAGGACAGTTGTACACAGGGCTGCTATAGTCCAAGCCCACTAGACGGCACTTAACTACAACAACAAACCACATATTGAGTATAATTGATTTTTTTTCCACTTATTTTCTATTTTTTTTTAACCTTTGGAAATCTAAGTAAGCTTCGTATATGATAAAGAAACTATATAGTGTGTGAAGGCTTATAACAAACATTATTATTTAACTTTGTTCATTCTGGAAGATAGTTGCAGGTTTGGCAAATGTCATTTTTGGTCCGTGTATTCTTGAGGATCCAGTGAGGAACACTTTTTCTAATTATGGAGTAATTTTCTTCTTATAAAACATATTAAGCTGTTTTGAAGAGTATGAAATTTCTGTTGGAAGATTGTCCTTCCAGCAAAGCTATTGTAATTGCATGCAAATTATAGTTACTTTCTAGTTTATGCAGTTATTTAGCAGATATGTAGGGCGTTTACCATGAGTAAAAACTTGTGTAAGGACCTGGAGAAAAATAAAATGACAATTCCTAAATGTGATTTGTCTTGAATGGGTTTGTAGTCTAGAGAGTCAACAATAAATAGGTAAAATCAATTCATGAAGCCTAGCTTGATCTACCCCTTCCCATCAAAATGATCTCTTTTTGTTTGTTTCTTATTTTGGTTTTTCCACTCGAAGAACAATTGTTCTATATCATGTTATTATTAATTGCTTTGGCAACCTCTACAGGACTCAAACAACTTGAGGGTAGTTGGGAGTATATTTGATTATATACAATATTATTTGCCACCCATTGAATACTCAGTAAACATCTATGGGATCAACAAACACCACAAGTTTAAAAGATATGTATGTATCTATTTTAAAAGATTTATATAATGTAAACGGAATGGTGAATAATAGAGGAATCAGACTAACATTTTTGGCATCTTGAAAATCAGAGGGAAGACAAAAGACAAAATATTTCTTTCATTTGATAAAATGTTCTAATGTATTAAACATCATCAACAGATAACCATCTACCTTTTCTGTGGAGAATTTTTCTCTGAAGATACTCTCTCTTTTCTTGCAAACTGCCTCTCTTGGGATGACCCAGTGGTCAGCTGGAACAACCAATGCATACAAACTTTTGTTGTTGTTTGGCACCCTCGAGTTCATTTCGACTCACAGCAACCCCATATGACAGCATAGAGCTGTCCTATGTGTTTCTTTTTTTGTGTGACAATTTTAAATCTTTGATATCAGCTGTTAGTTTTTATCCATAGACTGTAAGTTTTTGAAAGTTGTAACAGGTACATGGGTATAAAGATGGCATGGTGTTAGACCTCATCTCAATTCAGCAGTAGGGAGGAGAATCACCATCAACATCACCCTAAAGCTTATTCCTATGAGATGGAGATCAGGCATACCTCTACTCTCCAAACTTTTCACCAATTCTGACACCAGCCATCCTTCCCACAGCACTCTCTACTTCTCTAATAGCTTCACTAATTTGCTGCAATGGCCATACAAAACTCATAGACCATACTCACTATTATGGGGTTAATTAAGGAAGTAACTGTACAACTCTGGATCGGGATCAACAGGTTACAGCTCAGGAGCAGGATCAGGAAGCTTGTAAGCAAGGTCTGGAAGGGCACCCTGAAGGAGAGAGCACATCTCTCCCTTCTTCAGTGCAGGACAGTTTTATCAGTTCTTCTTGTACGTGCAAGCGAGCAGGCCCTTCTCTCTGACATGAACACCACCTGAGGACAGGCTCTTCTTGGCCCTGGCCTCTGCCCTGCTTGGGCAAGTGTTACAAAGCTCTTTAGCTCTGCTGATAAGTGCCCAGAGGCACCCTACTCTGTCAGCGAGCCTCCTGCCCACAGGTCCTCAGCACTGTCACTCTGTGGGCCAGGAAGCCCACTGTAGCTGTCTTTCTCCATGGGCCGGGAGCCCACTGGATTGTCTTGTGCTGGTCTCCTGGTTCTTGCCATCTTACTCCACTCCCACCTACAGTGTTACTCTCTCTCTACTGCTGTGTCTAGGGACTCTGGGTCCAAAAGACACACTCCATTCTTGGCTCTTCTTGATGGTAGTGAGCCCTCCCCCTGGCCTTTGAGCTGTGGTGGTGCAGTAATTAAAGTGTTTGACTGCTAATGGGAAAGTCAGTGGTTTGAACCCTCCAACTGCTCCATGGGAGAAAGATGTGGCAGTTGGCTTCTGTAAAAATTTGTAATCTTTGAAACCCTGTGGGGCAGTTCTGCTTTGCTCTGTAGGGTTACTATGAGTCAGAACTGACTCAAAGGCAGTGGATTTGAAGCCTAGCAGGATGGCAAAACCAACTAATCCCCTACAAGGGCTCCATGCACCTTATTTGCATGGTTCCACCCCCACTAGGATTCCATGCACCTGGAAAACTGTCCAATCCCCTTGGTGGGTCACAAGCACCTTATTTGTATAATCTGACCCAATCATTTTGTGGAAGTTACAAGAACCATGGCTAGAAGGACCATATAACAGTAATTCACTGCACTGAAATAGGTGACCAAAATATAGATTTCTTTGTTGCTTCCAAGGGTGTTGATTATTGATCCAAGTAAAATGAAATCCTTGAAAACTCCAATATTTTCTTTGTTTATCAAGATGCTGTTCACTGTCCAGTTATGAAGATTTTTGTTTTCTTTATGTTGAGATGTAATCCACACTGAAGGTTGTAGTCAATGATCTTCATCAGTAAGTGCTTCAATTCTTCTTCACTTTCAGCAAACAAGGTTGTGTCATCTGCATATCACAAGTTGTTAATAAGTCTTTCTCCAATACCGATACTTTGTTTTTCTTCTTGTAGTTCAACTTCTCAGAGTATCTGCTCACCATACAGATTGAATAAGTATGTTGAATAAGATTTTAAACCATGCAGAATTCTCTTGTTCTGTTCAAACAAATGCCTCTTGGTCTATGTACAGATTCTGGAGCAGCACATTAAGGGTTCTGGAATTCCCAGTCTTTGCAATGTTATCCATAATTTATTATGATCCACACAATTGAATGTCTTTGCATAGTCAGTAAAACACTGGTAAACATCTTTCTGGTATTCTCTGCTTGAGCCAGAATCCATCTGACATCAGCAACGATACCCTTGTTCCACATTATACAGAAACACACAAACCTCCACAGTATGAGAAGCAGACAGGTGAGTGGTGGTTTATACACTGACCAGTGGGTTATTTGCTTTTTTAAAATCTCAGTTTTCTTATCTGAAAAATTGGGACTATAGTGTCTGCTGCTAACCAAAAGTTTGGTACTTTGAACCCACCAGCTGCTCCAAGGCAGAATGATGTGGCAGTCTGCTTCCATAAAGATTTAATCTTGAAAATCCTATGGGCCAGTTCTACTCTTTGCTGTAGTGTTACTAAGCGTCAAAATCGACTAGACAGCATTTTTTTTTATGCTATTCACACCAAAGAGTGTTTTGTATTTTTTAGTTATATCTGACTCATAGGATGCATTTCACAAATTGTCTAGAGTTTCATTGTTTTATTATTATAATAAATATATACATATATATATAAAAACCTCCAAAACCAAACCCAGTGCCGTCGAATCTATTCCGACTCATAGCGACCCTATAGGACAGAGTAGAATTGCCCCATACAGTTTCCAAGGAGTGCCTGGCGGATTCAAACTGCCGACCCTTTGGTTAGCAGCTGTAGCACTTAACTACTACACCACCAGGGTTTCCATATATATATATATTTTTATATATATATATGTATATATATATATGTATATATATATGTATATATATATGTATATGTATATATATATATTTTATATATACATATATATATATTTACTTACTTACCAGCTCTGTGAACCTTTGGTAAGATACTTTAGCTTTCAGTTTCTTCATGTGGAAAATTGGGACTATGCTATCATGCATAGGGATTTTTTCAGTAAGGAGAAGTAGGTATGTGATGAGCTTTCAACAAATAATGGCTGCAATTATTTTCATAATAATTTTGTGTTTTGTGTTATTATTATCACTGCATGGAAACCCAGGTGGCGTAGTGGTTAAGAACTATGGCTGCTAACTGTAAAGGTTGGCAGTTCCAATCCACCAGACGCTCCTTGGAAACTCTAGGGGCAGTTCTACTCTGTCCTATAGGGTCGCTATGAATTGGAATCAACTCGATGACAATGGGTTTGGGTTTTTTTGGATTACTATTATTGAATGTTATTGTGCTGATCTACTGAAGGATAATCCCACATATTATAAAACACTCAGGTTTATAATAGGGGAACCGATTCATTGAATCATTTCAATAAAATTCTATCCATCAAGACAGTCAAAAAGATTCACCGATTGAAGCGACCTGATGTGTTGTCCTCCAGAATCAAACAGTTTTAATATTATGCTATGTAGTATATTTTATTTTATAAGTCTCTACAGGCATTGTCAATGGATGGAATTGAAACGTTTTCCTTTTATTTGCTATAGCAATTATATAATACTTGAAATCATTTTCAAAACAAAATGTCATATCCAATGGGAAAACTGGGATTTTTGACTCATAATTGTCAGGAGACTCATAACACTTTTTTAAAGCTTAACAGATGTTCTGGAAGATATGGGAAATATGACCTTTGTTCTCCCATAAGGAATTCAATTTGTGGCACATAATGCCTGTCTGTTGGACAAATGGCAGATTCAGCTTCCTTTATGTCAGCTGCTGAATGTAGTTTCCTTTTGTTGTTGTCAGGTGCCATCGAGTCAGTTCCAACTCATAGCAATCCCATGTACAACAGGACGAAACACTGCCTGGTCCTGTGTCATCCTCATGAGTTTTGTTATGCTTCAGCCCATCGTTGCAACTACTGTGTCAGTTCATTTCATTGAGGGTCTTCCTCTTTTTCAGTGATCCTTCACTTTAGCAAGCATGATGTCCTTCTCCAGGGACTGGTCCCTCCTGATAACATGTCCAAAGTGTGTGAGATGAAGTCTTGCATTTTCATCTCTAAAGAGCATTCTGGCTCCTTAGAAGTGAAGATAGTTTGCTTTAGCTAAGAACATTAAAGCACTGTTTTTAAAATTTTAATAGAACTTATTCAAATTTTGGATTAAATCATTCTTTATGAAAAAATGTATAATTTTCAAGGTTGATAATGAAAAAAATTCAGAAGTACACTTTTTTTCTCTACAAATAAAAAGCTATAGCTCAATAATCAAAGATAGAATGGTACAAGACAGAGCAACTCTTTGTTCTGTTGTACATGGGGCCACTACTAGTCTGAGCTGACCGTGACACCTAACAACAATAGCTCTATAAAAAGTCAAAAACATTTAAAAAAAAAAAAAAAAAAACCTCACTAATGGAACACATCTCAATTGAACCAGAATAAAACAGTGGACAATTAAAAATAAGCTAATTTTTAAAGGTTTATTTGTTGAGAAGAATTTTGTAAACAGAATTGAGATAATTATCCTTCTTACTCATAAGCTGTGGTACTGGAAAGGGCTTTATTTAGATAAGGTGTCCTTACCTCCTACTTTGCCTAGGACAGTCCCGGTTTACACCTCTTTTTATGTGATTTTTGGAGTCACTAGGTGGCACAGTTAAGCAGCTATTAACTGAAAGGCTGACAGTTTGAATGCACCAAGAAGCTCCTTGGAAGAAAGGCCTGGGTGATCTGCTTCCAAAAGATCAAAGCAGTTGAAAATTCCATGGACACAGTTCTACTCTGAAATGGATGGGGTTGTCATGGGTCAGGATTGATTTAACAGCCATAGTTTTTATTTTATTTTACTTTTTAATATGATTTTTAACATCTCTCCTTTCTCTCTTCAAATTCCCCCACTTTCAATAATATATGCTCACCCTACTTATGTCAAAAAGAACATTTTGAGATCTATCCTGAAGTACAAAGGTGTCAGTGATAGGATAATGTCCATACTTTTACATATCCATACGTCTACCAGGAAGACAAGCTAATACTACTAGTATTCAAATTTACATACCAACCACTAAAGCCAAAGATGAAGAAAATTAAATTTTTTCCCAACTTCTGCAGTCTGAAATTGATCATACTTGCAATCAGAATGCATTGATAATTACTGGTGATTGGAATATGAAAGCTGGAAGGAAAAAACAAGGATTGGTAGTTGGAAAATATGGCCTTGGTGACAGAAAAAATGCCAGAGATCGTATGATTGAATTTTGCAAGACCAACGACTTCTTCACTGCAAATACCTTTTTTCATCAACATAAACGGTGACTATACATGTGGACCTCACCAGATGGAATACACAGGAATCAAATCTACTACATCCATAGAAAGAGAAAATGGAAGAACTCAATATCATCTGTCAGAACAAGGCCAGGGGCCTACTATGGAACAGTCCATCAATTGTTCACATGCAGGTTCAAACTGAAGCTGAAGAAAATTAGAACAAGTCCACTAGAGCCAAAGTACGGCCTTGAGTACATCCCACCTGAATTTAGAGACCACCTTCAGAATAGATTTGATGCATTGAACTTTAATGACCAAAGACAAAATGAGTGGTGGAATGACATCAAGGACCTCATACATGAAGAAAGCAAGAGCTCATTAAAAAGACAGGAAAGAAAGAGAAGATCAAAGTGGATGTCAGAAGAGCTCTGAAATTTGCTCTTGAACGTTGAGTAGCTAAAGTGAAAGGAAGAAGTGATGAAGTAAAAGAGGCAAACAGAAGATTTCAAAGATTCAAGAGTCGCTAGAGACGACAAAGCAAAGTATTATTATGATATGTGCAATGACCTGGAAATAGAAAACCAAAAAGGAAGAACATGCTCAATGTTTCTCAAGCTGAAAGAACTGAAGAAAAAATTCAAGCCTTGAGTTGCAATATTAAAGGATAGTGTGGGGAAAATATTAAAAGATGCAGGAAGCATCAAAAGAAGATGGAAGGAATACACAGAGTCACCATACCAAAAAGAATTGGTCAACGCTCGATCCAGAAGGTAGCATATCATTAGGAACTGATGGTACTGAAGGAAGAGGTTCAAACTGCACTGAGATCATTGGCCAAAAACAAGGCTCCAGGAGCTGATGGAATACCACTTGAGATGCTTCAACAAAAGGATGCAGCACTGGAAGTGCTCACTTGTCTATGCCAAGAAATTTGGAAGACAGCTACCTGGCCAACCGACAAGAAGAGATTCGTATTTATGCCTATTCCCAAGAAAGGTGATCCAACCAAATGTGGAAATTACTGAACAATATTAATATCACCTGCAAGTAAAGTTTTACTGAAGATCACTGAAAAGCAGCTGCAGCAGTATATCGACAGGGAGCTGCCAGAAATGCAGGTTGGATTCAGAAGAGGATGTGGAACCGGGGATATCATTGCTGATGTCAGGTGGATCCTGGCTGAAAGCAGAGAATACCAGAAGGATGTTTACCTGTGTTTTATTGACTATGCAAAGGTACTTGACTGTGTGGATCATAACAAATTATGGATAACATTGTGAAGAACAGGAATTCCAGAACACTTAATTGTGCTCATGAAGAACCTGTACATAGATCAAGAGACAGTCCTTCAAACATAACAAAGGAATATTGTGTTGTGTGGTTTAAAGTCAAGAAAGTTGTGTGTCATGGTTTTATCCTTTCACCATACCTATTCAATCTGTATGCTGAGCCAATAATCCAAGAAGCTGGAGTATATGAAGAACAGGGCATCAGGTTTGGAGGAAGACTCATTAACAACCTGCGTTATGCAGATGACACAACCTTGGTTGTTGAAAGCGAAGAGGACTTGAAGCACTTCCAGATGAAGATCAAAGACCCAGCCTTTAGACTGGATTATACCTCAACTTAAAATAAAAACCCTCATCCCTGGACCAATAAGCAACATCATGATAAACAGAGAAAAGATTGAAGTTGTCAAGGATTTCTTTTTACTTGGATCCATAGTCAAGAGCCATGGAAGCAGCAGTCAAGAAATCAAAAGGTGCATTGCATTGGGCAAATGTGGTGCAAAAGACTTCTTTAAAGTGTTGAAAAGCAAAGATGTCACCTTGAAGATTAAAGTGCCCTGACCCAAGCCATGGTTTTTTCAATCGCCTCATGTGCATGCAAAAACTGGACAATGACTAAGGAAGACAGAAGCAGAATTCACTCGTTTGAATTGTGCTGGCAAAGAGTATTGAATATACCATGGACTGCCAAAAGAATGAACAAATTTGCCTTGGAAGAAATACAACCAGAATGCTCTTAGGAGGAAGGATGGCAAGGCTATGTCTCGCAACCCTAGAGAAGGACATCATGCTTGGTAGAGGGTCAGCCCCAAAAAGAAAGACCCTCTACAAGATGGATTGGCACAGTAGCTGCAACAATAGGCTCAAGCATAACGATGATTGTGAGGATGGTACAGGACTGGGCAGTGTTTTGTTCTGTTGCACATAGGGTCGCTACAAGTTGGAACTGACTAAAGGGCACCTAATGACAACTTAAAAAAGGGACAAAATCTTAGCTGACTTCTGAAGGATGAACAGAAGTTAGATGAAAAGTTCCTAAAGGTACAAAGAATATACAAAAAAAGGAAATTGTACATTCAAAGACCCCCAGGTATTAGCATTTCTGAGGATCTACAATTTAAGTGTGAATGGAGTGTAGCATTTTAGTGATACAGAGTATTGGGAACTAGGCCTACATGTGAAGGAAAATGTCTCCAAATCCCTTTTCTTGGGAGACTTTAGTTGTTCTATTTAACTTTACTTTTTTATAATCATTTTGTTTTGTGCTGTTATTTTATTTTGTGTTTTCATGGTTTTGTTTGATTTTAAATTTGAATTTGCCCTTGCTCTTCCAGCATCATGGCCCTGATCACTCAGCTGACTGCCAACCACAGACATCTTGTAAAGACACTGATTCTATCATAAAATAGGTTTCACGGCTGTAGCGATTCATCCTTTGTCCGTGACCTGTGTATCACCATAAATATGGGCCTAGCATGCAGCTTTTGAGTGTGTTACAGCCAACATATATTATTAATGAACTTGTTCCTCCCATAGCCCTTACAGGAAGCACAAATGTTCATGGTCCGCTGGCATAGTTTCCCTTTGTATTTGAAATACAGATCAAGCAAGAATGGGTTCATGTAGGTTGTTGAATGCCCTTGAAAGAACCGTGAAAACTAAGGAGAATGAGGTAGAAGTTAAATAGAGTTTGTGACCATTTTCTCTATAGGTTCCTATGAGTTGGAATTGTTTCAGAGGCAGCGGGTTTGATTTTTTTTTTTCTTGTCACTATGAGTCAGAATCAACTTGGTGACAATGGTTTTTTGCCTTTTTTTTTTTTTTTTTGGTGCCTATAAAAGGAGCCCTGGATGACATACACAGTTAAGCACTCAGCTGCTAACTGAAAGGTTAGTGGTTCAAATCCACCTACAGGGACCTCAAAAGGAAGGCCTGATCTGCTTCTGAAAGGTACAGCTTTATAGTCCTAATCCTTATGGAGCTCAATCCTACCCTGCAAAGCTCGGGGTTACCATGAGTCAGGATTGATTTTACGGCAACTGGTTTGTTTTTAGTTTTTGTTTTGGTGTCTATAAACTGTTTGTATGCCCACCCACCTCTATATAAAAATCCCCATATTATAAGGCATTCTGAAACAGAGGCTGAGAATTTAAGACTCTAGTCAAAACTTCTCCCTTGAGCTAATACCTAAACTTCTCTTAGCTTTAGGTTTCCCTGTTTTCATGACAAGAGAGTTGAATAGATAACAACTCTGCCCTCTGGGCTTTAAATTTCTACAAGATTTATAAATCTCTTAAATTGTCCTTGTGTACTGGGAAGAGCCTCAAGCATGTGGACTGTCTGTGGCCTGCTTGAACCAAGCACAAATCACTGCCTGAGGCTTTGGGGCCTGTATGCATACAGTCCTGCTTTCCTGAGAGCATTCATGATGAATCATGTGGCAGTCTCTAAGCACAATAGACAGTGTTGACGTGTACCACACACAGGAAATCTGTCCTGCACAGCCTCATGAGCTGACAACTGCTGCTCCTGTGTTAAAGCAATAGCTCGAGGCCAAATAATACATGGCAATCAGCACAAATGACTTGGATTCAAGGTCCTTACATGAAAAAAAACCTAAGGAACAAATCTTGAGATAATAACCTCAGAGATGTCAGGGGTCAAGATCTTCAAGTGTGTATGACAGATATAAATTGACGCATCTTATTGAACTATTTTTTTTTCCTGAGAATACAAATTAGCAAAGCCATTCTGAAGATTCTAAGAGGCTTAGTAATCAATTTTTGTGCACTTTATGAATTATAAATGTGTGCTGGAGTTCCAAAATTGAGGCACTTGACTCGTATCAGAATTATTGGCCCAGGTCTGATCCCTGACTCCATCTTGGCTTTTGCTTATTTCCCTTGCAGTCTTCAAACCCTTAGACAGACTTCAGCACATAACAAAGGATTTTCCTTTCAACTGTCAAACCTTTAGACAGACTTAAGAACATAACAAAGGAAACACTTTTTTCTCTGTGGTTAAACTAAAGATATGGAAAACATGTTCCTACGGGAGGGTTTTGATACAAGACCCTTATCAGAAATTCCCTCCACAGCCCTCAGGGAATGTTTTAAGATAATTACCTTATGACCACCCTGTAAAACCCCCTTTAGTCACATATTTAAACTAGCCAGTCCAAATAGTCTACATTTGTGTTTCCAACCAATCACTATAAAAACCACCTCCAGCTTCTCTGATTTTGCAAATTTTAATCAAAAGGTTGTACCTTTAGCTCTTGAGTTTACCTCATAAACATGTTTCTGTTACTGGACCATTTTGTAGCATTTGATTTCACTTTGTCAGATCAGATGTGTACCCAGTTGGAACTGTTTTGAACCTTCAAGACATCTCTTTGCTTTTATTTTAACAGGGTGCGTGTTCTTACTCATTGACAAATGAAATGAGTAACCCTCTTGGTGGCCTTATTTTCTACATAACTCATGATACTTCTTAACTTAGCACAGAAATGTTAAAAAAGGAAAGATCAAGAGGAACCTTTTTGTTCCTTGACTCCTTAACTGTTTAAAAAATGGAGTAGAGAGGAAATGTTCTGTGTAGATTTCAACATCTTCATTTACTTCCTTTTTTTAGACTCTGATTATAGAGATTTTATGTTATATTTAACAGTGATGCTTGACAGTTTTTGAGTATCTGTTATGAGCCAGGACTTTCATAAAATAATGGTATTAGGTATATTTTCCAGAATTTGAATCCAGGCCAACAAAAGGTCAATATAAGACCTCTCCTCTAAGCCACAATGCCTCAAAGATATACAAGAGTGGAGAAAAAGAATATATATATATATTTTTTGTAGCAGCTTTAATATGGAGGAGTATCAGGTCAACATAAAGGCATTCAAACATTTAACCGGTGACTTAAATCCTTGTTTCCTCAAAAGTAAGAATTATATGTCTGTAAGGAGCCTGTGGAAACACTGGTGGCATAGTGGTTAAGAGTTATGGCTTCTAACTAAAAGGTCAGCAGTTCAAATCCACCAGGCATTCCTTGGAAACTCTGTGGAGCAGTTCTACCCTGTCCTATACGGTCGCTATGAGTTGGAATCGACTCGACAACAGTGGGTTTGGTTTTGGGGTTTATAAGGAGGTTGTGGAGCCCTGGTGGCACAGTGGTTAAGTGTTCGGCTGCTAACCAAAAATTTGGCAGTTTGAATCCACCAGCTGCTCCTTGGAAACCCTATGGGTCAGTTCTACTCTGTCCTATAGGGTCACTATGGGTTGGAATCGACTCAACAGCCATGTTTTTTTTTTTTTTAATAAGTAGCCCTGGTGGG
This sequence comes from Elephas maximus indicus, assembly GCF_024166365.1. Taxonomy (NCBI): domain Eukaryota; kingdom Metazoa; phylum Chordata; class Mammalia; order Proboscidea; family Elephantidae; genus Elephas; species Elephas maximus. Next base: position 135,138,271 of record NC_064823.1, on the reverse strand, counting down.
GCAATGGTTAAGCAGTCAGCTGCTAACAGGCCGAAAGTGTGAACTTACTAGCGGCTCCACAGGAAAAAAGACCTGGCAATCTGCTTCAAAAAGATTTCTGCCTAGGAAACCCTATGGGGAAGTTCTACTCTGTCCTACAGGGTTACTGTGAGTCAGAATAGATTCCACGGCGTGTCTGTAGCACGTAATTGGAGACATTGGTGGTTCAGTGGTAGAATTTTTACTTGCCATATGGAAGTCTTGGGTTCAATTTCTGGCTAATTCTCCTCAAGTGCAGCCACAACCCGTCTGTCAAGAAGGCTTGTGTTTAGCTATGATGCCACATGCAGCTCCACAGAGCTTCCAGGCTAAGATGGGCTAGGAAGAAAGGGCTGGTGATCTGCTTCTGAAAATCAGCTAAGTTAAAACCCTGTGGTTCAAAAGGCCCACTGTGCAAGCAATCACTGGGATGGCACAGGACTGGGCAATGTTTAGTTATGCCTGGGGTACATGGTGTCACCATGAGTCTGGGCTCGACTCAAGGACAGCTAACAGCAACAACATGGTTTTGTTTTTTTACTTTGATGTCCCACTGAAAGTTAGTCATAAAGCTCTGTTTCCTATACTGCTCTACCTCTAATAATTCCCCTTAAAGCTGTTTTACCTGACACTGGTTAAAAAATTTTTTTTTTTTTTGGTTAGTTATTGAATTCCTCGGTCATGTAAAAAAAAAATAAAATAAAACATTTCTTTCACTCAGTCATTCAACAAATATTAATTTCCCTTCAACCAAATAATACTAGAGACTGTGCGCTCAACCGGGGAATGACTAGTTACATCTGTCAGAGCACACGGTCTAGTTTATCCTTTTTCTTTTGCCCATCCCACATGTTTATAACCCCAGCTTTTAGTATAGTGCTTGCCACACGATGTGGAGTCAATACTTACCTGTTAAAGCTATGCATCATGTTAACTTTGGTGCCTAGCTTCACCAAATAACAAAATGCTGAAGTAAAAAAAGAACCTTGTTGTTCATCTATCCAGATGCCCTGATTTTATAGAGGAGACAGCTCTCTGCTGGATAAATAAAACCAGAGAACTGTGTTATATAAAAGATCACACAGAAAATTAAGAGCAGAGCTGAGACCGTAATCCAGGTATTTTCACTCTCTTGTCTTTTGCCCATTACAATACCCCCTTACAATGGGGAGTACTTTCTAAACTAAAGGTTAGATACAGCATATAAATTAATAATGATATTTACAACTTAAAGTACATTATAAACTACATTTTTTAAAAAGCTGATATAATTTGCTTTTTAAAAATATAATAGGCATTCATACAATTTTTTTTTTTTTTATTTGATTCCTCTAACCATTATAACATTAGGTAAAAACTTGGCTCTAACCTCTCTAGGGGTCAACTCACATCTGTCAACAGGTCTCAGCAAAGTGACTGTCACCAGGTATTGATAGAAAAAAATGAGTTTCAAAATTAATCTCTTCATTAATAGTAGAAACAATGACTCCCTCAGATGCCCTTTTTGAAAATGTAGATGGGGATATATGCGTATTTAGGTCAAAATGAAGTTTTTAGGGTAAAAGTATCTAATTTTCTTCAGGTAAGAGCAGAACACTAGTTCTTAGAGGCAAATACCTTTCACCAGGGAATAAAAAGATAGAGATTAAAAAAAAATAGCAATAACCAACAATAACCATGTTCTTAAAAGTTCACTGTTATGGATGCACGCCACTTTTGTTTTATGTTTATTTTTTGGGTGATTTCTTCTATCTCTTCCTGAGTTTCCCTGTCTCCTATGGGTGAAGGTGTTGGTTGTTCGGTGAAGATTCCCTGTGACATTTCTGTGTCAGGATCTGACCCTGGGCATGGTTTGTTCTCACATAGCAAAAGCCATCCATACTTTCATTCTGAGAACAAATGGCAGTGAAAGATCTTGCAAATCTGTGTGATGATGAAAAATCTAGCATATTTGGTTTTCAAGGTGAGAGTAATAAAAATAAAATCTCACATTTATTAAGGGCTTATACCATGTAAGATTTTATGCTAAATATTTAATGTTCATTTGTTTATTTATTCCTTACAACAACTCTGCAAAGTAGTTTATATTATAATCTGCATTGTATAGACAAGGGAAATTATATTAAAAGTAGTCATAGAGTTAAAAAAAAACAAACATTAATCATTTGGACTTCCAGCATTTTGCAATAATAACAAAACTTTCTGGAATGGACTGTTACATACGTTCAACTCAAAACAACTCTATATAGTAAACCCAGTGTAGACACTATTATTATCAAGAAACCGTGGTGCAGTAGTTAAGCACTTGGCTGCTAATCAAAAGGTCAGCAGTTTGAACCCATCCGTTGGCTCCTCAGAGAAAAAGACCTGGCGGTCCATTTCTGTAAAAATTAGAGCATTGGAAACCCTACGGGGCGGTTTTATTCTGTCCTATAAGGTCTACTATGACACAGAACCTACTCAGCAGCAACGGGTTATTATTATCGCCCGCAATTTTGCCGATGAAAAGGCAGAAATAATGCAACAAGCCTAGTCTTATTGCTAGTAAGTAGAGAAGCTGAGATGTTGAGATCTGAACCCAGGCAATGTTCACTTTGACATTATGCACATATTGACCAGGTATAGTGTCACTTTAAATATTGTTATGTCTAACATAGTAAATAAACCTACTAACCAAAATGTCAGCAGTTCAAATCCACCAGACGCTCCTTGGAAAACCCCATGTGGCAGTTCCACTCTGTCCTATAGGTTCTCTACGAGTTGGAATCAACTCGAAGGCAATAGGCTTGGTTTTTTGGTTTTAACATAGTAAATAAAATATAAATAGACATATTATACTGCAGTTTTATCATATCATAAAACTTTGGTACCACTTCTAAATTTAAAAGGTCTAATTAGAGATATAAGTAGAAGTTAGCTGCAATGGTTATTCAAATTCTAAATTATTTTTCTCCAATCACAGGTATAGACTTCAAATCTTTTAGAACATCTACAGTCACGTCGTAGTCACATGACAGTATAAAAATATATCATGTGGCAGCTTTATACTTTAATTAAATTTTCTTTTACACAAACTTTAGAATTTCAATAATTATTAAGATAGAAACACATTGCACAGTTCTTTGTGATAATCTTTATATTTACATGCACAGCAATTTTTGTTTAATTTCAGTAATCCCTTCCTGAAAATCATATATTCTGTGCCAAAATCTTAACAGGAAGCCCATTTTTTATTATTTCAAAAGGGAAAAATTAGAGTGCATTACACATCAAGCCAAACCTCCAACCAAAGTCTTGAAATGTAACTAAAACGAGAAAGAAAATGCCCATATATGAGTAATAAACTGTCATATTCAGATGTAAAATTCTTAAAATATTGCTTTCAGATCACCAATTAATATGGTTTGTTAAATTTGATTTCCTTATACTCTTTGTTTCCTTTTCCACAATTTCCCTTAGGAGTTTCTCAACATTTTAGGAACCCATAAAACACTAGGCAAAAACGAGAACTGGTTAAGAAATGCCCTATGGAAACACCTTCAGGATGACCACATAATGTCTAAGAATTGCTTCCACTAAGTATAAGACTGTGTTAACTCAGACTGAATAATATCCAAGAGACATAGTTCCTATTCTGGCACCCAGAGGCTTTTTCTAAATGTCTACGTGTAATTGTGTCGTATGACCAATGGTGTTTGGAATATAACTTCACACGTTTCCCACAGTCATTTTGTGAAAAATATTGTGTTGCATTTTGAGGATGTAAGTACAAAATGTCCTTGTATAAGCATTAGCTGAATAATAACTTGTTAAGATATAAGAATATTCTGTGAAGCCTGGGTATAAAAAACAGAAAGGCCTTCTACTGGAGAGATGTTCACTGGGAAGAAGTTCTCCAGGGTAAGCCTGTGTTTCATTTTGAAAGTTAGTTAGTAGGCATTAACACATGTTTATGCAGAGTGTCTGCATTTCTGTCTATTTATCTAGCTGTTTGGTGGTGAGATAGAAGCAAAGATGTGGAAATCATAGATCTTCTGGAATGTCCTCTTAGCTTTCTGTCGCCACAGAGAAACATTTTTTCAATGCACACTAAATCCTGAAAATGCTTGGAAAGTTTTTCGATAGCTCTGTTACAGTTTTGAACAAAACTCTCTGCCCTTGTGTAAGTCCAGATGAGGAAGAGAATCTAAGGTGTGCCACAAAAGATTACGGGCAGCATTTATTACCACAGCTAAAAATAAGAAGAGTAACTTCCCTTGTGCTTAATGAGGCCACAAGTTCCATATTTTGAAGACTACAGAAGTTTAGAATTGTGAAATGGTGTGTGGTAAAAGGTGGAATAAACCAGATTTTCATGGTAATTTACACATGTTTATGTAATCTTTTGTGCTGTGCAAGCTTACAGCAAGAAACTCCCATACTTTAGAAGTCAGAGAAGAATAGGGTCTCATAGTAAAAGAGTACAATTACAACTGACCTTGCTTTCAAGGAGTTGAAGAAATATTATTGTATCATACGTGGCAAATATTATCATCCTACTTATGCAAATTTTATTCTATCTGTGGATTTTTCTGATACTTAAATATAAGAGAATTAACAATGAATAAGTGCTTAATGAAAGTATGAACGAAGATATGACCATTTGCCTTTTAAACAATGGAGCTTGGATGAGAGGCAAAAACCGGTGACTGGCAATGTGGATTAATTGTTCTAGAACTAATGATTCCTCAAGATTACCCCCAGATATAAGTCTGTAGGTTGAGAAAATCTGATTAATTTTTCTCATTCTCAAAAGCTGACATCAGTGAGCAATAGTTACTGTGAAATGGGATTGAAGCAGAACTGTTAAGGGTTGAATTGTGTCACCAAAATATATGTGTTATAAATCCTTCTGTACCTGTGGTTATAATCCCATTTGGGAATAAGGTTTTGTTATGTTAATGAGGCAGTATTAGTGTAGGATATGTCTTAAATCAATCTCTTTTGAGATATGAACCCCCCCCCAAACAAAAACAAACCCATTACTATTGAGTCCATTCCAACTCGTAGCAACCCTATTAGGGCAGAGTAGAACAGCCCCATAGAATTTCCAAGGAGGGCTGGCGGAGGTAAGCTACAAACCTTCTGGTTAGCAGCCATAGCACTTAACCACTATGCCACCAGGTTGATATGAAAGAGCAGACTAAATCAAGCAGCAAGAAAGCAAAGACAAGGAAAGATAGATGCCACTCTATATGAGCTTTCTAAGGAACGAAGAAACAGAAGCTGAAAAGAGACAAGGACCTTCCCCAGAGCCAACAGAGAGAGAGAGAGAAAGAGAGAGAGACAGCCTTCCCCAAGAGCCTACACCCTGAATTTGGACTTCTAGCCTCCTAAACTGTGAGAAAACACATTTCTGCTTGCTAAAGCCATCTACTTGTGGTATCCTGTTATATCACTAGATAAGTAAGACAAGAACATTGACGTATTCTTCATATATTTCTGTATTTTGTATTACTTTGGAGCAGTGGTGGTGCTGTGGTTAAGAGCTACGGTGAGCTACGGCTGCTAACCAAAAGGTTGGCAGTTGCATTACTTTAAAGTTTTAAAATGTGTATATTGAATATATATAAACATATACATATATACAAATATATGCATATATATATTCATGTCTGTCCATGTATAAAGACATGAGCAATTTTATTTGAGCTTTGATGAAATCACTGTTATGCCTGAACTTTTACATTTAGTATCAGTTAAGTAAATGTAATTGTGTTAGAATAATTTACCAGTTAGCAGGCTTGAAACTTAACCAAAGGCAATCTCAAGGCACAATGACCCTATATAAGCATCTTAGTTTAGATCCAATGTATTTAATTATGTGGAAAGCCAACTGTTAACTTTTAATTTAAATGCTTCTTTCTAGGCATTTTCTTGTTTTCTCTAGGATTACATTTCTGAATATTTTCAAGATGTTGGTCCCAGAATTAGAAAATACTCTGCTTTTTCTATGAATTACAGTGTATAAGTCAAATCCCAGGTTTACAAATTCCATCAAAATAACACAGAATTATTACTTATAAAAAAAAAATTTTAGCTCTACTATATTCATAACTCAGTTTTTGCAATGACTAAACATAAGAGCACTGAAGCCACGTCACTAAATCTAGACTTAAGGAAGCATCATTCATTCCATGTTATTGCTTGGCAGAATAATGGTCCTTAAAGAAAACCAGGAGGAGCGGATGCCTGGGGAGTTAAGGTTCAGGAAATAACACCATAATGAAAGAGTAACAGCTTATGTTAATGAAGCCCTTTTACTGAAGTTATATTACTCCAGTTTCATAAAAGCCAACTTGCTAAACACCTAACTTTGAACAGGTTACAGGGTCAGTGGGAAAAGAGCAAGACCCTCAATGAGTTGAACTGACTCAGTGGCTGCAACGATGGGCTCAAGCGTAACAACGATTGTAAGGATGGTGCAGGACCGAGCAGCGTTTTGTTCTGTGGTACAAAGAGTCTCTATGAGTCGGAACTGACTCGATGGCACCTAACAGCAACAACTTTGAACTAGATCGTCATTTTGGTAGCATGAAGTAATATCTTGCTTTTTGTTGCCATTGAGTCTGCTCTGACTCATAGTGGCCCCGTGTACAATAGAACAAAACATCGTCTGGTCCTATGCCATCTTCATGATAGATGGTATGTTCATTATTGAGGCTACTGTGTATTTTGAGTGCTTTTGAACTTAGGGGGCTCACCTTCCAGCACTGCATCAGGCAATATTATTTTGTGATCCATAGGCTAATTTTTGGAAATAGATTGCCAGGCCTTTTTTTCCCTAGTCCGTCTTATTCTGGAAGCTCTAATGAGACCAATCCACCATGAGTGACCATGCTGGTATTTGAATTATCAGTGGTATAGCTTTCAGCATCATGGCAACATGCAAGCCACCAGAGTACTACAAACTGACAGAAGGGTGGTGGATGAAATAGTATAAAAGCTCTCAAATAAGATTGTCACAATGGCATACTAAGGAAGAAATGAGATGTAATTACGTAGGGTTCCCAGAAATTTTGTATAACAAAATGTTTATCTTATCAGAATAGTACCCCATGGTAAAAAATGGCGACTGTAGATCACACAGGCGAATGTTTAATCTGAGGTATATCACGGTGAGTGAAAACAAGCTCGAGAACCACACGAGTAGTGGAAAGATCTCTTCTCTAAAGAGTCTTGTTTATTCGTCCATTTCACCCAACATGCATACTACTATAGGGTGCCTGCTCTCTCCATGGATTATGTCTCAGTCTAAATTTTGCCTAAAACCATCTATGAGATCCTTAAATGCCACATAATCTCTCTGAGCCAGTTTCCTCATTTGTACAATGAGACAGTGCACTCAGAATATCAGGTTCTCTGGCTAGAAGCGCCTTCACTTTCTAAATGACTCCATTAGCTGCTTCAGCACTTTGAGAGCTTCCTTTATTTTCCTATTCTTGCTACTGTATAGAGTTTGATTACCTGAAAAAAAAGCTGGGTTTAACAGTTTTCACTGAAATATTCACTTGTGCACTTTACTATCCAATAGCATTTTTAGTCTTAGTCAATGTGCATTCTCTGAGTTAAAAAAAAAAGTCATTCTTGGATGCCATCATCATACCCAACATGTTTGGAAGGGTAGGGGAAGCACAGCACATTTTGGTATTGATGCTTACAAATAAGCGTGATCTAAGCTTGCTTGGCTTAGTCAATGTAGTAAACAATCAGAAGGGTAGTCCATAGACCAATCAGGATGGAAGCATAACTAATTCAAGCACCTACTGGCTAAAGTGTCGTGGGTGCCTAATGTCCAAAAACAAAACAGTTGCCTTCGAATTGACTCCAACTCGTGACCCCATGTGCTTCAAGATAGAGTTGTCCTTCATAGGGTTTTCAATAGCTGAATTTTTGGAAGTAGGTTAAAAAAAAAACAAAAACAAAAAACAGGCCTTTATTCCAAGTTGCCTCCGGGGTGGGCTTGAACTTTCAACCTTTTGGTTAGTAGCTGAGCACATTAACTCTTTGCATAATCCAAGACTTCGATGTCCAAAAAAAAAAAAAATCAAACCTGTTGCCTTCAAGTTGATTGCAACTCATAATGAATGACCCTATAGAAAAAAGTAGAACTGCCCCATAAGGCTCTAACGTCCAAATATCAACTGTAATTTCAAAAAGTCTAATATTGATACATTTCAAAAATGCCAGTTACATGGATGGTGACATTTACAGTGTGACTTATATCTTGCGAAATAATCATACTTCTTTTGTTCTCAGTTTTTATTAGGAAGAAATTTCATAGCACACCAGTTATCTTCATATACAGTCCTGATTGTTTTACTCAGTACCTTGTTGGTAGCATGGTTGTGGATATGGCTTCACCATGGCTGTCATGCCAAGGAGAACACATTAAGGAGAAAAACTGCTGTGAACTTTGCAAAATTTATCGATGGCAATTCGATGAGTTTTTAAAATAGAACCTACTACATTATGAATTCTATGCCTGTGGCATATCCATCACGGAATCCTTAAAAAAACTAAAGATTTTAAGGACTCTGTGCTTATTCTGGAAACCCTGGTGGCGTAGCAGTTAAGTGCTGCGGCTGCTAATCAAAGGGTTGGCAGTTCAAATCCGCCAGGCGCTCCTTGGAAACTCTATGGGGCAGTTCTACTCTGTCCTATGGGGTCACTATGAGTCGGAATCAACTCGACGGCACTGGGTTTTGTTTTGTTTTTTTTTTTTTGTGTGTGTGTGTGCGTTTATTCTGGAAACTCTGGTGACATAGTGGTTAAGAGTTGCCTCTGCTAACCAAAAAGTCAGCAGTTTGAATCCACCAGGTACTCCCTGGAAACTCTATGGGGCAGTTCTACTCTATCCTATAGGGTCGCTATGAGTCGGAATCAACTCGACAGCAATGGGTTTTTGGGTTTGGTGCTTATTCTATTAATAATTATTTAAAAATAACTTTAATAAAGTAAATTAATGTCCTTATATTTTAGGGAATAAGACACTGATATATTTTACTATCTAGTGCTATATATTACATTTTTATTCTCTTTTTCTTTTAAGATTTATGTCACCTTTTTGACGGTCTCCATTGGATACATGGCCTCATTTTATGTTTTGTAAAAATCAATATAGAATTTGGAAATTGCCTTTTAATTTATTCATCAGGCTATCATGTACACTAAAAGCATATTACTACATCTTGAGGGGGAAAGAAAAGGATTTTTTCCTCAGCATTGATTCATATTTTCTCATTTCATAATAATCTTCAGCCTCTTAAGAAACTAATTCAGACATAGTGAAATACAGTTCCTTGCAGTAGCCATAATATGAGAAAAATCCTAATGAAGTGTGAATCAGGAGGAGTTTGAAGGTGAACGTTTAAAATGATTTAAGGTTTTAAAATGTAGAAACTGCAATTGATGCTACAATTTTCAAACGTCCTAGGTTTTATAGATTTTTCACAACTTAAGCAGTTTGAGCAAATGACTGATTCAGAGGGCAAAGTATCGAATTTCTCTTAAGGGCAATGAAGCCAAACCCAGTGTGCCGTGTGTCTTTGTACGTTTCCAGGGGTTGTTTACTGGGTCATCTAAACCACCAGCTCTCAAAAGACAGCCTTCAAGCGGGATGCATAAGATACAGATTCCTGGAAGCCACTCAAAATTGATCTGCTCAAAATCGTTGAGGGCGGGTTCCAGATATTATTATTTTAAGAAGCTCTTCAGATAATGCCGTCCTAGGTGCATTACAGCATGTTTTTCACAAAATTCCCCAGGATACATTTGTACCTTATTTTGATATCTAATAAGAGAAAAAGAGGGAGGTAGAAAGTGACAAAATCGATTTCCCTTAATGCGTACACAATGCGTAAACACAGTGCACAAAGCTTCCTGCCAAATGCACTCCTCTCAGAGCGCCGCACCGTTTGTTCCTGCTCCATTACTCTTCCAAGTCATCATTCGTTACCTTTTGGTGCACTCATTCTGTTATTTGAGGAGACATAGATGCCCCAAACCAGTGTGAATAACAGCTTTAGACGTTTTTAGCTGTTTTTCTATTTGTTGGAAGCGGCAGAATTTCTTAGACCTCTTGACTACTCTTTGCCTGACGAAATGACACAATAAAGAAGATTGATATCAAGGTCTTCTAGATAATCGCGCAGGGAGAAACTTCAGGAGCTATACATTAAAAAAAAAATACATTAGCTCCACTATATTTGTCAACAGTTGCATTAAGTGATCCACGGGTAATCATTTAAGACAAAAGACTCTAAATTTACTTTAACACTAGTGTTAATAATAGCATTAAGCACTGGCTTAGCTTAGCACCATAAATAGACTTTATATCTTACACAGTAACCAAAAACCAAAACCAAACCCACTGCCATCCAGTGGATTTCGACTCATAGTGACCTTGTAGAACAGAGTAGAACTGCCCCACAGAGTTTCCAAGGAGCGCTTGGTGGATTTGAACTGCCAGCCTTTGGGTTAGCAGCCGTAGCTTTTAACTGCTAGGCCACCAGGGTTTCCTTTTTTTTTTTTTTTTTTCCTTACATAGTACATGACTTAATTATAGCAATGGAATTTGGGGAAAGGATAAAGACTAAAGGATTCAATTTATTCTGAACTTAACATATGTACAGCCAGAGTCAAAGAATAGAATAATTTGTTATAAAGGAAAAATCCAACCAAAAGGCTTTAATTCTACTTTTTTTGACAACCCTCATATTTGTTATCATTGTTGTGAGGTGCCCTCGAATTGGTTCCGACTCATAGCGACCCTATGTACAACAACAGAAGGAAACACTGCTGGATCCTGTTCCATCCTCACAATTTTTGTTATACTTGAGGCCGTCATTGCAGCCACTGTGTCAATCCCTCAACCCATTTTTTTTACTGGAGATTTCATCTAACATATTTGGCATTTTCCTTCTTACATGTCTTAGAGCTGCAGGGAAATATCCTACATGAGAAATGGGTAGAATTTAAATCAAGATCTTGCACAAGTGCCTGTTTTATTTTTATAATCCTGGAATAAAATTAGTTAGAAAGAAAAATAAAATGTTTTCACTTTTAACTGCTTTTTTTCGGCCCATAAATCTATGGACTGGAGTTAGCATTCAAGGTTACTTATACTTTTACTGCTACAACTGTGGCTGAAAATGTATGTATATCATCTAGAGAACATTGAGAAAGTTCAAACAGATGATTAGATTATTGCCTTTCCAGCTGAGTGGATCACTTTCTTCTAACTTCTGCTGGCTCCAGGTTTTCCTTGGCTTGCAGCTAGAGCATCAAAGGTGGCCCTCCTCTGTCTTCCTGCCTCTGTGAATCTTCTGTGTATAAGTACAACAGTCACATAGAATGAGGACTCACTCTACTCCCCTATGACTTCATATTAACCTAACCTTCAAAGACTGTTTCCGTATAGGGTCACATTCACAGGTACAGGGATTATAAATTCAACATGTCTTTTTTGGGGACACAGTTCAATCCATAACAATTTATAATAACCAAAAACTGAATACAAACACAAATGCACATCAACAGTAGAATGAATAAATTAATTCTGATATATTTGCCCAAGGGAATACAATTTAGCAATAAGAAAGAATGAATTATTGCTTCACGAGAAAAACAGAATGAATCTCATAAACATAATATTGATCCAAAAAACAGCCAAATTAATCCATGATATGAGAAATTGGGATATTGATTCTCTTTGGGTTAGAGGCTAATGCCTAGGAGGGGACATCAGCAAGGCTTTGTGATGCTAGAAATATTTCATATCTCGATCAGGGAGGAGGTTCAGTGAATATACTCCCTTTTCCAAAATTAGTAAAATTATGTAATTCTGATTCGCACGCTTTTCTGTATGTATATTTTATTTCAATGACAAAGCTAGCATAAACAAACAAACAAAAAAATCAAGATGTAGATTGTTTGTTGTTGCTCTTAGGTGCCCTTGAGTTGGTTCTGACTCATAAAGACCCTATGTATAACAGAATGAAACACAGTCTGGTCCTTCACCATCCTCACACTCATTGCTATGCTTGAGGCCATTGTTACAGTCACTGTGTCAATCCATCTCCTTGAGGGTCTTCCTCTTTTTCACTGACCCTCTACTTTGCCAAGCTTGATGTCCTTCTCCAGAGACTGGCCCTTCCTGATAACATGTCCGAAGTATGTGAAACAAAGTCTAGCCATCCCTGCTTCTAAGGAACAATCCTGTTGTATTGCTTCCAAGACGTTGAATAAATAATTGTGGTTTATTGCCGTTGTTCACTGCTGTTGAGTCAGCGCCAACTCGGACTGTGTGATTATTAAGTATGTCAACTTGCCTGGGCCATGATTTGGCAGTTATATGATGAAAAAGTCGCCTCCATGATGAGATTTGATATAATGTGACTGCTTCCATGATGGTATCTCTTGTGAGCAGCCAATTAGTTGAAAGGGGGTCTTGTTGGGGGTATGGGGGTATCCAATATAGGTGGACTGTCTGGCAAGACTCATGGCCCTTGTCCATCTGGATCCTGCAGTTGGCCTTTGTCCATCTGACCTCCGGTTCTTTGGACTTGAGCTAGCAGCTTGCCTGCTGATCTTAGAATTCATCAGCCTCCACAGCCTGGATCTTGAGTTCACCAACTCCTGCAGCTACTTGAGTTGGGAGAAGCCTTCAGCCTGAACCATGGACTTGGAACTTTTCAGCTTCTAAGACTGTTTGAACCATATACATATAAAGATGCTTCATTGGTTTTGTTGGAAACCCTGGTGGCGTAGTAGTTAAGTGCTATGGCTGCTAACCAAAGGGTTGGCAGTTTGAATCGGCCAGGAGCTCTTGGAAACTCTATGGGGCAGTTCTACTCTGTCCTATAGGGTTGCTATGAGTTGGAATCGACTCGATGGCACTGGGTTTGGTTTTTTTTTGGTTTTCACTGGTTTTGGCTCTCTAGAGAATCCACCCAAAGAGAAAGTGACACCATGTACTCATGATCATTGGTAAGCTCAAGTCCATTGTTGCAGCCACTGTGTATTTTGAGTACCTTCCTTCCAACCTAGGGGGCTTATCTTCCAGCACTAATCAGACAGACACTCTTCCACTGAACCACCAATGCCCTCTGGCTAGACTCTTTACCTGTGTAATAACATTAAGTCATAGTAAAATTTAAGCCCCACATGAGTGACATGCATTTCTAGTCCCTGATAAGGTATTTGGGGCAATCATGGGAGGTAGATGTGTTAATTCCATTTTACAGATGGGAAAATTGAAGTTCACAAGCTTAGCAATGTGCTCACGGTCCAAATCTTGAAAGTGATGAAGCCTAGCCTTGGGTCTGAGGGAATCAGAAGTTCATTTTTATTTTATTATGTAACCTAATGGTGAAACCTGGAAGACTTTTTTGCTTGAAAATATTTGTGAAATATAAAATTAAAAAACAGTTCTAACTAGGCAAAACATGCAAAACCATCTTGAGTAGTATCTGCAGTTAATAATTTTATGCAGAAATATCACAATCTTATTTTGTACATTTTACTAATTTCTTTACTAATTATTAGCCCCTGCGATGTGTCAGACATTATTCTGGTCATTGCAAATACAGAACTAAATCAAACTTTACCCTCGTGGAACTCCCAAACCTTCTTTGCTTCTCTCTTTTGTGCGTCTAACACGTGCTCGGAGAATATTCTTAATGAAATTAGCCTAAAGCCTTAAAAAATTTTGATTTTTCTGCATATGGTGACAAAAAAAAGAAAACTATTGCCCCTAAAATAAAAATAAAGTATGCATCTCTGATCTAACTGGGCTTAGAAACTTCTACTAAAGCACCGACAAAGAGAAATTTTATATATATACATATATTTTTTTTCCGGTGTGTATAATGTCATTAGATATTCAGAATAAGCCACCCATATGTCAACCCCGATGGCGTGGTAGTTAAGTGCTACATCTGCTAACCAAAGGGTTGGCAGTTTGAATCCACCAGGCACTCCTTGGAAACTCTATGGGGTAGTTCTACTCTGTTCTATAGGGCCACTATGAGTCGGAATCCACTCGATGGCACTGGGTTTGGTTTTCCTGTTTTAGTGTCAACAGAGGCTTGTGTGTTGCTATGAAGCTGAATAGGTTTTAGTGGTGCTTCCACACTGATAAAGACTAGGAAAGAAGAAGTCTTCGGTCTTGCAAAATTCTATCATGCGATCTCCAGCATCGTCTCAATCACCAAGGTCGTATTTTCCAAGTACCGATCCTTCTTCATTTCCAACTTTTACATTTCAATCACCAGTAATTATCAGTATATCTTGATTGCATGTTTTATCAATTTCAGACTGCAGAAGTCGGTAAAAATCTTCAATTATATTATGACTAAAAACCAGAAAACCAAACCTGTTGCCTTTGAGTCAATTCCAACCCATAGTCACCCTAGAGGACAGAGTAGGGCTGCCTCATAGGGTTTCCAAGGAGCAGCTGGTGTATTTGAACTGCTGACCTTTTGGTTAACAGCTGTATCACTTAACCACTGTGGCACCAGGGCTCCATGTTATGACTAGGTAATTTGCTAATTTCGTTTAAGAGTGGAGGAAAGAGATCAAAAAAGTAAAGTGACTAGCTTCAAGTCATAAAATAAGTGACTAAGTTAGGACTCGAATCTGGATATTGAAATTTTGATTCTTAGAAGTTCCAATGAGCTGAGTATATTAAAGAATTTTTCTGAGTTCCACCAAAAACACACTGAGGCACCTTTTGGACTCAAACACACAGAGCACAAACAGAAGCTTAAAATGTGTTCATGTGGTTGGTTTTTCTCTTGCCCCTTCATCACTATCAAAAGACTTTTTCATGGCAAATGATTGCCCTTTTAGCCCGGGCCCTAGAAAGAACATGCATGGAACAGACCTGAGCCCAACCCTTAGTGAGAAACCAAGACCATGAGAACTACTCACAGCCTGAAGCCAAGAAACCCACCTGAGCGTAGCTAAAACTAGCCAACCCCATCTAAGCCAAATAAGTGTGAACAAGAGGAGATGGTTTTTGTTTTAAGCTACTAAATTTTGGGTGATTTTTGCACAACACTGTTTGATTTTCACACATACTACACACACACACGCACACACACACACACACGCACACACACACACACACACACTGGTCATTGTCCTAGAAGTGAATATATCTTGAATGATTAGGGAGGAGGGCTGTAATGCTATGGGGTCAAGACTGCTGGATTCAGGAGTTTCAGTATGATCTAAAGTACAATTGATTTAGAAGCCTTTGTAGCTCAGGATTATTTCAGTTTTAAGCTACAGAAACCCTAAAACAATACGGTTTGGCAAATAAACCTACACAAGACAGAACAGTTTAAAGGGGCCTCTAATTTCCAATAGAACTTGATCAGCAGCTCAAAGATGCCAACCAAATTCCTCTTTGAGCACTGTTTCCTCTGAGCTGATTTAATCTTCAGGTTGGGTTGAAATTTTCAAGGTCTCACTCCTGGAATTCAGCAGTTTTAAGTCTCACAAACTTGAATCAACAACTCCGTTGGCGAACTGAGAGTTTGATTCCATCATCCCCAGAAAAAAATCCTGATTCTCTCTGACCACAACTCTAAACTTTAACTGTGGCCAGGGAGTGAGATTGCTAATTGCCTCAATCTTGAAACCAAATCCTGAAGTTGCATGTGTGAATAATCCAATCCAAATCACTTGGGCAGAAACCAGGAGGTATTCACTACAATGCACACATTATCCATAATACAAAGAGAAAAATAACCCATAAAGTTATGACTGCATTCTGCTGCGGAGTGAGTTTAAAGAGGAATTGATCAAGATCACTATTGGTTTTCACTTGATCAAGTGTTTTCTTGTTTGGATAAGTTCCACAGCACTTTGCAAACCCTTTGACATAATTGAAGACCACAAGGCAGACTTTTCAGGGAGTCTAGACTATTGTGTTGACCCTTATTCCACTTAAAAAGATAAAATATCCATGCCACCACAGAGGCCTCCAGCTAAAGCTGAATTGCTTTCTGGGGTAATTTATACACAGATAACAACCAGTCAGCTTAACAATATGACACAACTACTTATTAAAAGTGTGCCAAAAGCCGAATGTGCTCTTCCTGTGGGTTCTATGGCAGTTAAAGAAATATGAAAGTCAAGAGTGAAGCACATGCAAATATACCCTTTCCACAATAATTATTGAAAGATAACACTAGATTTATATATTGTCCAAGTATAATACATACAAAATAATTTTAAAACACCAATAACCATCATAAAACTGATGTTTAGTGACCCCTTGCTATATACTTGATTTAGTACTAAATGCTCTTATCATCATTTAATATTCACAGTTTTATGATTGTCATTTTTCACAAGAAACTTATCAATCCATGTAGCCAGTAAGTGTTAGAACCAAGATGGGAAGCCCTATTGTCTCAAGCCAGCCTGAATCTCCTATGATGCATTGTGTTGCCAGGGAGATACAGAACATTATCACAGAATAAAGTAATAAGCTACACGGAGTGAGTTTAATTACAAAAACCTTCCCAAATGACACATTTTGATTTGAGTACGGAAAACAGAGATAGACATGGATTAGGTGACAGTGGGAGGAGGTGTCAAAGGCCATCTTGATTACCTAAAAGGATCAATTTCTTCAAGTTATCAAATGTCTTTATTTAAAAATCATCCATTTGGGTGTGTATTTCACATGGTGGGGTCTTGTGCATTAGTGCTTAATATTTACTTACTGAAAGAAAGTAGTATTCAAAACAGGTGCAATCTTTTATTAGAAATAAACCATTTTTTTTCTTAAAGTTCACGAGCTATGGGGTTAGCTAGGTTCTTACAGTGAATTTAAAGAAACTTTCTAATTTGTGTTTTGGTAAAATTATGTTTTGATTAGTTTATAAGTTATTGAAATGATGAGGAAGCTAAAAAGTGGCAAAATTTTGTTAAAGAGAAATATTTTGTTGTTGAAACCCCCAAGGCATATAATTATAGATTTTATTTATTTTTAACTCAGAAAGGATCTTTATTAAATGTAGGATTACAATATAAATCTATTTTAAATGGGAAAATATTTAAAAAAATTTGTAGACAATGCATTTAAAACTACGAACTATTCAATGTTGTATATCAACATATTTGTTTCTCTTTCTACTGATTACAATGTCCAAAGTGCATTAAAACTACTCTATAGGAATCTAAGGGGGTGTGTGTGTGTGTGTTGTTATTGGTCATTTTTGTTATTGTAGTATTTTGTTGTTGTTGTTGATAGTTTGTATTTTTCATAGTCCTGATTAATAGACAAATCCATTGTGTTTTCAACATCTAATTTTGCTGTAAAGATCATTTCTTAATTTAATGTCTTGTCACTTTCTTGCTCTCTTTTTTACTTTTATCAGAATACTTTGGGAACCCTGAATTTCCTCCTGGTTTTAAATTCAATCTTTTTGTTGTTGTTGATAATCCCAAAATTGCATACATTGCTTCCACAGGAAAATATTTGATACCAATGCACAACAGGCTTCTTAAGGTAATTCTGATGGACAGGCTAAATGCTGGACATTTTCCCTTACAAGCCCAGCTCTTGTCTTAGCCATGAAATTGCTTCGCTATGCATTTTATTAGGCTAGGAGTCTTAATACTCTTTTTCCTGCTGAGAAATGAAGAGGATATAGGTCCCTGGATAAACTTATCTGCTGGGAAGGGAACATAGAAATGTAATCTCCTAACTGGCCTCATATCATTTGGCTGTGCTCTGCACAAATACATCTGAAGACATTTATCTGACTGTAAAGCTGAGATCTCCATGAAAGCAGGTTAGCTCTCCTAGATTCAAATAACTGAACTTTTATCTTCTCACCTACAAGTGACTTTTGAGTATTAAACCAGTCCTGTGGGTTAAAAGAGAAGTGACCTTAAAATAGTTTAGATTTGTAGTGAATGACAGAGAGGTGAACAATGCAGAGAGAAAGAAATGACTGTACAACACTTCCTGCCATAAAAGAGTCTACCTTGAACCTGCTGATTGAGAAGAAACGATAGTGTCTTGCAAATAAACCATGCTGATGGATGTCTTCTGCTAGAATGGAGTTCACTGTATTTACTCTCTTTCTGTTTGTTGCCAGTATCTTAGCACTCAGGACAGACTCTACTACAACTAACTGTCAAAATAAGTTATTTCTAGTTGATAATGAATACTTCTTTCACATGTTATTACTGAATACTACAGGTTCCGAATGTGTGACTGTATGGTATGTAGTTCATTTTCTTCCTCCATAAGAATTGGATTTTCCTGTCATTAGAGTTCAACTGAGCGTCGACACTGTGCTAAGATGGAATAACCAGAATCCAGACCAAAGGCAAAAACTTGCCTTGAAAGAGTGTAATAACAAGTGCAATTGGACAATGGTTTACAATATGCAAAGAACTTTTACAGTACTTTCTTTGCTATATCCCATCACCCTCTAAGGAAGTTAACTTAGGTATTTTTATTTCTATTATAGCAAAGAGTGGATTTAGGCTTGGAGTGCTTAAATGACTTGCCCAAAGTCATAAAACTAGTCATCGTGAGCACCAAGGCTCAAACCCTGGGCTCCTACTTATCAATCTAATGCTCTTTGCCTACTCTAAAAATAAAATATAATTATCTGGGTATTACTTGTCTACTTTGAACAACTAAAAAAAGCACAAAAGCCCATGAAATGATAATAACCAAAAGATCACAGAGAATGTTAGCTCATATAACTTTCTTATTGTCCAAAGTGTCACAGATAGATAGCTGGTTAAGCAAGACTTAAGACAATTTTGACTTATTTAAAGTCACACTTCAGATATATATTTAAGGATCAAACCACTTAGAAAAACCTCTTTTTACAACTTTTTCTGTTTTCCAAAAGGAAAGAACACACAGCATTTCTCAAGCTGAAAGAACTGAAGAAAAACTCAAGCCTTGAGTTGGAATATTAAAGGATTCTATGGGCAAAAAATTGAATGGTGCAGGGATCATCAAAATGAGATGGACAGAATACACAGTCATTGTACCAAAAAGAATTGGTCGATGTTCAACCATTTCAGGAGGTAGCGTATTATCAAGGACGTACGACACTGAAGGAACATGTCTAAGCTTCACTGAAGGCATTGGTAAAAAACAAGGCTCCAGGAATTGGCAGAATACCGATTGAGATGCTGTTGAAAACGGATGCAATGCTGGAAGTGTTCACTTGTTGGTGCTGAGAAATTTATGGAACTGCTATCTGGTCAACTGATTGGCAAAGGTTTGTATTCATGCCCATTCCAAAGAAAGGTGATCCAACAGAATTCAGAAGTTATTGAACAATATCATTGATATCACATGCGAGTAAAATTTTGCTGAAGATAATTCAAAGATGTCTGCAGCCTTACATCAACAGGGAACTGCCAGAAATTCAAGTTGAATTCTGAAAAGGACAAGGAAGGAGGGATATCATTGTTGATGTCAGATGGATCCTGGCTGAAAGTAGAGAATACCAGAAAGATGATTACCTGTGTTTTATTGACTATCCAAAGGCATTTGATTGTGTGAACGTAACAAATTATGGATAATGTTGTGGAGAATGGGAATTCCAAAAAGCTTTATTATGCAGAAACTGTAGATAGATCAAGAGGCAGTGGTTTGACCAGAGCAAGGGGATATTGTATGTTTTAAAATCTGAAAAAGTGTGTGTCTGGGTTATCAAAGGCTTATGAAGCGTAAAGAGTGCCCAAGGGCAATCTCTAAACTTGCAATGGTGCCCAGATCCCACCACATGGGCCTTGTTGGGAGTGAGTGATTCTCTGGCTAACCTTGCCTGCACCCCCTTGAACTTGCTCCAGAGGGCAAATGCCCTCTCTAGCCTAGCCCCCCCTGGCTATGCCTCTGTTGGCTATATCAATTCACCATACTTATTAGACCTGTATGCTGAGCAAATAATCTGAGAAGCTGGACTATATGAAGAAGAATGCAGCCTCAGGATTGGAGGAAGACTCATTAAAAACCTGTAATATGCAGATGACACTTGTCCTGCTGTAAGTGAAGATGTTTTGAAGCACTTTAAGATCAAAGATCACAGCCTTCAGTGTGGACTATTCCTCAACATACAGAAAATAAAAATCGTAAAATTGAACCAATAAGAATCATTATGATAAACACAGGAAATATTTAAGCTGTCAAGGATGTCCTACTTGGAGCCTTGGTGGCGCAGTGGTTAAGAACTTAGCTGCTAACCAAAAGGTCGGCCATTGAAATCCATGAGCCAGTCCTTGGAAACCCTCTGGGGACGTTCTACTCTGTTCTGTAGGGTTGCTATGAGTTGGCATTGACTTGGGGGCAGTGGAGTAGTTAGCTAATCATTCTACTAGATTCAGCAATGCCCATGGAAGCAGCAGTTAAGAAATAAACGTATTTCCTTGGGCAAATCTGGTGCAAAAGACCTCTTAAAAGTGTTAAAAAGCAAAGCCTTCACTTTGAGGATTAAGGTGTGACCCAAGCCATGTGGTTAAGAGCTACTAACCAAAAGGTAAATAGTTCAGACCCACCAGCCTCTCCTTGGAAACCCTATGAGGCAGTTCTACTCTGTCCTGTATTGTTGATATGAGTCGGAACTGACTCAACGGCAATGGAGTTATGGGGCCCAAGCCATGATATATATGTATTTTAATTTATTTACTGTGCTTTAGGTGAAAGTTTACAAATCAAGTCAGTCTCTCATACAAAAAGCCATATACACCCCGCTGTGCACTCCCTGCTGTTCTCCCCTTACCGAGATAGCACATTCCTTGTCTCTACACTATATTCCCTGTGTCCATTCAACCAGCTCCTTCACCCCTCTTCCTTCTCCTCTCGCCACCAGACAGGAGATGCCTGCATAGTCTCATGTGTCTACTTGAGTCACGAAGTTCACTCTTCACCAACATCATAGTCTATCTCATAGTCCAGGCCAATCCCCGTCTGTAGAGTTGGTTTCGAGAATGGTTCCAATCTTGTGCTATCAAAGAGTCTGGGGACCATGACCATCAGGGTCTCTCCAGTCTCAGTCAGACCATTAAGCCTGGTCTTTTTATGAGAATTTAAGTTCTACATCCCACTGTTCCCTATGCTCCATCAGGGATTCATTGTTTTGTTCCCAGTCAGGGCAGTCATTAGTGGTAGCTGGGCACCACCTAGTTCTTTGGGTTTCAGGCTGATGGAGCCTCTGGTTTATGTGACCCTTTCTGTCTCTTGGGCTCATGTTTACCTTGTGTCTTTGGTGTTCTTCATTCTTCTTTGCTCCAGGTGAGTTGAAACCAATTGTTGCACCTTAGATGGCCGCTTGCTAGCCTTTAAGACCTCAGACACCTCTCACCAAAGTGGAATGCAGACAGTTTTCTTAACATGGTTTATTATGCCAATTGACCTAGATGTCCCCTGAAGCCCTGGTCCCCAGACACCCATCCCTGCTACTCTGGCCTTTGAAGCTTTTGACTGCTTTTGGTTTAGTCCAGTCGCACTGACTATCCCTGTGTTATGTGTTGCCCTTCCCTTCACCTAAAAAAATTTTTGTTTATTACCTAGTTAGTGAACATCCCTCTCTCTCCCTTCCCACCCTTGTAACCACAAGCCATAATCTTTTCAGTAGCGTCATATGCATGTGAATGCTGGACGATGAATAAAGAAGACCAAAGAAGAATTGACGCCTTTGAATTACAGTGCTGGAGAAAAAAATTGAATATACTATGGAGTGCCAGGAAAAACCTGGTGGCATAGTGGTTAACCAAAGGGTTAGCAGTTCGAATCAGCCAGGCGCTCCTGGGAAACTCTATGGGGCAGTTCTACTCTGTCCTATAGGGTCACTATGAGTCGGAATCAGCTCGATGGCACTGGGTCTGGGATGGAATGCCAGAAGATTAAACAATCTGTCTTGAATGAAGTACAGCCAGAATACTCTTGAAGTAAGGGTGGTAAGAGTACATCTCACTTACTTTGGACATGTCATCTGGAAGGACCAATCCCTAAAGGACATCAAGCTTGGTAAAGCAGAAAAAATAATAATAATAATAACTTGTTGCTGCCAAGTTGATTTCTTTGACCATTTTGTTAGCAGCTGAGTTCTTAACCACTATGCAACCAGGTCTCCTGGTAAAGCAGAGGGTTAGAGAAAAAGAGAAAGACCCTCAACAAGATGGCTTGACACAGTGGCTGCAAAAACGGGATCAAATATAGCAACAATCTTAGATGAAGCAAGACTGGCACTGTTTTTATCTGTACATGAAGTCACTATGAGTCTGAACTAACTCTATGGCACCTAACAACAGCAACAAATATGATATTAAATAATTATTAGACCAACTTAATGACACATAACAACAAAAAGAAGCTTGCTTAGTAGATTCTTGTAGACACTCACACAAGATTCATGGCTTCATGAACACAGATGCTTAAAAAGAAATGTAGAATGCCTTCCTTCCTCTCTCTTTTTCTTCCTTCCTTCCTCCGACTATTTTCCCTCCTTTCCTCCCTTTCTGTTTCTCTTCCTTTCTCCTTTCCTTCTTTGCTTCCTTCCACAATTATTTACTGTGTACCTAATATTGATTCACAACTAATCGTGGGAATGGCACAGGACTGGGAAGATTTTTATTTTGTTGTGCATGTATTTGCCGTGACTCGGGGACCAACTCCAGGGCAGCTAACAACAACAATGTTAACCTAGGTACTGCGAACAATAGCCATTGTTTCTGAATTTTAGCTTCCTATTTGAGATTATTCTACCATATCAACTAATAAATTTCTTTCCCTTATTCACTTTAATAGACTATTGAAGAAACTGCTTTTCCTAAAATGTTGTTATCCCTGCAATCTTGCTAGCAATGAGTGATAGCAATTACCACTCATTCTTACACACATCAGACTTTCCTCCTATAAGAGTGTCTTTATTTGGCATAACACTGGGTTTCAGTTCGACTCTCATGATCAAAATAGCATCGTATGGTGGGTAAAGTATGGTGATGAGAAATGACAGAATAGTTACAGTGAATCTGCAGTTCTATTCTACTAACTGGTTACACTCAATTTAGCAAGGAAATCATGGGTTCACTTTTACAGAATAGAGGCTCCTGGAAACAGCAAGATGTTTGCAAATAGAATACCCTTATCTCCAAAGTAAGGTTTGTTCTTTAAACAACTCTTTGCTTTGAAGAAAGTCTAGAAAATTTAGAACAGACCTAATAGCTGCTATTCCATGTAAAGTTATAGTTCCAAAGTTTTAAGATACATTATGTGTTGTTACTGGGTGGAAATCTTGCTTGTCATGACTTGTATAGGCCAATAAACTAGAGACCAAGGTGGGAGAAGGAAAGGCACCTTTATTTTATTGTACAAGGAAAAGGAGTCAGTCAGAGCTGCCCCTCCAAGACTGCTCCCCAAGGGCAAACAGACGAGTTACTTTTAAGGGGTTTACAAATAGGTAGTTCACATGTTACCTCAGCAACATTCTTAATTATACAACACAGGTGCGATGAGGTTTACATAAAACCTCCAAGCAAAAGCAAGACTCGAATGCAAAGCTGGGGGGCAGGAGGAAACCAAGGAAAGAAAACAAGATTTCTAATGCAACATCGTGGGGGCTCTATCTCAGTATCGTTTGCTCTAATAGTTTAATGTAAAGCTGACATTTTAAACACTTGTTTCTTCAGTATTTCATTAATATGGCGTGACTTTGTTGCAATATAAACAGAATAATGGGCTAGCATCTGATGTATCATATATCAATAATATTATAAAAATATTAATCAAATTTAATAGATTTTACTATGTATAAACCACTTTTCTAAGTGCTTTACATGTATTTGTTACCATCTCATTTAATTTTTACAACAAAACAGGAATCAGATCTCTTGTTCTTGCCACATAGTTCTGGTCCTCTTTGAGAATTTCCTCACATCTATGAGTTGGTCGTTATGAGTTGGAATCAACTTGATGGGAACAGGTTTGGTTTTTGTTTGTTACTATGAGTTGGAATCAACTCCACAGCAACAGATTTAGGAATACTTAATTTTTTTTACTTTGACTATTCCATTCTTAGAGTGCTGGTATATTGTTATTGTTCACTAGTCCTCCCTCCTTGTTAGGTGCTGTCAAGTCGGGCCCAACTCATGGTGACCCTAGCACAATAGAACGAAACACTGCCTGGTCCTGAGCCATCCTTACCATCACTCTTATGCTTGAGCTCATTGTTGCAGCCACTGTGTCAATCCACCTTGTTGAGGGTTTTCCTCTTTTCCACTGACCCTGTACTCTGCCAAGCATGATGTCCTTCTCCAGGGACTGATCCCTCCTGACATCATGTCCAAAGTATGTAAGATGCAGTTTCACCATCCTTGCTTCTAAGGAGCATTCTGGTTGTACTTCTAAGACGGATTTGTTCATTCTTTTGGCAGTCCATGGTATATTCAATATTCTTTGCCAACACCACAATTCAAAGGCATCAATTCTTCGGTCTTCCTTATTCATTGTCCAGCTTTCACGTACATATGATGTGATTGAAAATACCATGGCTTGGATCAGGCGCACCTTAGTCTTCAGGGTGACATCTTTGCTCTTCAACACTTTAAAGAGGTCCTTTGCAGCAGATTTACCCAATGCAATGGGTCTTTTGATTTCTTGACTGCTGCTTCCAGGGCTGTTGACTGTGGATCGAAGTAAAATGAAATCCTTGACAATTTCAATCTTTTCTCCATTTATCATGATGTTGCTCATCGGTCCATTTGTGAGGATTTTTGTTTTCTTTATTTTAAGGTATAATCCATAATGAAGGCCATGGTCTTTGATCTTCATTAGTAAGTGCTTCAAGCTCTCTTCACTTTCAGCAAGCAAGGTTGTGTCAACTGCATAACACAGGTTGTTAATGAGTCTTCCGCCAATTCTGATGCCCTGTTCTTCTTCATATAATCCAGCTTCTTGGATTATTTGCTCAGCATACAGATTGAATAGGTATGGTGGAAGAATATAACCCTGACGCACACCTTTCCTGACTTTAAACCAATCAGTACCCCCTTGTTCTGTCCGAACAACTGCCTCTTGACCTATTTAAAGGTTCCTCACGAGCACAATTAAGTGTTCTGGAATTCCCATTCTTCTCAGTGTTACCCATAATTTGTTATAATCCACACAGTCGAATGCCTTTGCTTAGTCAATAAAACACAGGTAAACATCCTTCTGGTATTCTCTGCTTTCAGAAATGGTCCATCTGACATCAGCAATGATATCCCTGGTTCCATATCCTCTTCTGAACCGGCCTGAATTTCTGGTGGTTCCCTGTCGATATACTGCTGCAGCTGTTTTTGAATGATCTTCAGCAAAATTTTGCTTGTTTATGATATTAACGATATTGTTCTATAATTTCTACATTCAGTCAGATAACCTTTCTTGGGAATAGGCATAAATACAGATCTCTTCCAGTCGGCCAGGAAGCTGTCTTCCATATTTCTTGGCATAAATAAGTGAGCACCTCCAGTGCTGCATCTGTTTGTTGAAACATCTCAATTGATATTCTATCAATTCCTGGAGCCTTTTTTTTCCACCAATGCCTTCAGAGCAGCTTGGACTTCTTCCTTCAGTACCATCGATTCCTGATCATATGCCAACTCTTGAAATGATTGAACATCGGCTAATTCTTTTTAGTATGAGGACTCTGTGTATTCCTTCCATTTTGTTTTGATGCTTCCTGCTTAGTAGATGCTTCTCCCTCCTTATTAGATAAAAATACAACTCTTCACTTCGTCATGTGAGATACAAACTTGATTTGGCTTTTGTCTTTGATTTCTGAAAGACAATAAGGGTGCCTTTGTTTTTTAAAACAGCCAGGCAACACTTAAACATGTGCGAATGAGGGGGAACCCCAAAGGCCACACCTGGTTATAACTATACAATGAGGTCCCCATCACGACTATACAATGAAGCCAATAAAATACCCAGAACATGCAATTTCCTTTGAGCTTCCAGGTTGATGATGCACGTGGAAAGGTTGCATGTCTCTGGGGAACCTAAAGATTCTCACCAAAAATCTCTTCCAGACCTCTCACCTGTGTGTCTTTTCACCTGTGTATCCTTTTGTGGTTATATTAGAGTTGTTATAGTGAGTAGAGCTCTTTCTGTGAGTTCTAGCAAATTATGGAACCCACAGTGGGCAGTCAAAGCCAGCAAATCTTAGCATCTTCTTAGTCAGCAATTGAAAGGACTGAGTCCTAACTTGTGAAGACCAGCTGTGTGTGGCTGAGGGTCGGAGAAAGGCTGTGTGGGCAGCTGATCTAACCTGAAAGATATGACCTGACTCCAAATGGTTAGCATCAGAAAGAGAAAGTGTCATTGGGTGGCTGTTGTCAGGGATAATGGAGAAGTATGAAAGCTGGATATTAGTAATCTTTGCATTTTGGGCATTGGCCTTACATCAATTTTTACTCACAAACCATGTGATTTTACTGTGCCTTCCTCTTCAGTAGGCTGGGGAGTTTTTCCTGTACCAGTGGTATTGGGTATGGCCAGTGACTTGCTTTGGGCAATGATACCAACAACCAGAATGCCAGAAAAAGCTTTAAATGTGCTTCAGTATTTCAACTTTTCCTCTTGTCCTTCTGTCATCCACCATGAAAAGAATATACTCTGCATTGCTGTTGACCCCAGAATAAAGAGACACTTGTACAAACCTGATCGAAATATGGAACCTGAAGAAAAGCCTGGATGAGGTCAGGCAAGCCCAGAAGAGCAACATTTAATTCAGAGATTCATGAGTGAGAAAAATATACGTATTTATTCCCTTTAAGCCACCAAGACTTTGTGGTTGTTTGTTATGGAGCATTTCTACAGCAAATCTAACTAATCTTCCACACAATATTGGACATACATTTTATTTATTTTCTCCTAAGTCATCCTATATCATTTCAAATTTAAACACCTTACATACCATCTCTTTGTTACCAAATATAAATTGTTCATTTTCCATATATACCTACCTAAGATTTCTTGGTAGACTTTTCCAGCCATTGTACTGGTGCATGTATAAAAACCATATACATATTTGGGATATAGATATAATAATAGCTGATAATTTCAGAGGAATGGTTGAGAGTGACTAGAATGAGTTGAGATTTACTTTGGATTTAGGAATTTAATGGGTGGTATTAATGTGTTTGGAAATTTCATTTATTGGTAGAAAATTTTTTCTTTTCTCCCAATGTGAGGAAATGATAGCCTTGGCTATGAAAATATTCACTCTCTAATAAAAGAAGTATAAAAACCTTCCCTACACATTTAGCCTCAAATGTATGGCCCAGGATCTTATGCTCTTTACCTTTTAGTAGAAGGGTATTTATCTCGTGTCAAACAGCATTGTATGTAAGGATAGATCTAGAAATGTTCTTTTCGAGGATAAATGCGACAGCATTTTTCTTCAATTTCATTCCCAGCATAGTAGACCATGTGATTATCCAATTCAAAATAGACAACAGCAGTCTATTCCAGCTCACCAATGCCTTGGATATCAATCTTTATGAGTTCCATTTCATTTTTGATGACTTCCAACTTACCTAGATTCATACTTCATACATTCCATGTTCCAATTATTAACCGTTATTATTAACAATTTGCAGCTGTTTCTTCTCATTTTGAGTCATGCCACATCAGCCAATGAAGATACCAAAAGCTTCATTCCATTCATGTTGTTAAGGTCAACTCTACTTTGAGTAGGCAGCTCTTCCTCAGTTATATTTTGAGTGTCTTACAACCTGAGGGGCTCAATTTCCAACACTATATCAAACAGTGTTCCATTGCTATTCATAAGCTTTTAACTGGCCAATTTTTTTTTTTTTTTAAAGTAGGTCACCATATCCATCTTCATAGTCTGTCTAGAAGCTTCTTTGAAACCTGTCTACATGGGTGACCCTGTCATTTTTTAAAATAGTGATGGCACATCTTCCAGTATCACAGCAACACACAAGACACCAAAGTACAAAAACTCATAGGTGATTGGAATGTGAAAGTTGGAAACAAAGAAGGATGGGAAGTTGGAGAATATAACTTTGGTGATAGAAACGACTTCAGAGATTGCATGACAGAATATTGCAACACCATTGACTTATTCATTGCAAATACCTTTTTTCAACAACATAAATGGCAACTATACACATGGACCTTAACAGATAAAATGCACAGGAATCAAATTGACTATATCTGTGAAAAGAAATGATCGAGAAGGTCAATAAAATCATCATCCAGAACAAGACCAGGGCCCAACTGCGGAACAGACTATCAACTGTTCATAGGCAAGTACAAGTTGGAGCTGAAGAAAATTAAAACAACTCTGTGAGAGCCAAAATACATCCTTGAGTATATCCCACCTGAATTTAGGTTCTTTTTGTTGATGAGTGCAACACCATTTAGGTTCTTTTTCATGATGAGTGCAACACCATTCTTCTTCGAGTTGTCATTCTCAGCATAGTAGACTATATGATTGTCCAATTCAAAATGGCCAATGCCAGTCCACTTCAACTCACTGAAGCCTAGGATATTGATGTTTATGGGTTCCATTTCATTTTTGATGATTTCCAATTTTCCTAGATTCATACTTTGTACATTCCAGGTTCTGATTATTAATGGATGTTTGCAGCTGTTTCTTTTCATTTTGGGAACAGTTAATTGTGCTCATGAGGAACCTTTACGTAGATCAAGAGGCAGTTGTTTGGAGAGAACAAGGGGATACTGATTGGTTTAAAGTGGGGAAAGGTGTGCGTCAGGGTTGTATTCTTTCACCATTCCTATTTAATCTGTATGCTGAACAAATAATCCAAGAAGCTGGACTGTATGAAGAAGAAAGGGGCATCAGGATTGGAGGAAGACTCATTAACAACCTTCGTTATGCAGATGACACAACCTTGCTTGCTGAAAGTGAAGAGGACTTGAAGCACTTACTAATGAAGATCAAAGACCACAGCCTTCAGTATGGATTGCACCTCAACATAAAGAAAACAAAAATCCTCACAACTGGACCAATAAGCAACATCATGATAAATGGAGAAAAGATTGAAGTTGTTAAGGATTTCATTTTACTCGGATCCACAATCAACAGCCATGGAAGCAGCAGTCAAGAAATCAATAGATGTGTTGTATTGGGCAAAACTGCTGCAAAGGACCTCTTCAAAGTGTTGAAAAGCAAAGATGTCACCCTGAAGGCTAAGGTGTGTCTGACCCTAGCTGTGGTATTTTCGATCATATTATATGCATGTGAAAGCTGGACAATGAATAAGGAAGACAGAAGAAGAATTGATGCCTTTGAGTTGTGGTGTTGGCAAAGAATATTGAATATACCATGGACTGGCAAAAGAACAAACAAATCTGTCTTGGAAGAAATGGGGCCAGAATGCTCCTTAAAGGCAAGGATGGCGAGACTGCATCTTACATACTTTGGACATGTTTTCAGGAGGGATCAGTCCCTAGAGAAGGACATCATTCTTGGCAGAGTACAGAGTCAACAGAAAAGAGGAAGACCTTCAATGAGGTGGATTGACACAGTGGGTGCAACAATGAGCTCAAGCATAACAATGATTGTAAAGATGGCTCAGGACCAGGCAGTGTTTCATTCTTTTGAGCATAGGGTCGCTATGAGTCGGGCGTGACTTGATGGCACCTAACAACAACAACAACAACAACACATACTGTTTTGTGACATTGGTTACCAACTACACAACATGTCAACACTCTCCTCTTCTTGACTTTGAGTTCCCTATTACCAACTTTCCTGTCTCCTCCTCCCTTCTAGTCCTTGCCCCTGGGCTGGTGTGCCCCTTTAGTCTCGATTTGTTTTATGGACCTCTCTAATCTTTGGCTGAAGGGTGATCCTCAGGAGGGACTTCAGTATTGAGCTAGAAGTGTGTCTGGGGGCCATCCTCTAGGGATTTCTCCAGTCTCTGTCAGACCAGTAAGCCTGGCCTTTTTGTGTGTGTGGGTTAGAATTTTGTTTTTACATTTTTTACCAGTTCTGTACTGGACCCTCTATAGTGATCCCTGTCTGAGCAGTTGGTGGTAGTAGCCGGGCACCATCTAGTTGTGCTGGATTCAGTCTGGTGAAGGCTGTAGTACTTGTGGTCCATCAGTCATTTGGACTAATCTTTCCCTTGTGTCTTTGGTTTTCTTCATTCTCCCTTGCTCCAGATGGGGTGAGAGCAGTGGAGTATCTTAGATGGTCTCTCAGAAGATTTTAAGACCCCAGACACTACTAACTAAAGTATAATGTAGAACATTTTCTTTATAAACTATGTTATGCCAGTTAATCTAGGTGTTCCCTGAGACCATGGTTCCTACAGTCCTCAGCCCAGTAATTCAGTCCCTCAGGAAATTTGGAAGTGTCTATGGAGGTTCTATGACCTTGCCTTGATGGTGAAGAATACTGAATACACCAAGGACTGCCAGAAGAACAAAAACATCTGTATTGGAAGAAGTACAACCTGAATGCTCCTTATGAGCAAGAATGGTGAGACTTCATCTCATGTACTTTGGGCATATTATCAGGAAGGACTAGTTCCTGGAGAAGAACATCATGCTTGGTAAAGTAGGAGGTCAATGAAAAAGAGGAAGACCCCTCAATGAGATGGATTGACACAATGGCTGCAACAGTGGTCTCAAACATAGTAACAATTGTGTGGATGGTGCAGGGCCAGACCGTGCTTCTTTCTGTTGTACATAGGGTCATTATGAGTTGGAACTAACTTGACAGCACCTAAAAACAACAACAAAAGGGCTTTGCTTTATGAGTAAAATATATTGAATGCCAACTCTTTCCCTGTAATGATCCCATGTGTCTTGAAAATATAAGAAACATCTTTGCTTCCTGTTTCTCGGCAGTAATTCCTGGATGCTTATTTCCTGGCTCCTCAGAAATTCTCATCCTTTTTATTGCCACTGGCCTTCTTGGTGAATGCAGAATAAGCACATTGACTTTACAGAAGAATTAATGTTTATGTACACAATTCTGCTGAGCTCATATTGTTTGTTTAGTTTCTAGTCATTATGACATTTCTTCAAAATCACCATAAATTTATAATAATCCTTTAAAAAGTTCTATAGTTTGACTACTATGTGATATGGTTAGTAAATTGTTTTATTTCTTATTGTTTTCCTATTTTTATTCTTTCCTAAAATATGTCAATGATTTTCAAACAGTTTTCAATGGTTTATCCCAGAAGGAGGAACAGTGGAAATGGAACAAAAACATACTATAGCCTATGGTTGTACCAGCCAACAGTATAAGCCTATTAAATACAAGAAGAAAAAGTCAGAAAAGTAAATCAGATTACTCTTTCATGTTTCTAGTTCTTTTAAAAATCCCTGGAATTTTTCAGACTTTGGAACAAAGTTGCATGTCACATGTATAATAAATGAATATCAAAAGGTATGAAATCTAAAAAATTATGGACTTTTGGCTCTGTATGACATTGTTGCAGAAAAATAATTAAACAATATCTTGGATTTAAAAACTGTTTGAGTGTAAATTCAGAATGCTATTTGTTTTGACCCCTCTTTAGTTCCAAATGAAAACTCGTGGATAGGTGGAGAACCCATGCTAGTCTTCTCTACATTTTTCTGTGAAAAGGATACTTTTGAAAGATTTTTCCAGCTAAAGCTCAATTACAAAGGAAGACTTTTATAAGTGATGATGACAATACATATGTTAATATCAATGGATCTATTATAAGATTAAAAATAGACAATGCATAATTTGGGAGACCATTTTTATACACATTAATTTGCTTGTATTACCTTTCATTTTGCTTTTTAGTACTAGTGCTATATGAGAATAATAATAAAATATTCACAATATAAGTATGAAATTTCTCTACAGTTGTAAGGCAGGGTTCTCAATCATTTTTCAAATAAAGTATTTGTTGAATACATCATGGTAGAAAATACAGAATTTGCCTTTAGTGAACACATTTAGATTTTTCTCAATTACATTATTTAACATTTATTTTATAACATAGAAATTTTTATTCCTATTTCTTGTTATTTATTGGTTAATACTAATTTTTTCAGACATATTGTATCAGTCTTATTTAAAAAAATACGTTAATCAAAGCAAAAACAAAAGCAAAATCATTACTGTAGCTTTTTATTGTGAATCTTTTCTTTTAGGTTAATTCATCATAACAATGCTTTTCAGAGTAGAATAAGGTTTTCTCACACATTATCTCTTCCAGTCCCATATGGTAGGTTTGGCACTCAGATGACATTGCATTATTAATGTGTCAGTTGCAATCAGGTTGACAATTCTCTGAGGATGAATGGCTTCCACAAAGCAGGTGAGAAACTCATGATAATATTTCTTGAGGCAAATCCATGGTAGTACCTATTTAGGTACTTCAGAAAACCCCATTATCCATGTCTAGGCAAACAGGTAGATCCTTTAACACCCTCTGGGATAGTTCAGCCCTACTTTCAATTGGCAAAGACCGCAAATGAACACTGAATTTCTTCCTTTTAAAGTTATACACAGGTACATAAGCATGTGCATGCATATGCGAAATATATCAAACACGAAGAATGTGTTTTCTGAATATGTACCATTTCAAAAATAATAACGATATAAATACCCAGCCAGCTTAAGAAATTGATGATTACTATTATCACTAATCACTTTACAGATGCTTCGAGAACGCAGTAGTGGTAGCATGAACCCAAAGTTTAAGGAATCAAAACTATCCCTACAGGTCTGCTGATTCTCTGACTTTCCAACTAGAAAGAAAAAAAAAAAGAGAGAGAGAGAACGAAAGCAAAGAAGACAGATATGAACATAAAATGTAAAAGGTAGTCACAACTTGGGCCAAAAGAAGAAATCAGGGGAGATAATAATAAGGGAATCACAGTAAAGTATCAGCAGTGAAATAAAGAACATTGCTATCAAATCAGGGTGCTGTGTGTATGTGTGTGGGTGTGCACGTGTGTGTGTGTGCATGGACACACTTGAATTTCCTCATTTACCTCTCTTCCCTTCTTGTGTGCTCTGCCAGGGAGGTTATTTGTAGACCCATCTATAATAAAGTAGGTTTTTATGTACTGGTTTTAAAAGAGATTGGATCAGAATGTGACTCATAAAGGTTCTGACCCACTCATCACCCCAAAGTGCAAAAGCTACTTTGGTAAAAGTTGGTTTGGAAAATGTTTCCTAGAACAGAAGATTTAAGAGAGACTTCTCCAAATACACAGTGGCCAGCTCTGTGGAGCAGACACTGGTCCATTGCTTTATCACTAGTCTTTGTATCTGGTCACTGGCAGAGAAGACGGTAGATGAAGAGTAGGATGTATTTTACTTTTTCTCAAAAGACAGGCCCTTTTGTGTGTGCCTACAGTTTAAAGATAGTGGGAAAAACAAAGAAGGAAGAACATTAAAGACAAGTATGTGGCCTGGAGTTAGAAAACCAAAGGAAAAGAACGCACTTGGCATTTTTCAAACTGAAAGAACTGGTCAAAAAGTCTTAAGTTGCAATTTTGAAGATTTCTAAGGTCAGCAGCTCGAATCCACCAGCTGCTCCATGGCCACTCTGTGGGGGAGCTCTACCCTGTTGTATATGGTTGCTGTAAGTCAGAATCGACTGGACAGCAATGCTTTTTTCTTCTTCTTCTTTTTTTTTTTTAAATGGGCAAAATATTTGAATGACACAGGAAGTACCAAAGGAAGAGGGGAGGAATACACAGAGGCACTGTACTGAAAAGAACTGGTTAACATTCTATCATTTCAGGAGGTAGGGTATGATCAAAAAACAATGGTATTGAAAGAAGTCCAAGCTGCACCGAAAGCATTGTTGAAAAATGAAGCTCCAGGAATTGATGGAATACCAACTGAGATGTTTTAACAAACAAATGCAGCGGTGGAAGTGTTCACTTATCTATGCCAAGAAATTTGGAAGACAGTTATTTGGCTAACCCACTGGAAGAGATCTGTATTTGTTCCCATTCCAAAGAAAGTTGATCCAACAGAATGCAGAAATTATTGGATAATATCAATAATATCACATGCAAGTGAAATTTTACTGAAGATCTTTCAAAAGTGGTTGCAGCAGTACATTGACAGGCAACTGCCAGAAATTCAAGCTGGATTCAGAAGAGGATATGGAACAAGGGGTATCATCGCTCACTTCAGATGGATCCTGGCTGAAACCAGAGAATACCAGAAAGACATTTACCTGTGTTTTATTGACAATACAAAGGCATTCAACTGTGTGCATCAAAACAAATTATGGATAACATTTCAAAGAATGGGAACTACAGAACACTTAGTTTTGCTCATGCAAAACCTGTGCATAGACCCAGTGCTAGTCATTTGAACGGAGCAAGAGGATACTGCATGGTTTAAAATCAAGAAAGGTGTGCATCAGGGCTGTATCCTTTCTCCATACTTATTCAATCCGTATGCTGAGCAAATAATCTGAGAAACTGGACTATATGAAGAAGAATGCAAAATCAAGATTGGTGGAAGGCTCATTAATAACCTGCAATATGCACCTTGCTTGCTGAAGGCAAAGAGGACTTGAAGCACTTACTAATGAGGATTAAAGACTATAGCCTTCAGTATGGGTTAAACTTCAAGATAAAGACAACAAAAATCCTCATAATCGAACCAATAAGCAGCATCATGATAAATGGAGAAAAGAAGGCTGTTGTGAAGAATTTCATTTTACTTGGCTCTACCATCAACGCCCATGGAAGTAAACCATCGATTCCAACTCATAGTGACCCTATAGGACAGAGTAGCAGTCAGGAAATCAAAGAATGTATCACATTGGGCAAATCTGCTCCAAAAGAAATTTTGAAATTGTGACTAAGTTGCACCTGACCCAAGCCATGATATTTTCAATCGCCTTGTATGAATGTGAAAGCTGAACATTGAATAAGGAAGACTGAAGAAGAATTGATGCCATTGTATTATGGTGTTGGCAAAGATTATTGAATATACCATGGACTGCCAGAGGAATGAACAAGTCTGTCTTGTGGAATACACAGCCAGAGTGCTCCTTGGAAGCGAGGATTGTGAAACTTCTTCTCACGTACTGTGGACATGTTATCAATAGGGGTCAGCACCTGGAGAAAGACATCATGCTTGGTAAAGTTGAGGGTCAGTGAAAAAGAGGAAAACCCTAGACAAGCTGGATTGACACAGTGACTGCAACAATGGGCTCAAACCTAACAATGGTTGTGAGGATTGCACAGCACCTGACAGTGTTTCAGCCTGTTGCACATAGGGTTGCTGTAAGTCGGAACTGACTCGATGGCACCTAACAACAACAACAATGTGGACTATAAGAAAAATATTGCCTAGTCAGCAACAACAACAATGTGGACTATAAGAAAAATATTGCCTGGTCATTTTATTTCCAGTAATTGAGAACATCATTTCCACCTCCTGGTATAGGGAAGCTAGGAAGAAAGTAGAGAGGAAAGTAATAAGTGTGAGTAGAATTGTCTGCTCTACCCTGTGGAGCCAATATGAGCCATGGAAAGATGAACAAAATCTTTTTTTTTTTTTTTTTTTAATTTTGCTTCATGTGAAAGTTAACAGGTCAAGTTAATTTCTCACTCAAAAAATTTATACACGTATTGTTTCGTGACATTGGTTCAAACCCCCACAATGTGATAGCATGGTCCCCCTTTCCACCCTGGGTTCCCTATGTCCATTCATCCAGTTTCTGTCCCTCCCTGCCTTCTCATCCTACTTTTGGACAGGAGCTGTCCATTTGGTGTCATATATTTGATTTAACTAAGAATCAAATTCCTCAAGTGTATTATTTTTGGTTTTATAGGCCTGTCTAATCTTTGTACAAAAAGTGTGCTTTGGGGATAGTTTCAGTTCTGGGCTAACAGAATGCTGGGGCCATAGTTTTGGGGGCTCCTCCTATCTCTGTCAGGCCAGTAAGTCTGCTCCTTTTATGTGAATTTGAATTCTGTTCTACATTTTTCTCCCACTCTGCCTGGGACTGTCTGTTGTTATCCCTGCTTGGGCAGTCATTGGTGGTAGCTGGGCACCATCTAGTTCTTTTGGTCTCAGGCTGGTGGCATCTCTGGTTCATGTGGTACTTTAGTCCTTTGGGCTGATATTTTCCTTACGTCTTTGGTTTTCTTGATTCTCCTTTGCTCCAGGTGAGATGGGACCAATAGATATATCTTAGAAGGATGCTTGCAAGCTTTCAAGACTCCAGGTGCTACTCACCAAAGTGGGATGTAGAACATTTTCTTTATGAACTGTGTTATGCCAGTTGATCTAGATGTCCCCTGAGACTATGGTCTCCAGGCCCCAGCCCCACCTACTCAATCTCTCAGAGTGTTTGGATGTTTCTAGGAAACTTCTATGTTTCTGCTTAGCTCCAGTTGTGCTGACTCCCCCTATATTGTGTGTTGTCCTTCACTTCACCAAAGTTGACATTTGTCTGCTATCTAGTTAGTGATTTCCCCTCTTCCTCCCTCCCCACCATCATAACCATCAAAAAATGTTTTTTTCTGTGTTTAAACTTTTTTTTGAGTTCTTATAATAGTGGTCTCATTAAATATTGGTTCTTTAGTGTCTGTCATTTCACTCAGCATAATGCTTTCCAGTTTCATCCATGTTGTGAGATGTTTTGCAGATTCATCATTGTTCTTTATTGTTGCATAGTATTCCATTGTGTATATGTACCATAATTTGTTTATCAATTCATCTGTTAATGGGCATTTATTTTCTTTCCATCTTTTTGCTATTGTGAATTAATAGTGCTGTAATGAACATGGGTGTGAATTTGTCTATTTGTGTGATGGTTCTTATTTATCTAGGATATATCCCTAGAAATGGGATTGCTGGATCATTTGGTATTTCTATTTCTAGCTTTTTAAGGAAGTGCCATATCATTTTCTAAAGTGGTTGTATCATTTTTCATTCCCACCAGCAGTGCAAAAGAGTTCCAGTCTTCCCACAACCTCTCCAACATTTGTTATTTTGTGCTTCTTGGATTAGTGTCAGTATTGTCGAGGTAAGGTGGTATCTCATTGCCATTTTGATTTGCATTTCTCTATTGGCTAATGGTTACTAGCATTTCCTCATGTGTTTCTTAGCTCCCTGAATGTCTTCTTTGCCCATTTTTAAATTGGATTATTTGTCATTTTGTTGTTGAGGTGTTGCAGTATCTTGTAGATTTTAGAGATTAGACCTGTGTCGGATATGTCATAGCCAAAAATTACAAAATCATTCCCAGCATCTAAACAATTGAAAGTGAAAATTAAAGAGATGACAGAATTTGGAGACAGATAGATACAGAGAGATAGATAAAAGTACAAATGATACCACTGTACTGTGGTGGTTTTGTGTTACTGTGATGGTGGAAGTTATGCCATTGATATTTTAAATACCAGCAGAGTTACTCATGGTGGACAGTTTCCAGCCAAGCTTGCAGACTAAGACAGACTAGGAAGAAGGACTTGGTAATCTACTTCTGAAAAATTGTCCAGTGAAAACCTTGTGAATAGCAGTAGAAAATTGTCTGATATAATGTCGGAAGGTGAGCCCCTCAGGTTGGAAGGCACTCAAAATACCACTGGAGAAGAGCTGCCTCCTCACAGAACAGTTGACCTTAATAACTTTAATGGAGTAAAACTTTCAGGACCTTTATTTGCTGATATGGCATGACACAAAATGAGAGAAAAGAGCTGCAAATATATATTAGTAATAAGAACATGAAATTTTAGATGTATGAATCTTGGAAAATTGAATGTTGTCAAAAATGAATTGGAATACTTGAAGATCAATATCCCAGATGTTATTGAGCTGAAATGGACTGATATTAGCCATTTTGAATCAGAAAACCATACAGTCAACTATGCCGGGAGTAAAAAATTAGAGATGAATGGTGTCACATTCGTTGTTTAAAAGAATCTTTCAAAATTTACCCTGGAAGTACAACACTGTCAGTGATAGGATAATATACATACACCTACAAGGAAGACCAGTTATTATGAGTATTATTCAAATTAATGCACCAACCACTAATGCTAAAGGTGAAAAAATTGAAGATTTTTACAAACTTCTGCAGTCAGAAATTGATCAAACATGCAAACAGGATGCATCGATAATTACTGGTGAATGGACTGCAAAAGTCGGGAACAAAGAAGAAGGATCAGTTGTTGGAAAATAAGGTGCTAGTGATAGAAATTTGGGAGATGGCATGATAAAATTTTGCAAGACCAACAATCTATTCATTGTAAATACCTTTTTTTTTTTTTAACTTTTATTAAGCTTCAAGTGAACGTTTACAAATCCAATCATTCTGTCACATATAAGTTTACACACATCTCACTCCCCACTCCCACTTGCTCTCCCCCTCTTGAGTCAGCCCTTTCAGTCTCTCCTTTCGTGACAATTTTGCCAGCTTCTCTCTCTCTCTATCCTCCCATCCCCCCTCCAGACAAGAGTTGCCAACACAATCTCAAGTGTCCACCTGATATAATTAGCTCACTCTTCATCAGCGTCTCTCTCCCACCTGCTGACCAGTCCGTTTCATGTCTGATGAGTTGTCTTCGGGGATGGTTCCTGTCCTGTGCCAACAGAAGGTCTGGGGAGCATGGCCGCCGGGATTCCTCTAATCTCAGTCAGACCATTAAGTTTGGTCTTTCTTTGAGAATTTGGGGTCTGTATTCCACTGATCTCCTGCTCCCTCAGGGGTCCTCTGCTGTGCTCCCTGTCAGGGCAGTCATCGATTGTGGCCGGGCACCAACTAGTTCTTCTGGTCTCAGGATGATGTAGGTCTCTGGTTCATGTGGCCCTTTCTGTCTCTTGGGCTCTTAGTTGTCGTGTGTCCTTGGTGTTCTTCATTTTCCTTTGCTCCAGGTGGGTTGAGACCAATTGATGCGTCTTAGATGGCCGCTTGTTAGCATTTAAGACCCCAGACGCCACATTTCAAAGTGGGATGCAGAATGATTTCATAATAGAATTATTTTGCCAATTGACTTAGAAGTCCCCGCAAACCAAGTTCCCCAGACCCCCGCCCATGCTCCGCTGACCTTTGAAGCATTCATTTTATCCCGGAAACTTCTTTGCTTTTGGTCCAGTCCAATTGAGCTGACCTTCCATGTATTGAGTGTTGTCTTTCCCTTCACCTAAAGCAGTTCTTATCTACTGATTAATCAATAAAAAACCCTCTCCCACCCTCCCTCCCTCCCCCCCTCGTGACCACAAAAGTATGTGTTCTTCTCAGGTTTACTATTACTCAAGATCTTATAATAGTGGTCTTATACAATATTTGTCCTTTTGCCTCTGACTAATTTCGCTCAGCATAATGCCTTCCACGTTCCTCCATGTTATGAAATGTTTCAGAGATTCGTCACTGTTCTTTATCGATGCGTAGTATTCCATTGTGTGAATATACCACAATTTATTTACCCATTCATCCGTTGACGGACACCTTGGTTGCTTCCAACTTTTTGCTATTGTAAACAGAGCTGCAATAAACATGGGTGTGCATATATCTGTTTGTATGAAGGCTCTTGTATCTCTAGGGTATATTCCCAGGAGTGGGATTTCTGGGTTGTATGGTAGTTCTATTTCTAACTGTTTAAGATAACACCAGATAGATTTCCAAAGTGGTTGTACCATTTTACATTCCCACCAGCAGTGTATAAGAGTTTCAATCTCTCCGCAGCCTCTCCAACATTTATTATTTTGTGTTTTTTGGATTAATGCCAGCCTTGCTGGTGTGAGATGGAATCTCATCGTAGTTTTAATTTGCATTTCTCTAATGGCTAATGATCGTGAGCATTTTCTCATGTATCTGTTGGCTGCCTGAATATCTTCTTTAGTGAAATGTGTGTTCATATCCTTTGCCCACTTTTTGATTGGGTTGTTTGTCTTTTTGTGGTTGAGTTTTGACAGAATCATGTAGATTTTAGAGATCAGACGCTGGTCTGAGATGTCATAGCTGAAAATTCTTTCCCAGTCTGTAGGTGGTCTTTTTACTCTTTTGGTGAAGTCTTAGATGAGCATAGGTGTTTGCTTTTTAGGAGCTCCCAGTTATCGGGTTTCTCTTCATCATTTTTGGTAATGTTTTGTATTCTGTTTATGCCTTGTATTAGGGATCCTAGGGTTCTCCCAATTTTTTCTTCCATGATCTTTATCGTTTTAGTCTTTATGTTTAGGTCTTTGATCCACTTGGAGTTAGTTTTTGTGCATGGTGTAAGGTATGGGTCCTGTTTCATTTTTTTGCAAATGGATATCCAGTTATGCCAGCACCATTTGTTAAAAAGGCTATCTTTTCCCCAATTAATTGACACTGGTCCTTTGTCAAATATCAGCTGCTCATACGTGGATGGATCTATGTCTGGGTTCTCAATTCTGTTCCATTGGTCTATGTGCCTGTTGTACCAGTACCAGGCTGTTTTGACTACTGTGGCTGTATAATAGGTTCTGAAATCAGGTAGAGTGAGGCCTCCCACTTTCTTCTTCTTTTTCAGTAGTGCTTTGCTTATCCGGGGCTTCTTTCCCTTCCATATGAAATTGGTGATTTGTTTCTCTATCCCCTTAAAATATGACATTGGAATTTGGATCGGAAGTGCGTTAAATGTATAGATGGCTTTTGGTAAAATAGACATTTTTACTATGTTAAGTCTTCCTATCCATGAGCAGGGTATGTTTTTCCACTTAAGTATGTCCTTTTGAATTTCTTGTAGTAGAGCTTTGTAGTTTTCTTTGTACAGGTCTTTTACATCCTTGGTAAGATTTATTCCTAAGTATCTTATCTTCTTGGGGGCTACTGTGAACGGTATTGATTTGGTTATTTCCTCTTCGGTGTTCTTTTTGTTGATGTAGAGGAATCCAAGTGATTTTTGTGTGTTTATTTTATAACCTGAGACTCTGCCAAACTCTTCTATTAGTTTCAGTAGTTTTCTGGAGGATTCCTTAGGGTTTTCTGTGTATATAATCATGTCATCTGCATAATAGTGATAACTTTACTTCTTCCTTGCCTATCCGGATACCTTTTATTTCGTTGTCTAGCCTAATTGCCCTGGCTAGGACTTCAAGCACGATGTTGAATAAGAGTGGTGATAAAGGGCATCCTTGTCTGGTTCCCGTTCTCAAGGGAAATGTTTTCAGGTTCTCTCCATTTAGAGTGATATTGGCTGTTGGCTTTGCATAGATGCCCTTTATTATGTTGAGGAATTTTCCTTCAATTCCTATTTTGGTAAGAGTTTTTATCATAAATGGGTGTTGGACTTTGTCAAATGCCTTTTCTGCATCAATTGATAAGATCATGTGGTTTTTGTCTTTTGTTTTATTTATGTGATGGATTACATTAATGGTTTTTCTGATATTAAACCAGCTTTGCATACCTGGTATAAATCCCACTTGATCATGATGAATTATTTTTTTTGATGTGTTGTTGGATTCTATTCGCTAGAATTTTGTTGAGGATTTTTGCATCTATGTTCATGAGGGATATAGGTCTAAAATTTTCTTTTTTTGTAATGTCTTTACCTGGTTTTGGTATCAGGGAGATGGTGGCTTCATAGAATGAGTTGGGTAGTATTCCGTCATTTTCTATGCTTTGGAATACCTTCAGAAGTAGTGGTGTTAACTCTTCTCTGAAAGTTTGGTAGAACTCTG
Organism: Elephas maximus indicus; assembly: GCF_024166365.1. NCBI lineage: Eukaryota > Metazoa > Chordata > Mammalia > Proboscidea > Elephantidae > Elephas > Elephas maximus. The sequence goes on along the minus strand of NC_064823.1, from coordinate 135,096,563 downwards.
CAGTGAAGCCGTCCGGGCCAGGGCTTTTTTTTGTTGGGAGTTTTTTGATTACCGTTTCAATCTCTTTTTTTGTTATGGGTCTATTTAGTTGTTCTACTTCTGAATGTGTTAGTTTAGGTAGGTAGTGTTTTTTCAGGAATTCATCCATTTCTTCCAGGTTTTCAAATTTGTTAGAGTACAATTTTTCATAATAATCTGAAATGATTCTTTTAATTTCATTTGGTTCTGTTGTGATGTGGTCCTTCTCATTTCTTATTCGGGTTATTTGTTTCCTTTCCTGTATTTCTTTAGTCAGTCTAGCCAATGGTTTATGAATTTTGTTAATTTTTTCAAAGAACCAGCTTTTGGCTTTGTTAATTCTTTCAATTGTTTTTCTGTTCTCTAATTCATTTAGTTCAGCTCTAATTTTTATTATTTGTTTTCTTCTGGTGCCTGATGGATTCTTTTGTTGTTCACTTTCTATTTGTTCAAGTTGTAGGGACAGTTCTCTGCTTTTGGCTCTTTCTTCTTTTTGTATGTGTGCATTTATCGATAGAAATTGGCCTCTGAGCACTGCTTTTGCTGTGTCCCAGAGGTTCCGATAGGAAGTATTTTCATTCTTGTTGCTTTCTAAGAATTTCCTTATTCCCTCCTTGATGTCTTCTATAACCCAGTCTTTTTTCAGGATGGTATTGTTCATTTTCCAAGTATTTGATTTCTTTTCCCTAGTTTTTCTGTTATTGATCTCTAGTTTTATTGCCTTGTGGTCTGAGAAGATGCTTTGTAATATTTCGATGTTTTGGACTCTGCAAAGGTTTGTTTTATGACCTAATATGTGGTCTATTCTAGAGAATGTTCCATGTGCACTAGAAAAAAAAGTATATTTTGCAGCAGTTGGGTGGAGAGTTCTGTATAAGTCAATGAGGTCAAGTTGGTTGATTGTTGTAATTAGATCTTCCGTGTCTCTGTTGAGCTTCTTACTGGATGTCCTGTCCTTCTCCGAAAGTGGTATGTTGAAGTCTCCTACTATAATTGTGGAGGTGTCTATCTCACTTTTCAATTCTGTTAAAATTCGATTTATGTATCTTGCAGCCCTGTCATTGGGTGCATAAATATTTAATATGGTTATGTCTTCCTGATCAATTGTCCCTTTTATCATTATATAGTGTCCTTCTTTATGCTTTGTGGTGGATTTAAGTCTAAAGTCTATTTTGTCAGAAATTAATATTGCTACTCCTCTTCTTTTTTGCTTATTGTTTGCTTGATATATTTTTTTTCCATCCTTTGAGTTTTAGTTTGTTTGTGTCTCTAAGTCTAAGGTGTGTCTCTTGTAGGCAGCATATAGATGGATCGTGTTTCTTTATCCAGTCTGTGACTCTCTGTCTCTTTATTGGTGCATTTAGTCCATTTACATTTAGTGTAATTATAGATAAATAAGTTTTTAGTGTTGTCATTTTGATGCCTTTTTATGTGTGTTGTTGACAATTTCATTTTTCCCCGTACTTTTTTGTGCTGAGGCGTTTTTCTTAGTAAATTGTGAAATCCTCATTTTCATAGTGTTTGACTTTATGTTAGTTGAGTCATTACATTTTTCTTGGCTTTTATCTTGAGTTATAGAGTTGTTATACCTTTTTGTGGTGACCTTATTATTTACCCCTATTTTTCTAAGTAAAAACCTAACTTTTATTGTTCTATATCACCTTGTATCACTCTCCATATGACAGTTCAATGCCTCCTATGTTTAGTCCCTCTTTTTGATTAATGTGATCTTTTACCTATTGACTTCCATGATTCCCTGTCATGTGTATTTTTTTTTTTTACTTAATCTTAATTTGTTTGTTTTTGTGCTTTCCCTATTTGAGTTGATATCAGGATGTTCTGTTTTGTGACCTTGTGTTATGCTGATATCTGATATTATTGGTTCTGTGACCAAACAATATCCTTTAGTATTTCTTGTAGCTTTGGTTTGGTTTTTGCAAATTCTCTAAACTTGTGTTTATCTGTAAATATCTTAATTTCGCCTTCATATTTCAGAGAGAGTTTTGCTGGATATATGATCCTTGGCTGGCAGTTTTTCTCTTTCAGTGTTCTGTATATGTCGTCCCATTCCCTTCTTGCCTGCATGGTTTCTGCTGAGTAGTCTGAACTTATTCTTATTGATTCTCCCTTGAAGGAAACCTTTCTTTTCTCCCTGGCTGCTCTTAAAATTTTCTGTTTATCTTTGGTTTTGGCGAGTTTGATGATAATATGTCTTGGTGTTTTTCTTTTTGGATCAATCTTAAATGGGGTTCGATGAGCATCTTGGATAGATATCCTTTCGTCTTTCATGATGTCAGGGAAGTTTTCTGTCAGGAGTTCTTCAACTATTTTGTCTGTGTTTTCTGTCCCCCCTCCCTGTTCTGGGACTCCAATCACCCGCAGGTTATCCTTCTTGATAGAGTCCCACAGGATTCTTAGGGTTTCTTCATTTTTTTAAATTCTTTTATCTGATTTTTTTTCAGCTATGTTGGTGTTGATTCCCTGGTCCTCCAGATGTCCCAGTCTGCATTCTAATTGCTCAAGTCTGCTCCTCTGACTTTCTATTGCGTTGTCAAATTCTGTAATTTTATTGTTAATCTTTTGGATTTCTACATGCTGTCTCTCTATGGATTCTTGCAACTTATTAATTTTTCCAGTATGTTCTTGAATAATCTTTTTGAGTTCTTCAACAGTTTTATCAGTGTGTTCCTTGGCTTTTTCTGCAGTTTGCCTTATTTCGTTTCTGATGTCTTGAAGCATTCTGTAAATTAGTTTTTTATATTCTGTATCTGATAATTCCAGGATTGTATCTTCATTTGGGAAAGATTTTGATTCTTTTGTTTAGGGGGTTGTAGAAGCTGTCATGGTCTGTTTCTTTATGTGGTTTGATACGGACTGCTGTCTTCCAGCCATCACTGGGAAACTAGTTTTTCCAGAAAGTCTGCTAAAAAATAATGCAGTCAGATCCCTATCAGAGTTCTCCCTCTGGCTCAGGCTATTCGGATGTTAATGAAGCCGCCTGCGTCCAGTGCAAATCCGGGTGGGATGGTTCCCCAGCTGGGACGCTGCTCTCCCCGTTCCAAGACCAGTCACTACCTCCCGGGGACTTCTCCTACCGGCTGCATCCCACGCCGCCCGCGGAACCGGCCGGTCCCCCTCCCAGGGTTAGTTCAGGGGGGTGGAGCAGCTCTCTGTGCTTGTGCCGTACCTGACTGGTGTGCTGGCTCCAGGCTCTGAAAACAATCGCTGCTTCCCCGTATTAGTTCGTTCTCCGTCTCCAAATCTGCGCTTGTTGCTCAGGGTTCCTAGATTGTTATGTATGTGATCGATTCACTTGTTTTTCCGTGTCTTTGTTGTAAGAGGGATCCGAGGTAGTGTCTGCCTAGTCCGCCATCTTGGCTCCATAAATACCTTTTTTCAACAACATAAAAGTCAACTTTATACAGGGACCTTGCTAGATGGAATATGCAGGAATCAAATTGACTACATCTGTGGAAAGACAATGGCGAAGCTCAATATCATCAGTCAGAACAAGGCCAGGGGCTGACTGCAGCACAGACCATCAATTGCTTGTATGCAAGTTCAAGTTGAAGCTGAAGAAAATTTAAAAAAAGTCCTCTACAGCCAAAGTACAACCTTGTGTATATCCCACCTGAATTTAGAGGCCATCTCAAGAATAAATTTGACATGTTGAATGCTAATGACCAGAGGAGCTGTAGGATGACATCAAAGACATCCTACCTGAAGAAAGCAAAAGGTTTTTTAAAAGACAGAAAAAAAAAAAAAGACTAAAATGGGTGTCAGAAGAGACTCTGAAACTTGCCCATAAATGAAGAGTAGCTAAAGTGAATGGAAGAAATGATGAAGTAGAAAAGCTGAGCAAAAGATTTAAAAGATGGCTCAAGTAAAGTATTATATTGAAATGTGCAAAGATCTGGACTTAGAAAATCAAAAGAGAAGAACACATTGAGCATTTCTCAAGCTCAAAGAACTAAACAAAAGTACCAAGCCTCGGGTTAAAATATTGAAGGATTTTATGGGCAAAATATTGAACAACACACAAAGCAACAAAATAAGATGCAAAGAAAACAGGGTCATTGTACTGAAAATAATCGGTCAACCTTTAACCATTTCAGGAGGTAGCATATGATCAAGAACTGACTGTATGGAAGGAAGAAGTCCAAGCAGCACTGAAGTCACTTGCAAAGAATAAGTCTCCAGGGATTGATGAAATACCAACTGAGGTGTTTCAAAAACAAATGTAACACTGGAAGCACTTACTTGTCTAGGCCAAAAAATCTGGAGGACAGCTACTTGGTCAACTGACTGGACAAGATCCATATCCATTCTCATTCCAAAGAAAGGTGATCAACAGAATGTGGAAATTACCAAACATCATTAATTTAAAATTAATGGTTATTAATTTAAAAAATGGTTCTAGCAGTGCATTGACAGGAAATTGCCAGAAATTCAAGCTGGATTCAGAAGAGGACATGGAATGAGGGAGATCATTACTGATGTCAGATGGATCTTGACTGAAAGCAGAGAATATCAGAGAGATGTTTACTTGTGTTTTATTGACTATGCAAAGGCATTCAACTCTATAGATCATAGCAAATTATGGATAACATAGCGCAGAATAGGAATTCCAGGACACCAACCTGTGCACGTACAGAACCTGTACATAGACCCAGAGGTAGTTGTTTGAACTGAGCAAGGGGATATTGCATGGTTTAAAATCAGGAAATGTACACATCAGTGTTGTATCCTTTAACCATATTTACTCAACCCGTATGCTGAGCAAATAATCGGAGAAGCTGGACTGCATGAAGAAGAACATGGCCTCAGAATTGGAGAAAAACTCATTAACAACTTGCCTTATGGATCTGACCCAACCTTGCTTGCTGAAAGTGAAGAGGACTTGAAACACTTACTAATGAAGATCAAAGACTACAGCCTTTAGTATGTACTACATTTCAACATAAAGAAAACAAAAATTCTCACTGCTTGATCAATAAGCAACATCATGATAAATGGTGAAAATGTAGAAGTTGTCAAGGATTTCATTTTATTAGGATCTGCAATCATCTCCCATGGAAGCAATAGTCAAGAAATCAAACGACATATTTCATTGGGCAAAACTGCTGCAAAAGACCTTTTTAAATTGTCAAAAAGAAAAGATGTCACTTTGAGGACTAAGTGTGCTTGACCCTGTTGTTGTTGTTGTTAGGTGCCCTCAAGTCAGTTCCAACTCATAGTGACTCTGTGTACAATAGAACAAAACACTGCCGGGTTCTGCGCCATCCTCACAATCATTGTTATGCTTGAGCCCATTGTTGCAGCTGCTGTGTCAATCCACCTAGTTGAGGGTCCTCATCTTTTTTGCTGACCTCTACTTTACCAAGCATGATGTCCTTCTTCATGGACTGGTCCCTTCTGATAACATGTCCAAAGTCCCTGAGATGAAGTCTCGCCATCCTTGCTCCTAAGAATTCTGGTTGTATTTCTTCCAAGACAGATTTCTTCATTCTTGTGGCAGTGTGTGATATATTCAATATTCTTCACCAACACCATAGTTCAAAGGTGTCAATTCTTCTTCTGCCTTCCTTTATTCATTGTCCAGCTTTCACATGCGTATGAGGTGATTGAAAACACCAAGGCTTGGGTCAGGTATACCTTAGTCTTCAAGGTAATATCTTTGCTTTTTAACGCTTTAAAGAGGTCTTTTGCAGTGAATTTGCCCGATGTAATGTATTGTTTGATTTCTTGACTGATGCTTACATGCATTTTTTTGTGGATCCAAGTAAAATGAAATCCTTGACAATGTCAATCTTTTTTCCATTGATCATGATGTTGTTTACTGGTCCAGTTGTGAGGACTGCTGTTTCCTTTATGTTGACGTGTAGTCCATACTGAAGGCTGTGGTCATTGATCTTCATCAGTAAGTACTTCAAGTCTTCTTCACCTTCAGCAAGCAAGGTTGTGTCATCTGCAAAATGCAGGCTGTTAATGAGTCTTCCTCCAATCCTGATGCCTTGTTCTTCTTCATATAGTCCAGCTTCTCAGATTATTTGCTCAGCATACCGATTGAATAAGTATGGCAAAAGAATAAAATCCTGAACACATAGCTTTTCTGATTTAAATCAAACAGTATCCCTTTGTTCTGTTTGAATGATTGCCTCTTGATCTAAGTACAGGTTCTGTATGAGCACAATTAAATGTTCTTGAATTCCCATTCTTCTTAATATTATCCATAATTTGTTATGATCCACATAGTTATAGTCAATAAAACACAGGTAAACATCTGTCTGGTATTCTCTTCTTTCAGCCAAGATCCAGCTGACATCAGCGATGATATCCCTGGTTTCATACCCTCTTCTGAACCTTGCTTGAATTTCTGGTAGTTCCCTGTGCTTGACCCTAGGTATGGTATTTTCAATCACCTCATAGTCATTTGAAAGCTGAACTGTGAGTAAGGAAGTCCAAAGAATAACTGATGCATTTGAATTACGATGTTGGTGAAGAATATTGAATATACCATGGAATGCCAGAAGAAGAAACAAATCTGTCTTGGAAGAAGTATAGCCAGAATGCTCTTAGAAGTAAGGGCGGTGAGATTTTGTCTCACATACTTTGGACATGTTATCAGGAAGGATAAGTCCCTGGAGAAGGACACCATGCTTGGTAAAGTGAAAATGTGGAAGGCCCTCATGAAGTTGGATTGACACAGTGGCTGCAACACTAGGCTCAAACATTGTGAAGATGGTGCAGGACTGGCCAGTGTTTTTTTTTCTTTTTTGTTGTACATAGGGTCTCTATGAGTTGGAATTCACTCCAAGACACCTAACAACAACAAAAATGGTAATTTTAATGATACCTTGGGATATTGGGGTTTATGATTATGTTGGTCATACAATGTGTTATTTTGTTTGTGCATGTGTATGTGTGTTTGTGTGTGTGTGAGAGAAAGAATGATAGTAAAAAAATATTTAAGAGATAAATATACTTAAAAAAATTTTTTTTCAATCAAGGTGAAATTAATATAATGTAAAAGTTACAGGAGAAATTAGTACATTCACCTTGATGTGCAACCACTACCTCTATCTAGTTCTGAAATATTTTCATCACACCACGAGGAAATCCTGTATGCATTAAGCAGCTCCTTTCCATTCTTCTCAACTGCCAGTGCCAGGCAACCCATCAATTTGTATCCTGTCTCTATGGACAATATGTGGCCTCTTGCGTCTGGATTTTTTCACTTACAGGAATGTTTTTGATGTTCATCGCATTGCACCATGTATCAATACTTTACTCCTTTTTATAGATAAATAATATCTCATTGTATGTATATCACACAGTATGCTAATCTACTCATCCACTGATGGACATTTGGGTTGTTTCTACCTTTGGGGTATTGTGCATTGTGCTACTATGAACAAGTGTGTGCATGTATTTGTTTGGAAAAGGTTTTCAGTTCTTTTGGAACTATTCCTAGGAGTCTAGTTACTGGATTTCATGGTAATTCTATGTTTAAGTTTTTGAGGAGCTGCCAAACTGTTTTTCATAGTGGCTGAATCATCTTATATTCCCACCATCAATACATAAGAATTCTAATTTTTCCACATCCTTGGCAACACTCATTATTTTCTACTTTTTTGTTTTGTTTCTTGTGTATTTGAGGGTGTGTATGTTTTAGTTATAGCCAGACTATTGAGTGTGAAAGGAACCCTGGTGCCACAGTGGTTAAGTGCTTGTCTGCTAGCAAAATGTCGACGGCTTGAACCCACCAGTACTCTGAGGGAAAAAGATGTGGCAGTCTACCTCTGTAAAGATTACAGCCCTGGAAACCCTATTTGGCAGCTCTACTTTGTCCTATAGGGTTGCTGTGAGTCGGAATCGACTTGATGGCAATGGGTTTGATTTTGGTTTATTGAGTGTGAAGTGGTACCTCATCGTGGTTTTGATTAGCATTTCCCTAATGACTAATGATATTGAGCATGCGTTTTCATGTGTTTGTTGGATATTTGTATATCTTTCTTGGAGAAATGTCTATACAAGTCTTTTTCTCATTTTTTAATCAGTTTGTTTGTCTTTCTGTTATTGAGTTGTAAGAGATACTTATAAATTCCACATACTAGAACCCTATCAAGTATACGATTTGCTCCATTCTCTAGGTTGTTTTTTCACCTTTTTGATAATTTTCTTTGATGTACAAAAGTTTTGATGTTGTTAAATTTATCTTTATTTTCTTTTGTTGTACATGATTTTGGTGTCAGATCTAAAAATCCATTACCAAATTCATGTAAGGAAGATTTACTCTTATGTTTCTTCTAAGAGTTTTATGGTTTCAGCTCTTCCTTTTAGGTTTGTGATCCATTTTAAATTAATTTCTGTATATGATATGAAATAGAGTTTCAACTTGATTCTTTTGCGTGTAGGCATCTTGTTGTTCCAGCACCATTTATTGAAGAGACTATTCTCTCCCCATTGTATGGTCTTGACAACTTTGTCAAAAATCACTTAACCATAGATATGTGAAGGTTTATTTATGGACTTGCAATCCTATTCCATTGATCTATATGTCTATCCTTGTGCAAGTACAACACAGTTTTGATTAGTGTACTTTAGTGACTTTTCCAAACTGTTTTTGAAAGAGTTTTTTCATGTCATTTGTGGTCATTAAGGTCTGTATTTTGTTATCTTTGTAATCAGCCACTGACCTGACAAGAATTTCTTTATATTTCTGGATCCAAGAAGGCAAAAAAAAATATATATATATTTTTTCTCCTGGTTTTTAAAATGTGCCTGAGCTGGTGCATTTTTTCAATCTTAATCCAGGCTAGCAAAGACTTTGCTTCACCCTTCACCTCCTTCTTGTGGGAGCTGAAGATCCACCAGGCCTTTTCTTAGCATGCATGAAGTGCTGGACATGCACATTGCGCTCTTTCTTCCCTAGTTAAATGCTGAGCTTTCTAAGCCTTTATTCCCACAATAACCTTTCTGCTTGGCCTCTTCCGTCCCTAGCTTTTGAATTCTATATGCCACTTGACTGTCTACTGTCCCTTGCCCCAGGAAGGTACGGGGTGTATATATCTTTACCTCTTTTGACAGATGCTACTGCCACCTGGAAGGTTTTTTCACTCAAAGGATAAGGGAAAAAACAAAAGTCAATGCATTAATCTCTCGGGGAATCATAAGACAAGTCAAAATGCACAACCAGAGCATTTGAAAAACAAGTTTTGTATTAGCCACCTGGTACCACCAAGACACACAGGACTGCAGGCCATCATCCCCACAGCTGCTGGTGCTATGACTGACACAGCACTGGGGGGTGAGAGGTGGTAGTCAGGCAGACAAAAACATCACGACACTCTCTCACTGCATTTCAGCCCTTCTTTTCTTTAATTCATAGTCTTCTGTTGGCTGTACATTTCAGAAAGTTTCCAGACTTCCAGAAGAGTTGATTCGGTTAGCCTATGCCAGTTTATATTTACTGAATTGGGAGGAGCTGATTGTTTCAATACCTTACTCCACCATTTTCTGTAATATTTGACATATATACTTTTGTTCTAAATTTTAGAAACTTCTCAAAGTTTATATCGCTCTTAATTCCAGTGACTGGCTTAAAAAGTTTTCTTTTAGACAGTTTTACTTTTTAAAAAAATTCTAAATGCATGCTAATCAGTGAAAGGTGATAGTGTTCTACCACAGCATGCTGTTAACCTCTTGTACCAAGCTTTTATTTATTGTGTTGCATTACCTTATTTATTCTAATGTACTAATGTCCTTGATGATAAAAGCAAAGAAATACATGCAAACATAATGAGCTTCTGGCCAAAGGTGAAAAATGCATGCTATAGTCTTCTGCCTGCCTGACATGGCAATTGTCAACATCTTATTAATTGGATCTTATTATATGACCAGACTCTATTGTTTACATCCAAACAAAATTATATAAGACATTAAAAATTTTGGCATGTCTTTGCACTTATTCTGTACTATAGGACATTTTTCCTCAGAAATCCAATTCCTAGCACAATGTGGAAGAGGAGCAGTTTACTGATTTCAAGGGAGGCTTCAGGCAACTACTCGTTGACTTACAACAAGAACGTTTACTTTTCTTTCTATGCCATGGAGCTTTTACCTGCCAACATTTTATCAACATGTTTTCAATGGAAAATTTATTTCATACTTCCTCAAAACAGCACCTAAATAGCCCACACATCTCCAGATAGGTTAGAATGTACTGTCTTTGTAGTGCTATGATAAGGGGAAAATCCCAATACGCCAGTGTGGACTTTTTCATTCTACTGTACCAAAGTCAGCACTTTTCCTGGTCTTCATTTTTTGGGTATTATAAGTCAAATAGTATGCCACCAGGGTTTCCTGATAAAGTTTAGCAAGGGGATATTCAAGTCAATTAGAGACAGAGCTATCCTATGCTTGTCACAAAAAGAAAAAAAAAAAATTGCCGTCTAATCAATTCCAACTCATAGAATTCCTGTAGGATGGAGTAGAACTGCCCCAAAGGGCTTCCAAGGCTGCAATTTTTACTTCTTCTAAGACAGATTTTTTTCTTTCTTCTGGCAGTCCATGGTATAGTCAATATTCTTCACCAACACCTAAATTTAAAGTCATCAATTCTTCTTTTTCAGCCCCATTTATTCATTGTCCAGCTTTCCCATACATATGAGGCAATTGAAAATACCATGGCTTGGATCAGGGACCTAGGTTCTTGAGGTAACATCTTTGCTTTTTAACACATTAAAGAGGTCTTTTGCAGCAGTTTTGCCCAATGGTTTGTATATGTTATCTAATTTAATCCTTTAAATAAGCCCAGTGCTTCAAGACCTCTTTCAGCAAGCAAGGTTGTGTCATCTGCATAATGCAGGTTGCTATCAAGTCTTCCTCCAAACCTGACGTTTCATTCTTCTTCATATAGTCCAACTTCCTGAATTATTTGCTCAGCATACGGATTGAATAAGTATGGTGAAAGGATACAATCCTGATGCATACCTTTCCTGACTTTAACCCAAGGAGTATCCCATTGTTCTGTTCCATCGATTGCCTCTTGGTCTATGTACAGGTTTCACATGAGTACAATAGGTGTATGGAATTCCCATTCTTCTCAATATTATCCATAATTTATTATGATCCACACAGTTGGATGCCTTTGCATAATCGGTAAAAACACAAGTAAACTTCTATCTGATATTTTCTGCTTTCAGCCAGGATCCATCTGACATCAGCAATGATATCCCTGGTTCCAGGTCTTATTCTGAATCTGGCTTGACTTTTTGGAAGTTCCCTGTTGATGTACTGCTGCAACAAATTTTGAATCATCTTCAGCAAAGTTTTGCTTGTGTGTGATATTAGTGATACTGTTCAATAATTTCTCCATTCTGTTGGATCACCTTTCTTTGATGTGAGCACAGATATGGATTTTTTTCAGTCTTTTGGTCAGGTAGCTCTCTTCCGAATTTCTTGGCATGGATGAATGAATGCTTCCAGTGCTGCATCCCTTTGTTCAAACATCTCAAATGGTATTCCATCGATTCCTGAAGCCTCATTTTTTGCCAATGCCTTCAGTGCAGCTTAGACTTCTTCCTTCATTACCTTTGGTCCTTAATCATATGCTACCTGCTGAAATGGTTGAACATTTACCAACTATTTTTGGTACAGTTACTCTGTATATTCCTCCCATCTTCTTTTGATGCTTTCTGAGTCATTCAATATTTTTGCCTACAGAATCGTTCAACATTGCACCTGGGGACTTGACATTTTTCTTCAGTTCTTTCTGTTTGAGCAATGCCTAGGCTGTTCTCTTTTGGTTTACTAATGTCAGGTTTTCACACATTTCATTAAGATACTTTACTATTCAGAGCTGCCCTTTGAAATCTTCTGTTCACCTTTTTTATATCACGTTTCACCTGTTTGCTTTAGCTACTCTAAGTTCGAGAACAAGTTTCAGAGTGTCTTCTGACATCATTTTAGTCTTTTCTTTCTTTCCTGTCTTTTTAATGACCTTTTGCTTTCTTCGTGAATAATATACTTGATGTCATCCCACAACTCCTCTGGTCTTTGGTCATTAGTGTTCAATGCCTTGAAACTGTTCCTGAGATGGTCTCTAAATTCAGATGGGATATACTCAAGGTCGTATTTTGGCTCTCATAGACTTGTTTTAATTTTTTTCAGCTTCAAGTTGAACTTGCATTTGAGCAATCGATGGCCTGTTCTTCAGTCAGCCACTGGCCTTGCTCTCACCAATGATGTTAAGTTTCTCCATCAATTCTTTCCACAGATATAGTCAATTTGATTCCTGTGTTTTTTATCCAGTGAGGCTCATTTGAATAGTTGCCATTTATGTTGTTGAAAAAAGGTATTTGCAATGAATAAGTCATTGGTCTTAGAAAATTCTACTATGCAATCCCAGTGTCATTTCTATCACCAAGCCCATGTTTTCCAACTACTGATCCTTCTTTTTTTCCAACTTTTCCATTCCAATAAGCAGTGATTATCAATGCATCTTGATTGCATGCTTAATCAATTTCAAACTGGAGAAGTTAGTAAAAATCTTCAGTTTCTTCATCTTTGGCATTAGTGGTTGGTGTGTAAATTTGTAATAACAGTTGTATTAACTTATCTTCATTGTAGACATATGGATACTGTCCCAACATTGACAGCATTGTACTTTAGGATATATCTGGAAATGTTCTTTTTTGACAATGCATGTGATTCTATTCCTCTTCGATTTTCATTTCTGACATAGTAAACCATGTGATTGTCTGATTCAAACTGGTCAATATCATTCCATTTCAGATCATTATTGCCTAGGGTATTGATCTTGAAGTGTTCCATTTAATTGTTGCAACTTCCAATTTTCCTAGATTCATATTTTGTACATCCCATATTCTGATTATTAATGGATGTTTGCAACTGTGTCTTCTATTTTGAGTCTTGCCACATCCACAAATGGAGATCCCAAAAGCTTTAATCCAGCCATGTCATTAAGGCTGGCACTACTTTGAGGATACAGCTCTTCTTCAGTCATATTTTGAGTGCCTTCCAACCTGAGGGGCTCATTTTCCGGCACTATATCAGACAATGTTCCACTGCTATCCATAGGATTTCACGGGCCATTTCTTTTCCCAGAAGTTATTGACAAGCCTTCCTTCCTACTCTGTCTCAGTGTGGAAGCTCTGATAAAACCTGTCCATCATGGGGACATTTGAAATACTGGTGGCATAACTTTCAGCATCATAGCAACAAGGAAGTCACCACAGTAGTACAAACAGACAGAAGAATGGTGGCCAATGTGATTAACACATGCCAATCATTTTGTGGATGCTGAGGAGACAAGATGAATATGGCATATTTTCTCTTCTTAGTATTTCAAAGTATTTTGGAGACGGTTTAAGTGCCAACTTGGCTAAGCTGTTATTCTCAGTGGTTTAACCAAATACTAGAAAAGTTGCTGTTCCCTAATGTAATGTAGTCACTTTCTATAATGTAATTTAATGTGATCCATCAGTCAAAAGTGGAGTTTCCTTATGGTGTGGCCAATCTTCAGACTATAAATAGATATTCTGGCAGAATTCTCTTTCTCTTTCTCTCGACTCTGCACTATTCCATTGCCTGACCTATGGATCCTGGGAAGCCGTCTGTAAAAGTCTGAGGCCTGACACCTGACCTATGGATTTTGGACTTTCCAGCCCCCACAATTGTGTGAGCCAATCCCTTGAGGTGAATCTCTCTCTCTTATATATATGTGTGTGCAAGGCATCCATGAAGAACAGGGCTCCAGGAATTGACAGAATATCAATTGCTATGTTTCAGCATATGGATGCAGCACTGGAAACGTTCACCTGCCTATGCCAAGAAATTTGGAAGACAGCTACCTGGCCAAATGACTGGAAGAGATCCATATTTATGAGTATTCCCAAGAATGGTAATCCAAATGAATGCAGAAATTATCAAACAATATGATTAATATCACATGCAAGCAAAATTTTGCTGAACATCATTCAAAAGCGGCTGCAGCAGTATATCAACAGGGAACTACCAGAAATTCAGGCCGGATTCAGAAGAGGACATGGAACCAGGGATGTCATTGCTGATGTTAGGTGGATCTTGGCTGAAAGCAGAGAATACCAGAAGGATGTTTACCTGTGTTTTATTGACTATGCAAAGGCATTCAACTGTGTGGATCATAACAAATTATGGATAACATTGCAAAGGATGGGAATTCCAGAACACTTAATTGTGCTCATGAGGAACCTGTGCATAGATCAAGAGAAGGTCAGTCAAACAGAACAAGGGGATACTGCATGGTTTAAAGTCAGGAAAGGTGTGCTTCAGGGTTGTATCCTTTTACCATACCTATTCAATGTGTATGCAGAGCAGATAATCTAAAAGTTGGGCTATATGAAGAAGAATAGGATATTAGGATTGGAGGAAGACTTATTAACAACCTGCGTCATGCAGATGACACAGCCTTGCTTGCTGAAAGTGAAGAGGACTTGAAGCACTTACTAATGAAGATCAAAGACCACAGCCTTCAGTATGGATTGCACCTCAACATAAAGGAAGCAAAAATCCTCACAACTGGACCAATAATCAACATCGTGATAAATGGAGAAAACATCAGAATTGTCAAGAATTTTATTTTACTTGGATCCACAATCAACAGCCATGGAAGCAGCAGTCGAGAAATCAAAAGACGCATTGCACTGGGCAAATCTGCTGCAAAGGACCTCTTTAAAATGTTGAAAAGCAAAGATGTCACCTTGAAGACTAAGGTGCACCTGACCCAAGCCACAGTATTTTGAATTGCATCATATGCATGGTAAAGCTGGACAATAAATATGGAAAACAGAAGAATTGGGGCTTTTGAATTGTGGTGTTAGCAGAAAGTATCGAATATACCATGGACTGCCAAAAGAATGAACAAATCTGTCTTGTAAGAAGTACAACCAGAATGGTACTTAGAAGCAAGGGTGGCGAGACTGTGTCTTACATACTTTGGGCATGTTGTCAGGGGAGATCAGTCCCTGGAGAGGGACATCATGCTTGGTAAAATACAGGGTCAATGAAAAAGAGGAAAACCTTCAATGAAATGGATTGACATGGTGGCTGCAACAATGGGCTCAAGCATAACAACAATTGTGGCTGTAGCGCAGAACCGGGAATTGTTTCATTCTGTTGTACATAGGGTCACAATGAGTCTGAACTGACTTGAGGGCACCTAACAACAACATATACATATGTACGTATGCGTGTTTGTGTGTGTGTGTGTGTATGTACGTGTGTGTTGCAGGGTTACACACATCTCTTAAGGTTATAACGGGTTCCATTTCTTTAGAGAACCTTAACTAAGTCTGTAACCCTGCAAGGAAAATAAAGTGATTTTATAAAGTGATTTCAGATAATTTTGAGTTCATAATTATAATTAAAAGGATAGCATCTTATCTCACGCAGCACTTTGGAATTTGCAAAGGACTTACTCGTGGATCATCCCATTTAATATTAAAAACAACCTTTGTATTAAAATAGGTTCTGTAGTTTCTCAGATGCAGAGGGCTTGGGACTCTCAAAGTTTAAAATACACAGTCAAAATGAAAACTGGACAAGTCCCAATCTTTTACTCCAAAATCTGTGCTCTTTTGTATGCTTCTATTCAGGGCATTTTTACTTTATGATGTAGATTGTAATGTTGTTGTTAGGCTGTTAGGTGCTGTCAAGACAGTTTTGACTCATAGCTACCCTACATACAACAGAACAAAACACTGCCCAGTCCTGCCCCATCCTTACAGTCATTGTAAGCCCTGAGCCTATTGTTGCAGCCACTACGTCAATACATTTTATTGAAAGTCTTCCTCTTTTTTGCTGACCCTCTACTTTTTTGCTGACCCTCTACTTTACCAAGCATGTGCTTCTCCAGGAAATGGTCCCTCCTGATAACATGTCCAAAGAACATGAGATGAAGTTTCACCATCCTTGCTTCCAAGGAACATTCTGGCTGTACTTCTTCCAAGACAGATTTGTTCATTGTATAGCAGTCCATGGTATGTACAATATTCTTTGCCAACACCATAATTCAAAGGCATCAATTCTTTGATCTTCCTCATTCATTGTCTAGCTTTCTCATGCATATGAGGTGACTGAAAACACCATGGCTTGGGTCAGGCACACCTTAGTTCTCAAAGTGACATCTTCGATTTTTCACACTTTAAAGAGTTCTTTTTCAACAGATTTGCCTAATGCAATGAGTTGTTTGATTTCTTGACTGCTGCTTCCATGGATGTTGATGTGGATCCAAGTAAAATAAAATCCCTAAGAACTTTAACATTTTCTCCGTTTATCATGATGTTGCTTATTGGTCAAGTTGTGAGGACTTTTGTTTTCTTTATGTTGAAGAGCAATCCAAACTGAAGGCTGTAGTCTTTAATCTCATCAGTAAGTGCTTCAAGTCCTCTTCACTTTCGATATACAAGGTTGTGTCATCTGCATAACGCAAGTTGTTAACAATCCTTCCACCAATACTGATGGCCCATTCTTCTTCATATTGTCCAGCTTCTTGGATTATTTGTTCAGCACACATACTGAATAAGTGTGTTGAAAGGATATAACTCTGACACATACCTCTCCTGGTTTTAAACCACCAAGCATCCCCTTATTCTGTTAGAATAGCTGCCTCTTGTCCTATGTACAAGTTCCACTTGAGCACAGTTAAGTGTTCTGAAATTCTCATCCTTTGCAATGTTATCTATAATGTATTATGATCCACACAGTCGAACGACTGCATAGTCAATAAAACACAGCTAAACATCTTCTGTTATTCTCTGCTTTTAACCAAGATCCATCAGACACGAATGATGATATCTCTCATTTCACATTCTCTTCTGAATCACTTTTGAATTTCTGGCAGTTCCCTGTTGATGTACTGCAGCAACCACTTCTGAATTATCTTCAGCAAAATTTTACTTGTGTGCGATATTAATGATATTTGATAATTTTTGCATTCCATTGGATCACCATTCTTTGGAATGGCCACAAGTGTGGATCTCTTTCAGCCATGGACCTCATACATGAAGAAAGCAAGAGGTCATTAAAGAGACGGGAAAGAAAGAACAAACTAAAATGGATGTCAGAAGAAACTCTGAAACTTGCTTTTGAATGAAGAGTAGCTAAAGTGAATGGAAGAAATGATGCAGTAAAGGAGCTGAACAGAAAATTTCAAAGGGCTGCTTGAGAAGACAAAATAGTGTATTATAATTAAATGCACAAAGACCTGGAGATAGAAAAACAAAAGGGAAAAACAATGCTCAATATTTCTCAGACTGAAAGAACAGAAGAAAAAATTTGAGCCTTGATTTGCAATATTGAAGGATTGTATAGGGAAAATATTGAATGACACAGAAAACATCAAAAGAAGACAGAAGAAATACACAGAGTCACTGTACCAAAAAGAATTGGTCAACGTTCAACCACTTCAGGAGGTAGCATATTTTCAAGAACTAATGGTATTGAAGGAAGAAGTCCAAGTTGCACTGAAGGCATTGGGGAAAAACAAGGTTCCAGGTATCGAAGGAATATCAGTTGAGATGTTTCAAGAAATGGATGCATTGCTGCAAGGGCTCACTCCTCTTGAAGACAGCTATGTGGCCAACAGACTGGATGAAAGATCATAATAGCATTGGAAAATAAAAAAGAAATCACTTCACCCAACTACAGTAGTTTTCTTCCTTTTTTATTTTTCCAGAGAAAACTGATTGCTCTGTAAATACACAATTAAATAATGTTTATAATCCCAGACTACTCCCAGCAATTTCCAAAACAGCTAATTGTTGGCATTTCAAAACTCAGGTACAAAAATTAAAATAGCACGCAATTTAGAATAATATATTGTACTTGCCTCTGAAGTCCGTAGGTGGCACAAAAGGTTTGTGCTTGACTGCTAATCTGAATGTTAGTAACTCATACTTGCCCAGTTGTACCTCAGAAAACTGGCCTGGAGATTTGTTTCCTGTAAGATTAAAAAAAAAAAAAAAAAAAGATTATAGCCAAGAAAATCTTATGGAGCAGTTCTACTCTGTAACACAGGGGTTACCATGAATCAGTTTCAACTCCACAGCAACTAGCCTCTCCTTCTAGCAACCTTCTGAATTTGCCTTCTATTTCCAATCTCATGTTCCATTTCCTGTCTCTCCAACTGCCACTTGTGGCTTCAAGTTGAGTGCTTATCCATCTGCTCCTCTAGTGTTTCTCATTCTTTGAAGACAAACCATGTCCTATCCATTCCTGGAGTTGAAATCAGTTCAGGACTCCCTGATGTCTCATTTGTAAATACCCTTTCAATTTTGCACCCAGCGTAATGTGTGCATATAATGAAAAAAAAGAAAAGCTACTATTCTTTGTGCATTTATATGTGCAAAGTTGTACTTTATAAATGCCCTCATTTAATCCTCACAATTACATGATCCAGCTACTATTATTACCATTACCTTTGTGCAGATGAGTACACCGTGGCGCAGCAAGTTTAAGTAATGTGTTCAAGTTTAAAGTGCTGGTAAGCTTGATACAGGGTTTTAACCCAGGATATCTGGCTCCAAAGCTTTTACTTTTAGCCACCTTGCTACATTCTCTTGTGGCAGGCAACGATAACATATTTATCAGATACAAGAAATATTGCTTCAAATTGGAAGAGCTCACGCCAAAACCATGTCTGGTCATTTTATGGATGTATTAGATCTAAAATTTCAATTAAAAAAAAAAAAAAGCCCAGAGTTAAAGGCATGGGGAAATTCAGAATCTTTGTATGAGACGCAATAGAGAGCGGACCCAGAGTAGAATATAAATTGATAAAATGCATTTCTAAATAATGTAATAGGAAATGTGTTGGAATCATAGTATTCCATTTTGAAGTTCTCCAGGTTTCCGTAGATGTTAATTATTTTATCCTTTGTGGTAGATTTAACTTTAAAGTCTATTTTGTCAGAAATTAATATTGCCACTCCTGTTCTTTTTTGATTGTTGTTTGCTTGATACATATTTTTTTCCATCCTTTGAATTTGGTTTGTGTCTCTAAGGTGTGTCTCTTGTAGGCAACATATAGGCCGATCGTATTTTTTTAATCCATTCTGCCACTCTCTGTCTCTTTATTGGTGCATTTAGTCCATTTACATTCAGCATAATCACGGCTATGTATGAGTTTAGTGCTGTCATTTTGATGCCCTTTTTTGTGAGTTGTTGACAGTTTCTTTTTCCCACTTAATTTTTTGTGCTGAGTACTTTATATATTGTCTTTTCCTCTTACTCATTGTTGATTTTGTTTCTGCTGAGTCTCTATTTTTTTCTTGTATTTTATTTTGATGTGTGGGATAGTTTGTCTCTTTTGTGGTTACCTTAATATTTACCCCTATTTTTCTAAGTTTAAACCTACCTTTTATTTCTTTATATTGCCTTGTCTTCCTCTCCATATGAAAAATCTACGACTACATTTCTTAGTCTCTATTGTTTTAATGTTGTCTTCTTTTACATAATAACATAGCTGTTTCCCTGTTTTGAGGGTTTTTTTAGTCTTGATTTATTTTTGTGATTTCCCTGTCTTGGCTGACATCTGATTGCTCTGTCCAGTGTTCAAGTCTTGGGTTGATACCTGATATTATTAATTTTATGACCAAAGAACTCCCTTTAGTATTTCTTATAGTTTTGGTTTGGTTTTTACGAATTCCTTAAACTTCTGTTTATCTGGAAGTGTCCTAATTTCACCTTCATATTTGAGAGACAGTTTTCCTGGATATATGATTCTTGGCTGGCAATTTTTTTTCCTTCAATGCTTTATATGTCATCCCATTGCCTTCTTGCCTGCATGGTTTCTGCCGAATAGTCAGAGTTTATTCTTATTGACTCTCCTTTGTGGATGACTTTTCATTTATCCCTAGCTGTTCTTAAAGTTCTCTTTTTATCTTTGGTTCCGGCAAGTTTGATTATAATATGTCTTGGTGACTTTCTTTTAAGATCTACCTTATGTAGAGATCGATGAGCATCTTGGGTAGACGTCTTCTCATCTTTCACGATATCGGGGAAGTTTTTTGCCAACAAATCTTCAACAATCCTCTGTATTTTCTGTTATCCCGCCCTGTTCTGGTACTCCAATCGCTCATAGGTTATTTCTCTTGATAGAGTCCTACATGATTCTTAAGACTTCTTCGTTGTTTTTTTTTTTTTTAATTCTTTTATCTGACTTTTCTTCAAATATATTGGTGCCAAGTGCTTTATCTTCAAGCTCACAAATTCTGCCTTCCACTTGGTCAGTTCTTCTCCTCTTTCTTTTGAGTTGTCTAATTCTGTAATTTTATTGTTAATCTTCTGAATTTCTGATTGTTGTCTCTGTATGGATTCTTGCAGCTTAATTAATTTTTCATTTTGTTCTTGAATAACCTTTTTAATTTCTTCAACCATTTTATCTGTGTGTTCCTTGGCTTGTTCTGCATATTGCCTCGTTTCCTTCCTGATGTCTTGAAGGGTGCTGTATATTAATCTTTTTTTATTCTGCATCTGGTAATACCAGGGAGGCACTTTCATCTAGAAGATCCCTTGATTCTTTGTTCTGAGAGTTTTTGAAGTGATTATGATCTGTTTCTTTATGTGATTTGATATTGACTGTTTTCTCTGAGCCATCTGTAAGTTATTATATTAGTTTATTTTGTGTTTGGTTACTGTATCCTGTCTTCTTGCTTTGTTTTGTTTTGATATACCCAAACGGGTTGCTTGAGTGAGCTAGCTTGACTATTTTCACCTTTGAAACTCTGTCATCCTGTCACCAGATGGCTAGAGCTGTTATCAGGTACATCAGTCTAGGAGTCCATCCACTTTTCTTGTATGGATTCAGCTCAGGTGTCCAGGTAGCTGGTCATCAAGTGTGTGGTACAAGTTCTGTCCTACAGTCTTAGAGGTGCAGGGGTGATTGGTGTAGGTACCGGTTTCTGGTTGCAGCAGGGGGCCACACTCTGAACAAGGCAGGGGACTGAGAATTGTCTCCCAAGCTTCTCTGAGGAAAGTGCAACCCTCTTCCCTAAAGCATACAGGTGGATGGGTTCTGCAGACAGGCCATGGGCACCCAATGCTTTTGGTTGTAAGGACTAGGAGGTACGTTATTTTTGGATCCCTGTCATGGGTGGCTGGGTGACCTGAGTGCAGCCATCAGTCCTTAGGCCCCTGATGTGGATGGGAGAGGACCCTGTTAATAGGCAAAGTGGTGTCAGATATCAAACACCCACCTCTCCACTGCACAGCTGACACTGTTGCGGTCTGCCACCAAGGGCCTATTCTCCTGAAATGGGCCCACACAAGTCCATGCAGGCAGGAAAGGTATTCAAAGTCCATGGACCATTTATGCCTGGACAGGAGTCACTTCTGTCTGGAGCTCCTCAGGTTAGTGGAGCTGGAAATTATCTTTTCCCCCAGTTGTGAATTTATTCCTTCTCCAAGGCCGGGAGAATGGTTCCCAGTACTCAACAGGACCTATCTCAGGCCCAGAGAAATCAACAGCCTCTGAAGCCAGTTTGGGGGCAGGGCACATGGTAAAATATACGCAAGTACTTGGCTTTTGCTGAGAGCACCGTTATTCTCTGGTTCCAGAGTTGTAAGTATGTTGTCTGGCTGGCTACTTCTCCCAGAGAAAACTGCAGCCAAATGCTACTACCAGCCCACTGCAGCCACTCCCAGGATGATGCATGAGAGATCCTGGCAGTTCAGATCTGGCAACTCCTCTCCACTTCTGGACTGTCTCTCCCTTCCCCTGGCACTCAGTCCATTTTCTAATTTTGCCTTTGATGTTCAGGGCTCCTAGCTTGTCATAAATATAATTGTTTCACTTGATTTTTTGGGTCTTTGTTGTAAGAGGGATCGCCAGAAGCATCTGGCTATTCTGCTATCTTGGCCCCACCTCTATTTATTATTTTAAATGAGGAGTGCATCAGAACACCCATACCTATGGCTTCCAAAGTTATTTTTCAATTATCATTTGCATTTATATTTGCTCTGTTTTTAAGGTGATTACCATCATTCTTAGAAACAAATGTGTAAAAGTGATTTTGAGTACCATTTCTCCAGTTATAGTTCTTCCCCCATCCCTGCCCTGAATTTCCCTTTATATAGTGCAAACTCTGGCATCAGATATAAGATTTTATTTTATTTCTAACTGAGGGGTTCTGATAAAGTTCTCAGGTATACAAATGGGAAGTAATGCCACTCCTGAGAGTTTCAAAGGAAAAAGTAGAGTTAAAGCTGACTGTTTCACCATATACTTTCTTTCTGGGCTTTTTTTGTTTTTTGGAGGTCTAAGGCTTGCTCTAGGTTTTTCACCTTGTCTCCCTGTCTTAGGCTGGGTTATCTATAGAAACCAAAGCAATAAAACATATAAATATATACAGAGAGACTTATATCAAGGAAACAGCTCATGCATTGTAGGGGTTGGAACATCAAGTCCTTGGATCAGGATAGAGGACTTCCCCAATTCACTGAGCTGCAGAACCTGGTGAACCCAAGATGAGCAGGTCAGAGAGTAGGGCTTCTGCTCACATGCTGTGATGGTCGAGGAATCCCTGAGGTTGGCAGGCAAGACCACAAGGTTTCTCCTGAGTCACTTAGCTGCAGGGATTGGCAAGCCCAAGATAGGCAGATAGGGAAGCAGGACTCTTGCTTGCAGGCCACAAAGACAAACAAATCCCAACATGGACAGGTAAGCTGCTAGTTCAAGTCCCAAGAACCAGAGGTCAGACAGGAGACAGCTGCTGAATCCAGAACAAGTCAACAACCTTTGCAAGCTAAGCAGGAAGGAAGTAGGAGGTGGAAGGCAGAGAGATGAAAGCTGAGGGGGCAGTGAGATACCACAGGCCCCACCCCTGCTGATACCACTTAGCAGATTCCATCATGGGGTGATCACATATCAAATTTTGACAGGGAAGTGATTACAACATTATACAACTGCCAAAACCCTGAGAATCATGACCCAGCCAAGTTGACACACAGTCTTAACCATCACACTCCCTTTTCCTTTTCTGTACAGGTAAATGGAAGAATGGTTCAGGGTTTCTCCTGCTCAGGAGCATGCACTATTCATGAAGCATCTCTGATGAGTAGGCTAGAAGTGAGGGGGAAAAAAAAGTAATTGACATTCTCTCTTTTTGCATAATTGAAATGACTCAGTATTAGTGCCTAGCTACTGTTACCTTTCTTCTTGTGGAAATGTCAAGATTCAGCAAAATCAGAGTTCAGTCCCAGCTCTAGCTCTTATTATGCCATTTCTGGCCATGTAACTAAAAGGCAAATGATGCCTCCTTCCTTCTTCTCTGTTTCCAAAAATGAAAAGGGATTGATTAAATTGCACAGTTTTTGAGTTCTCTAAGAGTACTACTGTTTCCTATTTCTAAATTAGGAGTTACTTACACCAGCACATTATAGGAAAATGATGCCATCTGTCTCGTGACTATTATTTTTATCAGTGCATTAACATGGAATACCTTTACGTACTGATTTAATGATCAAAACTTAAATTTAGAGTTTGATTTTAATGTTTTACCACAGTTTAATGCAAAAATTTAACTCTATGTGATTTAGCTTTTTTGATTAGTCACTCCCTTTGTCAGAATTGTTTCTATTATGATTGAGGTTTTATGGACAACTCAAAAGTCATGAATTTGGGCACAAACTTTTAGGTTAATGCAATAAATTTGATTTCCCCAAGTCTTCTTATTGTTAACAGTATTTTCTGAGAGTCATATTTGCTAAAATTATTTGGCTAAGAAAACCTGCTTAAAAACATGAAGGGAACATGTCCCTTAGGTTAGGATGATTAGGAATATAGAAATCACACAGTTAAATTTAACTGAATTAAGTAGCTGACTGACTTTCATATTAATTTAAGCTCACGATTGGTCTTTGGGGAGACTATTCCAGATGAAAAAGGTGATTGTAGTAAAGCACACGAAATATTGCAACATATAAACTGAATTACAAATGATCCAGGTAGTGGAACAACCAGAAAAATTTTCTAAAATGGCTTTCATTGATATGTTAAAATAGAATTAAAAATATGTTAAAGAGATGAAAAAATTCAACCGAGAATCTGAATTTATTTTAATGGATATTCCAGAATTGCAAAATGAAATATCTGAAATTAAGAACCCAATAAATGGTCTTAAAAGCAACTGTCCAAAGCAGAAGACAGAAGTAGTAAGTGCATATGCATATCAATATAAAATACATGTGCATATCAATATAAAATAAACTAAAGCACAGAGGGGATAATAGGAATGACAGAACAAAGCATAAGTGATTCATGTAGAGTCAAATGATGCAGGTAATTGGAGACCTGGAAGGAAAGAAAAAGAGAGTAGAATGGAGGTAATATTTGAAGAGATAATAGCCAAGGCTTTTACAACATGGATAAAAGACATTAAGTCGTACATTAATGAAGGTCAGCAAACACCAAAAAGATAAATCCAAAGTAAACTTCAGAACACAGCCAAACTGCTAACACAAAAAGACAAAGTGAATATCTTAAAGGCCACAAAAGAAAACAGACACATTTCCTTCAAAGAAGCAATAGGCAATAAGACTTAAGACTGATTTTTCAATAGAAAGGATGAAAGCCACAAGACAATACATTAACCTTTTTAAAAGTCTGAAAGAAAATTGTCAATTTAGAATTTTGTACTCAATGAAAATATTCTTTAAAAATTAAATAAAAATAAAGACTTTTTCAGATAACAAAAGTTGAGAAATTTGTCAAGAGTGGCACTGTTTTATAAGATATACTACAAAAAGTTTCTCAAGTAAAAGGAACATGACCTCACCTGGAAGTGCGGAGATGTAGGCCAAATGAAGGGCACGAGAAAAAAATATGTGTAAGGAATACCATTTTAGAATATTGTCGGTTTAAGGAAATAAAATACAGTAAGAGTCTTGTGATAATTGGAATATATATATATATATATGAAAATATAGGATGGAATAGAACAAAGGATAGGAAGAATCAATTAAGTTAAACTATTCTAAGTTTCTCATATAGTTTGGGGAAATTAAAAGGGTACTAATTTAAGGTACATTTAAAGTAAGTCAAATAATCAAGGTTTTCTTTTTTAATCTCAGGTAGCTAATAAAAGAGAAACCCTGGCAGCGCAAAGGTTAAGCACGCAGATGCTAACCCAAACTTTGGCGGTTCAGATGCTCTGCGAAAGAAAAGACCTGATGATATGCTGTCTTTAATTTTATAGCCCAGGAAACTCCATGGGGTGGTTCTACTCTCTCCATAGGGTCACTACGAGTTGGAGTCGACTCGACAGCACGTAACAACAACTACAAAAAGAAAAACCAATCACTATAATTAAAAGTTAATAAAGGAGGAAAAATTGAACAGGGAATGTATAAAATGGAATATAAATATTTGATTAACCCAAACAGAAATAAAGGAACAAAGGAAATATTGGACCCATCAAAAACAAATGAAAATATTTTATACTTAGTGTATTGATAATTCGGAAACCCTGGTTGCATAGTGGTTAAGAGCTACAGCTGCTAACAAAAAAGGTGGCAGTTCGAATCCACCAGGCGCTCCTTGGAAACCGTATGGGGCAGTTCTACTCTGTCCTATAGGGTCACCAGGAGTCAGAATCGACTTGAGGGCAACAGGTTTGGGTATTGATAATTATTGCAAATATGAATAGACTAAGCACACCAATTAAGTTACAATGATTGGGTTTCTAGTTTCAGCTCTGATAAGTAAAGAGATTGGAAGTTGTCACTCCCATACTTAAAATAAAATAAAAGCTAAACAAACTGAAAGTCATTGGCTCTCCTGAGACCCCTCAGACAGCTGAAAATATAGAGAAAACCACAACTCTAAAATCTGGAGGTGCAAACACAAAGAATCGCACCTGAGATCAGCTTACCTGAAGATAAAACTATGGGATCATATGCTGGTAGAAACATTTTAACAAATTGCTGGAGGGTGAATGTGGACTAGCTGGAGAGTGAAAAACTCTTGGGGCCTAGTCTTAGGGCCTTTGTATATTTTGCCTCCAGAAACCAACTAGGTTCTCATGGTAGTGATACGACAAAAATTTCCTCTTTTTTTTTTTTTTTTCCTGGCAGAGGGAGGGGAAAGTTGTTTGGCTAGGGGTCCTTATCTTTGGAAAGACAGTGAGGAGGGAAACCTGCTGTTAGACCATTCAAATCCTCCTGATTTAACCATATGTCGAAGCAGCACATAATATCGGACATTAATTTAGGCCTTCCACAGGGCCATAAAGCAATCTCAAAAAATGTTAAAAGATTGAAATCATATAGGCTCTCTTCTAAGTACTGATAGAATTCTTCAATTTGATATTATGTGACTCCATCAATCAGTTAAAAAATTAATTTGGAAGTTATAAAACAAACTATTTGGATATAGTTATTAACGAATTATGTTCAGAACAGGAGAGAAGTAAAACCAAAATAAAAACCAAACCCGTTGCCATTGAGTCGATTGCAACTCATAGAGACCCTATAGGACAGAGAACTGCCCCATAGGGTTTCTAAAGAGTGCCTGATGGATTCGAACTGCTAAACTTTTGATTAGCAGCCCAACTCTTAACCACTATGCCACCAATGAAGAGAAGTATGAATGAAGAAATGACCCACCTTATTCATGGATACACAAACAAATTAGTGGAAGATACTAGATGGCCTTTTACAAAATCCACAAGATTTTCAGATTTGGTAGATTATAAAGATAGATTGCAGAATAGTAGCAATTTTTTTTTTTTTTAAACTTAAAAAAAAAAAATCCTGGTGGGAAAATGTCAGTTTCTCACATAAGCATGACTGGCTTGCTATAGATCATTGTTCCCACTGAGAACAATAAAAGTCTTGCTAAAATATTTCTAGAAATCTTTCTGAAGCTATTGGAGAGCTACAAGGGAGCAATCACTTGCAACCTGGTAAATTTGCTGAGAGTTAATTAGCGTAATCACCAGACCAAAAGGAATACATCTCCTATTTCATGAGTAATTTATGCTTCCTCAAAAACAGGATTTGAGTTGCTCATAAGGATCATCCCTATTGTATCAAGTTTGAGGCAACTCAGCTCCAAGTGGAAGTCTAGTCTTGCATCAAACCCATGTATCTTTTCCTTTGGCACCTGCACGGATCCTCAGTCAAAACTGCTGCGGCCAATAACATAGGTTTGCTTTGGGGTAATTACCATATGTAAAGCTTGGCAATTTTTGTGGCCGAAGAAACCATTTGAGCCACTTTCTTTAACATGGGTATTGAGATTTCAGGGACACTTTCTGAAGCCTAATCAGCAGTGTTTAAAGCCAAGGAAACATAGATACAGTTTCATTCTATTTAAATCTTACAACTTAAAACACTCTTACTCCGTTTGACCAATACCTTGGTGCGTTCAACTTAACAGACATGCCTTATGGACTCTTGCATGTTAATCAATGTTTTCGGCCCTGTGGGAGCTCTACAGCAAACAGGGTGTAATCCCATGATCTATATATATGGGATCTTTATGCAAACTTACTGGAATTACTTGGACTATAAGTTTCTAATTGAACATTAAAACTTATTGCTTAACTCATTTTATTATTACATTCTTACAAAAAAATTAAGTAATTATCTCTTGAGAATGAGTTGTCAAAAAAAAAAAACTATTCAGACTGACAGGGAGATTTATTCAGAAAGAAAAGGCGGAAAGGGAAAAGGACTATTGTAATAGTGGGGGAGGGGAGCTACTACAATAGGGAGAACACTTCGACCATAAAATCTGCAAGCTTCTCAGAGTTAAGGAAAAAGCTTTTTTTTAAGTAGAGATTGAGAGTAAACAAGGCTGGAAAAATGTCAAGTAGGGGGAAGTGGACTGAAAGGCTGATATCCAAAGCCAAAGCCAAACGCATTGCCTTGGAGTTGATTCTGACTCATAGCAACCCTGTAGGACTGATTAGAACTGCCCCATAGGCTTTCCAAGGTTATAATTCTTAGGAATCAGACTGCCACAACTTTCTCCCGTGAAGCAGCGGATTGGTTTGAACCACTAACCTTTGTTTAGCAGCCAAGTGCTTTAACCACTGTACAACCAGGGCTGCTAGAGTGACATCCAAAATAATGCAAAACCAAACCTGTTGCCATAGTGCAGATTCCGACTCATTAACAACCCTGTAGGACAGAGCAGAACTGCCCAATAGAGTTTCCAAGGAGCAGCTGGTGTATTCGAACTGCTGACCTTTTGGTTACATTGCACCAGCAGGGCTCCAGGGGGACATCTAGTAGATAAAAAAAAAAAAAGATAGGAAATCAGAATATTTTATGCTGAGGTCAGTCTATTTTCCAGGAGGGGTCCTTAAAGAGGGGTAGGGAAAGTATGTTGGCTGAGATTCAGGGACTTTTGGGAAGGAGAAAAGCTTAATCAAAGTTTGATCAACAAGCACTTTGTGATTGATCAATGGGAACAATCAATTTAATTACTCAATTATAAGCCAAGGAATGGGAATTTGAAGGATCTGTGCCTGGCCTGGTGCCTGGCCTAAGAGCCCTGGTGTTGCTGTGGTTAAGCACTCCACTGCTAACCAAAAGGTTGGTGTTTCAAACTCACCAGCCCGTCCATGGCAGAAAGATTGGGCAGTAGGCTTCCATAAAGATTGCTGTTAGGTGCAGTGGAGTAGGTTCTGAACCATAAGTACAACAGAAAGAAACACTGCCCAGTCCTGTGCCATCCTCAGAATCATTGTTATGTTTCACCTCATTGTTGCAGCCACTGTGTCAATCCATCTCATTGAGCATCTTTCTCTTCTTCTATGATCCCCTACTGTAACAAATAAGATTAAGATTGATGTAAAGATTACCATCTTGGAAACACTATGGGGAAGTTCCACTCTGTCTTATAGGGTCCTCCGAGTCAGAACTGACTTGACTGCAAAATCATAGGTAAACAAAGGAGAACCATAGTCTTGCCTAAGTTATTTGGAATAAGCCATTTTTCTGAACACAAATGAGGAGGGCATTTCTTTAACCACTGCTGTTTTCCAGTATCATAGGGTTCAGGTAAAATTCAATGTTGTCAGAGTTTGGGACTAGGGAATAAAGAACTGCAATTCTGTTCAGAGAAGTCCAAGGATGTTCTCTTTTCCTATTGCTTAGGCAGAAGCTCTTTCTGGTAATGAATGTTCTAGAAAACCTTGCTTATTCTTAATGCGGTCTCCAATTTTTCTAAAATTAACTCAAACTTTTTGTTATGTGTCTCAAAAAATTCTGGTGAAAATAGTTCTCTTTTGATTTTTTTTTTTTTCCTGATTAAACTCCTCTTAAAGGGTGCAGTAAAGAACCGTAGGAATAATGCCATAAAAGTTTTGTAGGATTAAATTCAATGCTGGATATTGATGTTGTTAGCTGCCATCTAGTCTGTCCCCAACTCATATCGACCCCTTGTGCAGTGGAATGAAACACTGTCTGATCCTGCCCCATATTGAACTTTGGTTGCAGATTGGACTTTTGCAATCCATAGAGTTTTCATTGGCTTACTTCCAGAGGTAGATTACCAGGCTTTTCTTCTTAGTTCATCTTACCCTGGAAGCTCCACTGAAACCAGTTAAGCATCATAGCAACATGCAAGCCTCCAATGACAGGCAGATAGTGGCCACAAATTAGACACATTGACTGGGAATCAAACCTGGGCCTCCCTCACACACACACAAAAAAAGGCGAGAATTCTAGCACTGAACCACCACTGCCCTGGATATTGATAGAATCTCTGAATATCATAAGGAGAAATCCAAAATTATATGACAGACTAGTTACAAATAGGAATACCTCACATATCATTTTGAGAGAGATTATAGCCCCTCAGGTCAGATGGTACTCAAAATACAACTGGAGAAGAGCTGCCTCCTCAAAGTAGAATGGACTTTAATGATGTGGGTGGAGGAAAGCTTTCAGGACCTTCGTCTGCTGACATGGCGTGACTCAAAATGAGAAAAAACAGTTGCAAACATCTGTTAATGATCAGAACGTGGAATGTATGGAAGATGAGTTGAGACAGTGGCTGCAACAATGGGCTCAAACCTAGCAACAATTGTGAGGATAGCGCAGGACAGGGCAGTGCTTCACTGTGAGTCAGAACCTGCTTGATGGCACCTAACAACAACAATATAGACATACATAGATAGATTACAGGTGTCTATAGCTTGATTACATATGGTAATTCACTCTTTTATTCATTCACCAAACCTTCATTAAACTACAGTACTTAAAATGTGTAAGTATTACGCTAAGTACTGGGGACACAAAGATGAATAAAACATTGTTCGTACACTCAGGGAGCTCAGTTTAGTTGGAAAAACAAACAAAAAATATCAACCAGTGATTACAGTAGCGGGTGATAAATGAGAGAACTTTGCACACAGGTGGCTTTAGCAGCACTTAGAAACCTGGCGTGGGTTAGAGAGATTCTCCAAAAAGGAATAATGCCTTGGACTCAGTCTTTAAGAAGAAGTATGAGTTATGCATGTTAGAGGTGGGATGTGAGTGGTGAGGGACAAAGACTCAGTGGTGTAAAAACAGCCTGATGTGAGATCTTGCAACAATGTGGAGGTCCGATACTCCTCACCTTTCATTAAAGCACTTTTCACAGTGAATTAAAATGAATGCATATCACTGTTCTGCCTGGCCACCAGTTTCTCCCCCAAGTGAAATGTATAATTGCTAATGTATTACTTATAAGTATATATGTATTGGATGCTGTTGGAGGTACATTCCATCGCTGTGGTCCATGCCAACCCCCTTGGCTAAAAGCTCACACCCGTAGCCTTCTCTGGAGAATCTTCCATAGGGGATTAAAGCTACTAATTAACTCACAAGGTAAGGAACACATTCTCTGCATTCTTATCTCGAGGCAGATGGAACCACATTATAATTCAGTCTTCAGAGATCCCCTTGGCGTCAGCCTGAAGTTAGACTTCAACTAACAACACATTGTATAGCCCCTTTTTTCCTTGACTGGCACTCCTTACACTGAGACCATTTTCTCCCGAGAGTACTTCTTCAACAAATTACTTTCATACAATTTCCATCGCAGTCTCTGATTCTAAGGAACCCGGCCAAAGACAAGTGGAGTGTGGGTTTTGTTTATGTTTGTGTCAAACTACCAGAAAGTGGAGAAATACTGTCAGCTTTGAAAATGAATTGTTAAATGAGTGAATCTGAAAATTACTTACATTTGGTAGGATGCAAACACACGTGACAATTTAAAATCAGATAGTAACACTTATGACTATTTACTGTGCTCTTGTTAACCTGTTACATGTATACTCCTATTTAAGCCTCCAAAGAACCCATGAAGTAGACTGAGCATTAGCTATATTTACTGGAGAAGAAACTAAGGGTTAGAGAGTTTGATTCATTTGCCAGAGACAACCCAACAAGTATGACCTTTTCAATTTTATTTAAGATTTTTTTTCTTTAATACTAGTGGATATCTGATAATTGTACTTTATTAATCATAATTAAGTCAATTTTGGGGAAAAAATTAAAAAACCCTGAAAGTCAAATGTATAACAAATATTTTAGGGGACTGTTTGAGTTATTAAGAAGATGCCATATTAGGTCTGGGGGTAGTGGTGGTTCAGTGGTAGAACGATCTGCTTCCGTGCCAGAGAGCTGGGTTCAATTCCTAGCCAACATATTTCATGAGCAGTCACCACCCTTCTGTCACTGGAGGCTTATGTGTTGTTTTGATACAGAGCAGGTTTCAGCTGAGCTTCTGGACTAAGTGGGACTAAAACAGACTAGGATGAAAGGTCTGGTTATCTACTTCTGAAAATAAGCCAATGAAAACCCTGTGAATCACAACAGCCTGATCCGCTACCAATCATGAGGGGAGCAGGACCAGGCAGCATTTGTTCCATTGTGCATGGCATCACCATGAGTTGGAGCGCAACTCTAGAGCAGCTAACAACAACATATTAGGTCTACTTTATTCATAGAAAAAAATTTGTCTCTCCCCACTTCCTCTCCCGAATGTGGGTGGCACCACATTGTCCATAGCTAGTACCCTGAGTATCACATTGACATGTGGATTATGTAAGATATAACTGGATTTACTCTATGCCATTAAAATTTAGATTTTTTGGTGCTGAAGTGCTATGTTGCAGTTTTTGCTGAGAAATGAGTGTTAAGCACTTTACTTGGTACTTGGAAAATCTGCCTTGACAGTGCTTCGTAACAGAACCAATTATCAGGTACGCTGTTACACATAGCCTTCCAGACCCCAATTTAAATAGAAAGTAATGATAATTTCTCTTGTGAAGTAGTCTCCATAACACTTAAAATCAACCATATGTAAAGACCTACATGCTTATCAAGGTGACAACTAGGGACCAAAGATACCCGTTACATAAACATGTATTTTAAGGTTGCAATGATGAAATGCCGACTAAAGAGAACGACAGAATAACTTCACCTTCCAAAGCTGCTTCTTGCTGAATTTCTTTAATATCCATTATCACAGTTACATTTATACTTTACCTGTATTATTCCTCTAAAAGACAAAAATCACTTTCATAAATTCCCATCCCATGCTCTGCTTCTTATCGACAAAAAATCAATGTGCTCTTAGCTACATATTTTGAGGTGGCACAGAGGTTAGAAGCTACAGTGAGGTGTGGCTGCTAACCAAAAGGCTGGCAGTTCAAATCCACCAACCGCTCTTCAGAAACTCTATGGGGCAGTTCTACTGTGTCCTATAGGGCTGCCATGAGTCTAAATCAACTGCACGGTGATTTTTTTTTTTTTTTTAATTTATACATTGACTATGTAAGCATAGAAAAATAAAAATTGGTCACTCACCAGAGAAGCAAGTAGAAATGCATGATGGAAATGCACATTTAAACCTGGTAATGAAATTTACTACTCTTCCCACCCTGTCTAGAGCAAGGGAGAATGAAGGAAACCAAAGACACGAGAAAAATTAGTCCAAAGGACCAACAGACCACAACTACTACAGCCTCCATCTGACTGAGTCCAGCGCAATTAGATGGTGCCTGGCTACCACCGCTGACTGCTCTGAGAAGGATCACAACAGAGGGTCTCAGACAGACCTAAAGAAAAATGTAGAATAAAATTCTAACGCACAAAAAAATTACAGGTATATGCATACAATATATTCAACTCTAAAACTTCGGGAAGCCTTTTCTGTTTTTCTTCATGCATGCAACAGATTTTTAAATATTGATCCCTAGGGATTTTTGATGCATCAGAACTGTGACATTGATGAAGAATATTGGATATACCATGCGCTGGCAAAAGAATGAAATCATCGGTCTTAGAAAAAATACAACCAGAATGTTCCTTAGAAGCAAGGACAGCATCATCAGGACAGACCAATCCCTAGGAAAGGACATCACATTTGGTAAAGTGGGGGGCCAAGGGAAATGAGGGGAACCCTCAGTGAGATGGATTGTACAGGAAGCACAACAATAGTCTCAAACACACCAAGGATCATGAAGATGGCACACACAGAACAGGGCAATGTTTCGTTCTGTTATACGTAAGGTTGCCATGAGTTGGAGCAGACTCGACATTACTAACAAAAATGGCTGAAAAAGATTTTGGATTTTCAATGGGCCTATTCTGTTGCCTCAAGACAAAACTATGTTCAGGTTTCAGGTGGATTAAGTATTGTTGAGAGGACATGCCACTCCTTCCATAAGATTGTGATTATTTTAATGAGCTGAAGTGAGGTGACTAGGAAAAGCAGGAAAAGATGTAGCATATCTTAGTGCAAAAAGAAAAATGAAAAAGAACATGAAAAAACAAACCCATTTCCATCTAGTTATTTCTGACTCGTGGTGACCCCATGTGTTACACCGTAGAACATCTTCATAGGGTTTTCTTGACCGTAATCTTTACAGAATCAGATCTCCAGTGCATCTTTCTTCTGATGCACTGCTGGGTGGCTTTAAACCTCCAACCTTTAGGTTAGTAGTCAAGTGTAAACCGTTTGTGTCATCTAAGAAAGTAAGATATGTTTACGCCTGGGAGTACATAAAAATGTTCCAAGATTTTGAGAAACACCAACAGTTGCTAGAGAGTCAATGTTTAGATTCTCATTTCCCATATATACTCTTTCCTATAACTTATCTGCCTATGGGTGCCCATATCATTATGTAGATTCTTGCTTTCCATTTCTCCTTTAGAAATCACCTTTTCTCACACTTCACAACTCAATGGAAAGCCTCTAATCTCCTTCTAATTTATTACAGTAGATTGTGCTGGGATGTATACATCTCAGAGGCACCAAGGAGCAATTCACAATATTGATGTAGGTGTTGAGAAAGTGAATGATTCAAACGACTGTGTAACAAAGCTTTTTGCAAATCAGTTGTTTTCCAGCTTTTGATTTCAACAACATTGATAGAAGACCAAACAGATTTGTTAGGGCAGAGTTCATTTATAATAATTTTTGCTGCTAGGTCACTGTGTAATTTTCGAATATAACATAGAGGTAGTTCAAACAATTGATGAAATTTTTTCCTATCTACTTGTTAATGTGAACAAGGTTGTATCATCATTTATATCTCTAAAATGAATGCATGGATCTGGGTATAAGTAATATTCTTTTGCATATTTTAAAGTCAAAACAGTCCATCTATTTAAATTCCCAGCCTAGTCTACTTTCAGAATCTGTATTCATACTGAAATTTAAGATAAAATGAGTTAAAGCTCACAATATCTACTTGGATATATTTGTTGAGCTTATTGATAGCTTTACAAAAGCCAGTTTTCCAATGCATTAAAGTGCTCTGTCTCTTGATTTGTTTAGGTCTAATTCAATTTCTCTCCATGATATTTTTTAGTTCTTACATTTATGCCTAGGTATTTAATAGACTTAGGTGCTATTGTAAATATTATCATTTTAAAAATGTAGTTTTTATTCGTCACTGGTATATAGACATGTTTTTTATGTTGAGCTTGCATCTAAAATTTTGGAATTCACTGATTAATACTAATAAACCCATGGCCCTCTAGTCGTTTCCAACTTATAGCGACCCCATAGAGTTTCCAAGGCTGTAAATCTGTTTGGAAGCAGGCTGCTACATCTTTTTCCCAAGGAGCTGTTGATGGTTTTGAATCACCAATCATTTTTTTTTTTGTTTTTGTTTTTAACCTATGCAGTCCTGTCATCTATAAATAATGACAGTTTTATTTCACTTTTCAAAATGTCATATTATTTATTTCCTTTATTGCCTTATTGCACTTCCCAGGTCTTTTAATAAAATGTAGCATAGAAATACTGGTGATCCTTGCCTCTTTCTCAGTCTCAGTGGAAAGACTTGGGATATTTCACCAGTAAGCTTTTTGCGTACACACTTATTCAAATTAAAGATGTTCCCTTCCATCTCTGATTGTCTAATAGTTGTTGTTGTACATGGTGGTATTTTAAGCAGGTATGGATTTTGCATATTGTCTAAAGCTTTTTTTTAATCCCCCCTGAATCTATCTATATGACCATATAATGATTCTTTTTTTTTTTTCTTCTTTTTGTTTCAATGTAGTAAATGACATTCATTGATATTTTGAATGGTAGACAGAACTTCCATACCAGGAATGACCCTACTTGGTCATGATGCATAATTCTATTTTAATATATTACTTATTATAATCTGTTAATATATTTCAGTATATTTAAACCTTATTTTTATGATAGAAATTGCCCTTTCTGTAAGGTCCTTTTTAGTTATTTTTATCTAGAGTTTATTGGCCTCAGAAAGATAGGAAGTATCTCCTCTTTTTCAATTCTCTGGAATATTTTCTGTAATATTGGTATTATTTCTTAGAAGTTTGGGATAATTTACTGTTAAAACCATCAGGGTCTAAAGGTATCATTCCGTTTATAGGGCATCCTGGAAAAGGCAAAACTTCATTATTGATTGTCAAGGACCAGAGAGTGTGGGAAGAGATTGACTATTAAAGGGCAAGCAGGATTTTGCTGGAATGATGGAAATACTCTATAACATGATTGCAGTGATAGTTACATAAAAAAAATCTTTAAACTGCATAATCTTCACTGTACACTTAAAATAAATTTTACTCCATGCAAATTATTGCTCAATATATATGACTTGGAAACGCTGGTGAGGTAGTGGTTAAGTGGCATGGCTGCGAACCAAAAGGTTGGCGGTTTGAATTCACCAGGCACTCCTTGGAAACCCTATGGGGCAGTTCTACTCTGTCTTATGAGGTCTCTATGAATCAGAATTGACTTGACCGCAATGGGTTCTTTTTTTTTTACGTGTGACTTATTAAAAAATGTATTGCATAATTATACATCAATATTAAATCTCAATTAATTTGAATTAAAAAATAGGTATATTCATTCTGAAAAAATCATGGAGAAAAAAGTGTTTTGGAAATGATCTGGATTTGAAGTAAAAAAATAATTTTTAATTTCAGCTGTCCCTGTGAGCTATGTAATCTTAGGAAAGTCATTTAATCTCCCAGAACAATATTATTTGTAAAATGAAGCTTAGATCTATATCATAGCTCTTTGAAGAACTCTATTAAGTATTACTTAAAATATTTTTATTACACACTGCTATGGATTGAATTGAATACAAAGGCATTTGACTGTGTGGATCATAACAAATTATGGATAACATTGCAAAGAATGGGAATTCCAGAACACTTAATTGTGCTCGTGAGGAACCTTTACATAGATCAAGTTGGTCACACAGAACAAGGGGTTACTGCATGGTTTAAAGTCAGGAAAGGTGTGTGTCAGGGTTGTTTTCTTTCACCATACCTATTCAGTGTGTATGCTGAGCAAATAATCCGAGAAGCTGGGCTGTATGATGAAGAATGGGGCATCGGGATTGGAGGAAGACTCATTAACAACCTGGGTTGTGCAGATGACACAACCTTGCTTGCTGAAAGTGAAGAGGACTTGAAGCACTTACTAATGAAGATCAAAGACCACAGCCTTCAGTATGGATTACAGCTCAACATAAAGAAAACAAAAATCCTCACAACTGGACCAATGAGCAACATCCTGATAAACAGAGAAAAGATTGAAGTTGTCAAGGATTTCATTTTACTCGGATCCACAATCAACAGCCATGGAAGCAGCAGTCAAGAAATCAAAAGATACATTGCATTGGGTAAATCTGCTGAAAAGGACCTCTTTAAAGTGTTGAAGAGCAAAGATGTCATCCTGAAGACTAAGGTGCACCTGACCCAATCCATGGTATTTTCAATCGCATCATATGCAAGTGAAAGCTGGACAATGAATAAGGAAGAAGGAAGAAGAATTGACACCTTCAAATTATGGCGTTGGTGAAGAATATTGAGTATACCATGGACTGCCAAAAGAACAAACAAATCTGTCTTGGAAGAAGTACAACCAGAATGCTCCTTAGAGGCAAGGATGGAGAGACTACGACTTATGTACTTTGGACATGTTGTCAGGAGGGATCAGTCCCTAGAAAAGGACATCAGGCTTGGCAGAGTACAGGGTGAGCAGAAAAGAGGAAGACCCTTAATGAGGTGATTGACACAGTAGATGCAACAATGAGCTCATGCTTAACAACGATTGTAAGGATGGCTCAGGACCAGACAGTGTTTTTTTCTGCTGTGCGTAGGGTTGCTATGAGTTGGAACTGACTCAACGGCACCTAACAACAACAACAACATGGATTGAATTGTGTCTTCTCAAAAAACAGGTGAAAATCCTATCACATGTGAATGTGACATTGTTTGAGGAAATGGGGTCTTTCTTTGAAGATATTATTGCTTAAATCATACTGGAATAGAGAGGGTACTAGCCATAATCCATTCTGAGTGACGTCTTATAAATGGGAGAACAGACTCAGGGAGAAATTCACACACCAGGGGTAGACAGATGCCATGTGATGATACATCTCCAAGCAGCAAAGGAATGGATTGAGAGCAACCACTAGAAGCTAGGAGAGAGGCATGGAACAAAGAGTGCCACCCTCAAAGCCCTCCGAAGGAATCGATATTGGAAGGAATCAATATGGCCAATATTCTGATTTAGACTTCTTGATTTCAGAACTGTGAGACAATAAATTTTTATTCTTTAAAGCCTTCTACTTTTGGCATTTTGTTATGGCAGCCCTAGTAAACTGAGACACCCATATTCTCCACCAAAAAAAAAAAAAAAATCAAGGACAGAGCAGGCATACTTAAACTTAAATATGGTATGATGATAAGTGTCTTCATTATGCACTTGTCTTCTCTTGAATGATTCTAAAAACTTCATTGAGATAGCAGTTTTTAAATTTGTAAAGGGCACTCACAAAAAAGAAGAAACTAATTCTTTGGTTTGTTTCAATTAGCTGCGTTGAATAAAATAGCGCTTTATATCCTTTTTTTTTTAAAGTATAATTCAGTAAGTATAAGTTAGGCATTGGGCTAAGCTCTGGGGGAACAACAGTTGCAATGAGCTTTTGTGATTTTTTTTTTTTTTTTTTCCCTGTCCAACACCCAATTTAACACTGCCATGTAAGTAGCCCGGTCTGTGTAAAGGCTGAGCAGGACATTCTTAGCACCTTATTATCACAGAACGTTCCCACTTCTGAAGCCAGTCTAGCCATATTCTTACTAATCTGTCCTTTCTATAGCCTCAATGATGTCATATAGACCAACTCTTATTGATATTTTACTTTGGATGTGGACCTGCAATTTTTGGAATTTCTGTCAATTTTCAAGCCTTGTGTTGATTCAAGGTTCCACAAAACATCTTCCAGAAAATGTCCTTTCTTAATTTCATATCAGCAAGTGTTAGTTTATGTTTTCCACAACAACAACCTTGATTTATACTACAGTGAAAAAAAAATACCATTTCTCTCAAGGAGATTACAGTCTAGATTGCCTGGAAATGTAGATGACTTTGCTTCACAAAGTAAAATTGATGGTCATGTGTCAAATGAATGAATATGTTGAAAGAAAAATGAATAAAGGGGGCTTCACTTCTAATCATGATGGATTTTCAAAAACCAGATTTACTCTCATACTTTAAACAAAACAAACAAATGACAAAGTACATGAAATAATGGTTTTCAGATT
This sequence comes from Elephas maximus indicus, assembly GCF_024166365.1. Classification (NCBI taxonomy): domain Eukaryota; kingdom Metazoa; phylum Chordata; class Mammalia; order Proboscidea; family Elephantidae; genus Elephas; species Elephas maximus. The sequence goes on along the minus strand of NC_064823.1, from coordinate 135,057,437 downwards.
TGGACAACAGTGATTTACAGTGATACTTATAAAATGAAGATAAATGAGGTAAGCTGTACATATGCCCCATTCTATAGTGTAGGATGGAGGGGAGGAATGTACTCAAATAGAGCCCATCAGTCCATTTGAGTGAAGGAGACAAAGTTTAGAGTTTGAGGAGTTCAAGTTTTCTAGAATCAATGGAAAAGAATAGTAGAAATAAGAGATGCACACAGAACACTGGAGAACTGAAGACTCCTCTCAAGTTTTCATCTGATTATTGGTAAGTACATATGCATAAGAAAACTATTTAAAGGCAGAAAAGATAATTAAGGAGGATGAGGCAGCACAATACCTGGAGACCATACAGGGCCAGGAAAAATTTGTTTCCCTTGCCAGAAAGTAAATGCCTCCTAAAACATGGGACGTTTCTAGAGTTTTTGAAAGGGATCCAGTAATACTTTGATGGTCCTCAAAGACTATTTTGGAACTGCCTAAGAAAGTTTATAAACAAGTCTTATAATAATGAATCAAATTGTTTCCAACAAAGCCTCAACATGCTTAGAGGAACAGAAAAACAAATAAGCAAATAAATATACAAACAAAACTCTAGAACTCAAAAACAAAACTTACAATAACATCCAGTAAAAAATAACAAGAATGCAAGGTAGGAAAACATAATCCCATATGAGAAGAAAAATCAGTCAATAGAAGCAGACCTTGATATGACACAGGTAATAGAACTAGCAGATAAGAATGATAAAAGAGATATTATAAATATATTTCATAATTCAAGTAAACAGAGGATGAAAGCTTAAAATAAGAAAGGGGAACAGATGAAATTAAAAAAAAAATCCAAATCAAGCTACTAACTACAGAAAACACAATATATGAAAAGAAATATATATTCACATATATATTCTTGGGTATAAATATATATATGATCATCAGCAGACTAGACACTGCAGAAAATCAGTGAACATGAAAATACAGCAATAGCATCCACCCAAAATGAAAATCAGAAAAAAAGACAGAAAAATAAAATTAGAAGTAAATCAGGGAGCTGTAGAAAAACATTAAACAGCCCGATGTGCATATAAATACAGTTTCAGAAAGAAGTGGGAAGAGTGGAAGAAAAATATTTTAAGGAGTAACGGCCCTTTTTTTTTTTCCAAATTTGACAAAAACTATAAACCCACAGGTTCAAGAAGCTCAATGGAAGACAATCGGAAGAAAAAGGAAGAAAATTACACCATAGTACATAGGTAGCAAGGTGCTTAAAAACAACTATAAGGGGAATCTTAAAAGCCGAGATAAAAGCACACTACATATACAAAGATAAGAACGACAGCAAGGCTCTTCTCAGAAACAATGCAGGCAAGAAGATTGGTAAAAGAAATAACGTCACTGCAGAGCTTACGGGTCTTTAAAAAGATAATAAGGATATAATATGGACAACTCTATGCCAATAAATTTGACAATTCAGGTGAAAAAATATAAACTCCTTTAATGACACAATCTTCCATAATTCAGTTAAGAAAAAACAGAAAAAAAAAAATTGAATAGCTCCTTTATTAAAGAAAATAAATTCAAACTTAAAAACTTTCACACAAAGAAAACTTCAGGCATAGAAACATCAAAACTAAAATCTATTAGCTATTAAGAAAAAACTAATACCAATACTGTGCAAACTCTTCCAGAAAATTGAACAGACAGGATGTCTCAGCTACCTAGTGCTGCTGTAACAAAAGTACCACAAATGTGGCTTTAACAAATGGAAATTTAATTTCTCACAGTTTAGGAGGCTAGAAGTCCAAATTCAGAGTGCCAGCTCTAGGAGAAGGCTTTGTCTCTCTGCTGGCTCTGGAAGAAGGTCCTTGTTTGTTTAAGGTTCTCCTGGGAGGTCTTCATGTGACTAGGCATCTCTCTTCCCCCATCTCTGCTTCCTAGGTTACTTGTTTAATCTCTTGTATTTCAATAGAGATTGACTCAAGATACACCCTACATAAATCCTGTCTCATTAACATAACAAAGACAACCAGTTCTCAAACGGGATCATAAGCATAGGCATAGAGGTTAGGATTTACAACGCACCTTTTTGGATGACACAATTCAATGCATAACAAAGAGACACATCCTGACTGATAAGAAAGTTGTAGACAAATATTCAGCATGAAACTAAATCCCAAAGTTCTGACCAAGAGCCTAGCAAATAGAATATAAGTGTATATTAAATAGATGAAACATCATACCTAAGTGTAGTTTATTTCAGGAAAGGAAGGTTAGTTTAGCATTCAGAAATCAGTCAGAGAAATTCATTATCATATGATTCTCTCAACAGATGCAAAGAAAAATTTGAAAAAACTCAATATTCTTGATAAAAGTTTTCATCAAATAATATTTTAGAAAGAATTTCCTTAACCAGATAAAGTACATCTATTAAAAAAAAAAAAAAAAAAAAAGAATCCTACTTTCACCATCATACTTAATGGTAAAAGGCTTATTTTTCCCCCAAGACTGGATCCGAAGAGGATGCCTGCTTTCAGCATTTCAATTCATCATTGTACAGTGGTCCTAAGCAATACAGTAAGTACAGAAAAAGTAATAGCCCAAATGATGACCAACAGATGAAGGAATAAATCAATTGTGACATGGTCCATACATTGTAGGAAGTCAGTAATAAAAAGAAATAGACTATTAATATACGCCAAAAACCTGAATAAACCTCATAATAATGCTGCTGAGTGAAAACAATGAAGACATAATATTTTATTACATTTATTTAAAATTCTAAAAAAATGTGATCTAATTTTAATGACCAAAAGTATATCAGTGGTTATACAGTGGTATATCTGAGGACCAAGAAGAGATAAATTACAAAGGGTTATGCGGAAGTTTTGAGGTGATGGATATGTTCAGTATTTTGATTGTAATGAGGTGACACAGCTTGTATAATATCTTCAGGAAACCCTCGTGGCGCAGTGGTTAAGAGCTACGTATAATCGTACTGTTTATACACAGTTTATTGTGTGTATGTTTGTGGCCTGGAGCAGGCTTTTCTGGCTCTGACTGTTCTTGCACAGTATTCTGCAAGTCAGCTGGTAGGTAAACCGAGGGTTGGCTGGTCTAGATTATTTCCATTAAGAAAATCCATCTCTGCTCCATGTGATCTCTCATTCTCCTGTGGGTTGGTCCACACTTGCTTAAATGGTGGCGGCACCGATTCAAGAAAGTGAGCAGAAGAGTGCAGTGCTTCTTGATGCCTAGGTTTACACCTGGGACACTGTCACTTCAGCCTTGTTATTCTTAACAAAGCAAGTATAAGGTCAGTCCAAATTCAATGGCGGGAGAAATTAACTCTAACTACAGGCATACCTCAATTTATCCTACTTTGCGGATGTTGCATTTTTTACAAATTTTTGGCAGCCCTGTGTCAAGCAAGTTTATTGGCACCATTTTTCCAATGGCATGTGCTCACATCTCTTCTCTGTGTCACATTTTGGTAATTATCACAATGTTTCAAAGGTTTTTGTTATCATTATATCTATTATAGTGACCTGTGATCAGTGATCTTTGATGCTACTATTGTAATTGTTTTGGGTCACCATAAACCATGCCCATATAAAACGGCAAACTTAATCGATAAATGTTGTGTATGTTCTGACTGCTTCCTCTCCTCAGGCCTTCCTATTTCCTCGGTGCAACAATACTGAAGTTAGGCCAATTAACAAGTTTACAATGGTCTCAAAGTGTTCAAATGACAGGAAGAGTCACACCTCTCTCACTTTAAATGAAAAGCTAGAAATGATAAAGCTTAGTGAGGAAGGTATATCAAAAGCTGAGACAGGCCGAAGCTAGGCCTTTTGTACCGAACAGTTGGCCAAGTTGTGAATGCAAGGGAAAAGTTTTGAAGGAAATTAAAAGTGCTCCTGCAGTAAACACATGAATGATAAGAAAGAGAAACAGCCTCATGCTGATACGGAGAAAGTTTTAGTGGTCTGGGTAGATGATCAAACCAGCAACAACGTTACCTTAAACAAAGGGCTAATCCAGGGCAGGGCCCTAACTCTCTTTGATTCTATGGAGGCTGAGAGAGGTGATGAGCTGCAGAAGAAAAGTTTGAAGCTAGCAGAGGTTGGTTCACGAGGTTTAAGGAAAGAAGCCATCTCTATAATATTAAAGTGCGAGATGAAGCAGCGAGTGCTGATGGAGGAAAAAAAAAAAAAATTTTTTTTTTTTTTTTGATGGAGAAGCTGCAGCAAATTGTCCAGAAGATCTAGCTAACTGATAAAGGTGGCTATGCTAAACAACAGATTTTCAATGCAGTCTTATATTGGAAGAAGATGACATGTAGGACTTTCATATCTAGAGAGGAGAAGTCAATGCCTGGCTTCCAAGCTTCAAAGGATAGGCTGACTCTCTTGTTAGGGACTAATGCAGCTGGTGATTTTAAGTTGAAGCCAATACTCGTTTACCATTTTGAAAATCCTAGGTCCCTTAAGAATTATGCTCAAGTTACTCTGCCTGTGCTCTATAAATGAAACAACAAGGCGGAACGACGACACACCTGTTTATGACATGGTTTACTGAATAGTTTAAGCCCACTGTTGAAACTTACTGCTCAAAACAAAAAGAAGACTCAAAATGTTACTGCTCATTGACAATACACCTGATCACCCAAGAGCTCTGATGGAGATGTACAAGGAGATTTTTATTTTTTTCATGCCCACTAACACATATCCATTCTGCAGCCCAGAGATCAAGGGGTAATTTAGACTTTCAAATCTTATCTAAGAAATTCATTTCATAAACCTATCACTGCAATGGATAGTAATTCCTCTGAAGGATCTGGGCAAAGTAAATTGAAAACCTTTTGGAAAGGATTCACTATTCTAGATGCCACTAAGAACATTCATGATTCATGCGAGCAGGTCAAAATATCAACATTAACAGGAGTTTGGAAGACGTTGAGTCCAACCTTCACGGATGACTTTGAGGGGTCCGAGACTTCAGTGACTGTAACTGCAGATGTAGCGGAAATAGCAAGAGAACTAGGATTAGAAATGGAACCTGAAGATTCGATTGAATTGCTATAATCTCATGATAAAACCTTAATGCATGAGGAGTTGCTTCTTATGGATGAGCAAAGAGAGTGGTTTCTTGAGATGCAATCTACTCCTGGTGAAGATGTTGAAATGACATTGTTGAAATGACAACAAAGAATTTAGAATATTATATAAACCTAGTTGATAAAGTATTTGCAGGATTTGAGAGGATTGACTTCAATTTTGAAAGATATTCTTCTGTGGGTAAAATGCTATCAAACAGCATAGCAAGAAACGGAGGAATCTTTCATGAAAGAAAGAGTCAATTCATGTGGCAAACTTCATTGTTGTCTTATTTTAAGAAATTGCCAAAGCCACCACAACCTTCAACAACCACCACAACCTTCAACAACCACCACAACCTTCAACAACCACCACCTTGATCAGTCAGCAGCCATAAACATCCAGGCAAGAGCCTTCATCACCAAAAAAACTATGACTTGCTGAAGATGCAGGTGATAGCATTTTTTAATAATAAAGTATTTTTAAATTAAGGTATGTACACTGATCTTTTTTTAGACATAATGCTATTGCACACTCAATAGACTACCAAACCAAAAACCAGACCTTTTGCTGTCGAGTCGATTCTGACTCATAACAACCCTATAGGTCAGAGTAGAGCTGCCCCGTAGAGTTTCCAAGGAGCGCCTGGCGGAACTGCCAACCCTTTGGTTAGCAGCCGTAGCACTTAACCACTATGCTACCAGAGTTTCTAACAGACTACAGGATAGTGTAAACATAATTTTTATATGTGCTGGGAAACCAAAAAATTTGTGTGACTTGCTTTATTGTGATATTCACTTTATTGCAGTGGTCTGGAACCAAATCTTCAGTATCTCTGAGGTATGCCTGTATTGATGAAGTCATATTGTGGGGTATTTGGTGTTATTTTTATTGTTGTTAGGTGCCCTTAATTCTTTCCCAACTTAAAGCAACCCTATGTACAGCAGGTGAGCCCTGGTGATGTAGTAGTTAAGAGCTATGTCTGCTAACCAAAAGGCCGACAGTTTGAATCTACCAACTGCTCCTTGGAAACCCTATGGGGCAGTTATACTTGGTCCAGTAGGGTCTATGAGCCAGAATCTACTCGACAGCAATGTTTTTTTATTTTTATTTTTTATATAACAGAACAAAACACTGCTTGGTCGTGTGCCATCCTCATAATCATTGCTATGTTTGAGCCCATTGTTGCAGCCACTGTGTCAGTTCATCTTGTTGAGGGTCTCCCTCTTTTTCACTGACCATCTACTTTACCAAGCACGATGTCCTTCTCCAGGGACTGGTCCCTCCTGATAATATGTCAAAAGGACGTGAGACGATGTCTTGCCATTCTCGTTTCCAAGGAGCATTCTGGCCTTACTTCTTCCAAGACAGATTTGTTCATTCTTCTGGCAGTCCATGGTATATTCAATATTTTTTGCCAACACCGTAATTCAAAGGCATCAATTTTTATTTGGTCTTCCTTATTCATTGTCCAGCTTTTGCATACATACGTAGTGATTGAAAATATCATGCCTTGGGTCAGGCGCACCTTTGCCCCCAAAGTGACACCTTTGCTTTTTAACACTTTAAAGAGTTATTTGGTACTGGGTGGGGTGGGAAGGGATTGGGGAAATTTTTATAATCCATATGTCTTGTATATTTTAATAATTATAACTAAGCCCATGTTATGTTGAGGGGCACTTTGTTATGTTAATACTATGCTCCACCTTCTATTTGAAAAATAAATTGGTAGTTTAGATAAAAGAAGTCTTGTTTCACTAATATTTTATTTTCTGAGTTTTTCTGTGAATAAATTTTCACTTTAAGTGGTCACTCCACTTTTTTAATATTCCTAATATTTCATATCCCTATCTACTTGGATTTTTAAGTAGACTCTGAACTTCTTACCATTCATATAATTTAATTGTATTTTTTAAACCACGATTGTGTATCTGTCAAAGAACCATATAGCTAAGATTGATTTGGTAATAATTAGAAGTTATTTAATTTTTTTCCCTAAGCAATGATTATTTTGAGATTAGAATACTATAGACATGAATTGTCTGAACAATATATAATGTGACAAAGCAATGGTAATACTGAAGTGAGCTGGTAACTAGTGACTGAGATGTCTGACTGCCAGAACCTTCTGGGCTTGGTTTGAAAAGCTTTATGTATACTATCATTTATGCTCTATAGAAGGATAAAATCAAGAGTTTTCTATGATTCTATAATTTATTCTCTTTATTTAAAAATAAACCCAGTCAGAAAAGGATTTTGAACATTCAGAAGAAAATAGCACATTTAAGGACTTAATTTGTTTTTTATTAGGGAATTGTTTTTCCCTTGTTGGTATAATATTTCTTCATTGAATAATCCAAAATGAAGAAAATTCACAATGCACAAATGCTAAATATTTTGCCAGTGTGGGAGACCTAGCCAAGAGACATTTCAATTATTGTTTGAAAATAAACTGCATATTGTTTCACTTTAAAATACTTGTGTTACAAATATTTCACTCAAATTAAATCCAGTTGAATGTAATGGAGCTACTCACATTTCCAACTCTTAGGTGTAGAGTGTAGTAGGCATTCATTGTTTAGCTACCCATTACTGTTGAATGCCCTCTTTGTCATTTTTAATTGCCCAGCTTATAAATCTTGTCTTCTCAAGGCTGAAAACAATAAGCTTGCATGGCCAGTCTCCCATGAAGCTGGCATTTTTGCATATGACCTAGGTTGTACCAATCAGATGAACTCACAAAACAGATTCAACAGTAAACATTGTGGGAGAATAAATCTTCTAGAAAATCTGTTGTAAAACCCATTTATTTCTTTGAGAGAAACAATAGTAGGGGTTTTGGCTTCTGGTGTTAATTATTACAAATGCTAGGGTCGCCATGAGTCGGAATTGACTCGACGGCAACAGGTTTTTTTTTTTTTTTTTTAGAAGCAGTGTATGTGTGTTGTCATTAGCAAAGGTCCAAATGTGCTTGGGAGGACTGCCAGATAAAATGTAGGGTGCTCATAAGTCATGACCATGGAATGATAGAGACAGCCAAACAAAAACTTCTGGAGCATCTGTTTTCATGTCAAAATCAAGACTACATCTATGATAAATTACAAAGATCAAGGCCAACATCAAAGACTTGGAAGTGCAGTGTTTGATTCTGTTTGTATTCAAACATCCATAACTCTGGAATGTGCTAGTTTATAGTTCCTAAGAACAAAATGCATCTCCATTTAATTGGTAGCTGGGCTTCTGTTTGGTTATTTCAGACTTCCTAGCACTGAGATATAAAAGAATTAAAAGGTTATTGTGTTGTCTGGATGGTTGCTCTTGATTATTAACCCAATATGAGAAAATTAATTACAGATAAATCCAGAGGATCTTCTGGAGTATCTTCCAGAACTGTAATATCTTTTGGAAAAGGTTAAGGATAATAAGAGCATCACAATAAATGTAAAATAACTAAGGACTCCCTTACGAAATCCATTTTTGAACCACCATGTAAATAACATTGACCAACAGAGCTGCAAGATAAGAGCAAAGTGAATATGAAATGAGTACTGGAAAAAGTCTCAATACAAATTGTGGCCTTTTCACCAGCTGCAGAAATAAAGAACGTTCTTTCCATCCATCCATCCATCCATCCGCCCATCCGCCCACCCGCCCACCCACCTACCTACCTACCTACATACCTACTTACCTTTCTATCTACCGATCTACATGTTCCTTTTTTCTCCTTACCTTCCCCTTCTACTCTATATAAGGTTTATTGGGTGGATGTGAACTTTATAATGTAGTTCATAAGTAAAAAATATCAAGACAGGATTATGAATGGTCTAGAAGAGGGATGGCTATTACTCAAGTATCTTGAATTAGTGATTTCAGTAACTGATATGAGTTTTTTTTTGAAAAGGAAGATTCTTTTTATTTGTATGAATAGTTGTGTAATGTTAGTTTGGTTGCATGCTCTTGTTTGAAATTTTAAATTTTAAACGCAAAGCACATGTTAATATTGTACAGCCAATTTTTTTTTAATATTAAGGGGCTCTAAAGGACATTAATGTCTTGCATTGGTCTCACCAATGAGCTCAAACATAACAACGATTGTAAGGATGGCGCAGGACCAGGCAGTGTTTCGTTCTGTTGTGCATAGGGTCACTATGAGTCGGAACTGACTCAACGGCACCTAACGACAACAACAATTGGTCTCACATCTTTAAACAGCCTGTCTATATTTAAAAATAATCTTCTTTTTGAACCTGGCCTTGCTAAGTTAGAGGCCAGGAATTTTGCTTACTAAGACTCTCATAGCTCAGGTGTAGGGTGGTGATGCAAGTTCTACTAATCAGATGTGCTTTAATAAGACTTGTAGGTGAGCAAAATGAAATGACAGTCACATGAAAGGTAATTGACATATGAAACCTATGCTGACAGACATAGATGATTCTTTGTGGAAGGCAAAATTAGTACTTCTGTGCCCATTCCTAAACATTATGTCTAGCAAGTGAGACTGGTTAAAAATTTTCTAGAGAAACCAAACAGTGATATTGGCTATAGTTTCTGCCTGTATAAGTCTTTAGAATATGGCACTGCCTTTTAGCTGCAAGTCAGCACCTTCCAATAAATTGATTTTGGATTTTTTGTTTAAATCAAGCCAATTGGTACCATGGATGTCTTCTGTCAGCACTAAAATTCAGTTTACCATAAGATGATTTTATTATATTCTCCTTGAAACAAACTGATCTTTATGAATTTACCAGTTCTGCTAACACCACCAAAAGTTTCAAGAAACAGGATTTTAACTTTCAAATTCAATACAATTTCATCTCCTTTTCTATCACTCCACACTAGTTGATAGCCTAAATAATCTACCCTTTTTTTCCTTAAAATAGAACCCATCACAGAAAATGTTCAAAAGTATAAATATAAAATGATACATATAAATTTTCTGCAGAGTTGTAAGTTAGTATTGGAATAGGTGAGCAGGAGAATAACATATAACATAGAAAAAAAAAACTTCTCAGGTTAAATGATATAATGGTTATTAGCTCTGAATTCTAATTCTAAATTTTGTTTCAAATACCAAATTCTCCCACTTATGTGTAAACTTGGACAGGTTCCTTAAAATTTTTGTCAATATCCTCATCACTCCAATTGTAATTCAATACACCTTATGTGGTTTTCACAAGAATAACACTAATAAGTGTTTCAGTCAGTGTAATGTTTGTATCTGGAAGGAATTTGGCAGGTACCTCTTCCCTTTCTCTCCCTTTGCTCTTCCTCTCATTGATCCTGTTGCCAACACCCTTCTTCAAAACCTCATTACTTCTCGTCTTGACTATTGAAACAGTCTCTAGATTTTTCCTTCTTTTTGGTTACTCTTCATCTTTCAAACTATCATGATTACTGTTGAAAAAAATTGGCTAAAATGCAGTTGTAATCATATTTTTATATTCAGTGTTTCTCCTTTGCCTCACAAATAATAGTCAAACTCTTCTCTTCGTAATTCAATGATCTCTAAAATATGACCTCATTTTAAATTTTCAGATGTTTCTCTCACTACTTTTCTACACATGCATTAGGCTTAGGTCTAGCTCTACCTACTGGGATATGTTAAATATGCCTCTAAATTTCCCAGTTCTGTGTCCTTCTTCATTGTTCTCTTTTGCTGAGTGTGCTCCACTTTTTGTTGTTGTTGTTGTTGTTACAGATCCCATGCATTGCCAAAGGTCACTTGCCCAGAATTACCAAGCCCAATAATCTCTTATCTCATTCTGTCTTGGCCTTGTATTATGGGAATCTCTGTTTTTCATTGCCGTATCTATCACCTTCTATCTTCCACTTTTGCCTTCCATACACAAATTGATGTCAAACTCCTTAAAATAATGCTTTCAGGATTGGGGAAGATTTTTAAATCATCCAATCCTATTTCAAAGTAAACATTTTTTTCAAATATTGCATCTAGACCTACATACAGAGCTACTATGTAATCTGAGTATAAAGACTAACTCTGCAACTATCCTGAAAACTATGCCTTTATAAATTCAACTGAAAATCAACACTCATATGAAGGTATATAATGTCAGCATAACACTTAGATTCCATATCAATTTATATTCAATTAAAGCTAATATATATTTTTTTAATACAAGATCTACTACTTTACTGGGCACTCAAGTAGTTGCCTAATTTTGGCCTAGGTGGAGGAATACAAATATTCCTGTTAAATGATTAAATGTCTTTTTGATAAAGATATAAGAGGTTCCTGGACCTAGAAAATGCTGGAGGACACTTTGCAAATTATTTAGCAGATAATAAATAAAACATTTATATACATAAAAATTAAAATCAAAGAAATATAATTTTTAAAGGTGTTTAACTTATCTCTCTAGAAAGACGGTTGTGAAATGCTCTGCTGTATATGTCAATGTGTTGAACAGTATAGTGTAAATAGATTGCAGGTGATCACAAAGGCGATTGTCATAAGTTGGTCACAACAATATTAAAGTGAAGCCTCAGTGTACTGTGGGCGGATAACTATTCAAGGCTGAGAAAGAATATAACAGTGTGTTGGTTAGAAAGTATTCTACATTTACCTCCTAACATTTAAGTTTACTGCCCCTGAGATGCTTTAGTTTAAAAAGATTACAGCATTTATGACCACCTCCCAAAAAAGCATTCATTATTTGGAATATTTACTTACTCTGCCTGGTCAAAAACAGTAAACCCCAGAACCTGCTATTATTTTTGAAGGAGACAATAACACACATCCTTGCATTTGAGTTGGTATCCTTTCTGACCCTGATAAATCCCAAGGGCCCCTGATTATTAGATCCTTAAGAACTTCCCAGGGTCCCATTTTCTAGGCCAAATTGCAAAAGAAAACTCATAAAAATGGAAATTCATAAAAGAAATAACATCATGTTGCCACTGTTCAATGGGAAAGAATTGCTTGACCAGCAGTCCAAATGCAGGAAGCAGCATTTTACAACATTGGGTGTGTACTGGCCCCATCAATTTAGATTGAAGACAGCTGGGGGAAAAAGCAACTGCAGCAGAGATGCAGGAAGCTAAACATCAAGAACACGTCTATAGGACTGAACTGACGTTAAAAGTGAATCTGAAGGACTTCCACTTAGCTAATATTTTAGAATATTTTCATTAAATCAACATGGCTCAGAGTTGAAATCTTCCCTAAGGATCCAAATTGGACACAGACAGCTCATCAATTTGACAATCTCTGATTCTTTATCATTAATCAAAGCCTGTATATGTGTTTTACCTGCCCTCTGATCTGTCATCTGCAAAAGTGCAATTAGGAGGGCAAAGTAGCATGTTTAGTGCTTAAAGTTCTTCCACATAAAACAGCGACCTAACATTTTCTGCAGACTCTAGAGAACATATCTGAGACCAATGAATTGCACTGAGAGGCCAATAACGTTTGGCTTAATGCAGAAGGTGTACCTTTGCAATTGCTCATTAACTGGACTAATGTGCCTTGCAAGGTCAGAAGCTCCCTGTCAAAGCAATGCTTCATATGTTTAAAATTTTTGTATTTTTCCTTTATGTGGGGACCCTGCACAATTATTTTAAGTCTAGATTTCAAAGCTTTTAACTGTTTTACTTTACCTATGGCAAGATTGAGCTAAATGACATTTAATTTTAATGAATACTACCAAAGAGTCTGGTATCATGAACATCGGATATTCTGTTATTTATAATATCAGGCAGACTACCTTTAATGCAATGTCCTTGCATTTATACTGAACAGGGGATAGTAATTTGGATAACTTGAATTTATTTCCATTTATTCACTCTATTTATAATGATGGAAACCAATATGTTAAAGAAACTGTTTACATATGCTTAATTAGTTATGGTATTGTATGTGTTCCCAATTACCTTACAATGCTTCTATGTTGGTGAAAGCAATTTTTTATGTAGACCTTTAACAAAAGGGGCAGGAATAAGCCAAAGAGAATAAATTGAATGATAACAAGACAATTACTAAAGGTTATTTTTTCCCCCCTTTGGACTTTAGTTTTTTGTTTCACTAAGAAGTTATTCCCTCAGAGCACAATTTCTCCTTTAACTTGGTGATTCTTTGATATTCCAGAACTGGCTCCCATTTTTATGTGACTTTTCATAGAATTGCATAAGACGAGAGGAGGGTACATTTGATTTGTCAGGGAACTGGTTTCCATCAAAGGTGAATGACTGGTGCATTTACTGAAAAAGCCAGAATGAACTTTGATCAGAAGACCAAAGACATGAAAGAGATGAAATGTAGAATGACTTACTTGCCTCTGAAGACAAAATTCTAACAGAAAGCAGAATTCTCACACTGCTGTAGATACCTCACCCTGGTCAAGTTATTCATTTGGTGCGTTGAGATCAGTAAAGATTGAAAAATGAAATACTTGATATGGTGAGACGCCTTTTTGGTGTATCCAAGTGTTACACTGCCCTAGTCAACAGACATAAGATTTAAGAACTGGGGGAAAATTAAGTTTTGTTGTGGTTTCATCATAGTTCAGTCACTTGCAATCATTTCTAACTTTAAAACAAATTATCAATAGTTTTATGAAATGTAAAACTTGACTTTGTAATTCCATAGTGACACTTGTTTCACATTAGAAGAGAATTCTTTGTGAAGGACAAAACTTAATGAAACAGTGAAAGAATACCTGTGAGATTTGTTCGTATATATTTTGCCAGAATTGTTGCAGACAGTATGATGCTTGTTTGTTTAATAAGCTCTTCTATAGAGCATACTTTGCCACACATTGCTGAAAATGCCTTTAGAAAGGTACTGCACCCAATACTTCTAAAATCCCTGTAAGGCAAGTATTATTTTTAGCCCCATTTTACAGACAAAGAAACAAATTCACAAAGTGGTGAAATAACTTGTTCGAATTCATCTCTTAACCACTACACTATATTTCCTCTATGATATCTAAACACACATTGAATTTTATCTAAGCTTGTTAAAAACCCAAAATAAGGTTTACTCACCACCATTAGTTATAGAAATTTAATTCACAATTTGAATTTAACTTACCTTGATGACCCAATGTGTTATACTGAAGATATCAAAATTAATCACCTCTTTCAAAGATTATCCTGGAAACTATTAAACAAAATGGGATAAAATGACAAATGGTGAGGGAGAAATAGAGGTCAGAGTTTGATAAAAAATGTTCATAGAGACTCATTTCTATACATTATCAGGATTATTGATTCATTCTTTTCACAAAGACTGTAGAATATACAGTGTGTATTTTCTTGATATTGCTGTGGGTGATAAGCCAAAACGAACAAAAAAAACCCGCTGCCATTGAATGGATTTCGACTCATAGCAACCCTTTAAGACAGAGTAGACTGCCCCACAGCAACATCAGATACTCTTTTCCAAAGAACGCCTGGTAGATTCAAACTGTCGATCTTTTGGTTAGCAACCGTAGCTCTTAACCACTACGCCACCACTGTTGCTATCACTGTGGGTGACAGCAAGAAATAATTCTTGAAGAATTTTCAGACTGGTTAGGAAGACAGGATTTAAATGCTTCAAAGTTAAATAATCCAAGCAATGGAAAAGTACAGAGTGATTTACAAAACTTATGCCAAGTTTGAATTTCATGAATTTCCTATTGATATATGGAAATATGATCATATATTCAGTGTCCTGAGATACGATATTTAGATGTATTTGTGGCATACCTTATATTAAATTCATCATATACATAAAAAAAGAAATTCAAATGATCAGAATCGCTTTTCTCTTCTGGGAAAATTCATTAATTTAAAAATGTTGTTGGGACATGTTACCGCAGTACATAGATGTTGGAGATAGAACTTTGAAATTAAATGCCAGTATAGATAACCAGTTTCAGTTATCAAATTCAATTTGAGACACTGTTTATAACATACTCATTGTATGAACTCAGAGTCAATTAAAGTGGAAATATGGGGATTCACACAAGTAAAAGTATATTTAACATATGGGGAGGAACTGAAGATAAACACTTTTCATTTTATTATTTTACTTAATTTATATGCTAAGTTTCTACCAGATTTTTGTCAAATAACATGCATTAGTTACAGTATTTTTTTTTATCTCATATATGCTCAAGGTTGTATTAGACTCCTCTGATAAGGCAAATAAGAAAGAAACTAGTTTCTCACAATTCTTACAGTAGAATAGAACATGAGATAAACACAAAACAAACATAAGTCATATATATGCACTGACTGAAAGGATTTTCAGTCTACAGTAATCCATTGTATATTTTGGCCATTCTTTCAGCTCTGAAATATAATTGCACATGGCAATTATATTTCCTTTATGGGAAGGTATTGATAAGTTTGTCTCATAGCTGTAGAAATCTAAAGAAAAGAAAGAAGTCTAGCAAAGTTTCTAGAGAAGTGGAATTTTCAAGTTAGTTTCTTTTTTTTTTTTTTAAGATCACCATATAAGTCATATAAGAGATAAGCACTGTATTAACCATGAGATAACTAAAAGACAAATAAATCATTGGTACAACACTCAAGGAACTAGCAATCTTAGAGGGCTTAGACATTTATAAAATGTACATAATACTAGGGAGACTCTAACAGTGCTTTATGTAAGTTTTTAGAAAGGTGTTTGGTAAGCTTGGAAGATAGAGTAATTTGACTCATGATTTGGAGGGACTCAAATTAGTATTTAAGAAATAGCACACTCAGGCATCAATAGAAGACATCAATAATATAACTATTGCCCACAGCTCCACAGCAAAAGCTTGAACGCCCCCAACCCATGCTCCATGATAAGCATTAATTCTTTGGTTATTCAGTCATTACATGACAAGGAAAGTGAAGGGAGGGGGTCGTGAAGGTCAGAAAGCAGGGACACTTTAAGAGCTCAGAATAATGGCTCTGTACCAACTAGTATAAAAACACTTCGATATTTTAAATGCTAGTATCATGTAGATAAAAAAAAAAAAGGTTAAATATATCCTTTGCTATCCTGTGATGGAACTCAAAATATACATAATATTTCATCAGTTGGATGTAATATGTAAGGCTGAGAGGCTAGATTTATTGAGCACCTAGATGTGTCATTTTTAATAAGGTGAATTTTATAACCATCTCACTGAATCTGTGCCAACCTTGTAAAATAGATATATTACTATTGCAACCTGTTGCTTTAAAATTACACTTTTCACGCTCTTCAAACACTGAATTCTTAGTAGATTTCCTGCTTTCTTTGTCCAAATTTTCAGTGATCTCTTCAGCCTTTATTTCTTACTGACTGTGGCATAGTCCACCAGATTGATGTCTCTAACCACTTTCTTAATTCAGACAGCTGTAGCTGCAGTATAGACCAAGAGTGAGTCTCCTTGTCTCTGGCCATTGAAGAGCAACTCACCATCAAATACAGTCTGCCACAACTTCATGACCCCAATGGAAAAGTTTGTCTCAAATTTGATATTTAGAGCAGCTTGGAATTGGCACTACTGAAAAGTAATTTTTCCCTGATTTTTTTAACCTTAACTGCAATGTAATCTTATACTTTCCTATTTCACCTGTTGAAACAATGGGCATGAATCTAAATACAATCACATCTTTCGTCTGTTTTTATTGGAATAAATATGGCAGGAAGTACTTACTTAATAACACGAGCTCTGCAGAACAGATTTCCCTTCCATGTTCAAACGTCATGAATATTGATGAACCCAGAGATGGAAGCAGTAAAATAAAATGAATTGGCTTGAGCCAAACACTGTTCTCTCATCTTTTGCAGTTCATTCAATTAACTGCCACTTGACCAAGACCTCACTCAGATGAACTTGCACATTAAACTACTCACTGAAAAATCGATTTCCCAAATGTTTTTCAATTACAGAATGACATGGAATTTTACAGAAGCAGTCTGCAAAACAATCAGTATTGTTAAGATTTTAAATTCTGACCAAAAAAATTCATATCAAGTGTTGGTTGTCTGTTGGTTCTCAGGCCCTTCTTCCCTATCCAGCAATGTGCTCTTATAATGAGTTGCATTTTGTTTTGAAAAATTACATCCCTTTCTTTGTAAGAGAAGTATGCATCCTTCTCTTGGCCATGTGAGTTTCAGGGCTTCTTGTGGGATGAGTGTAATTCATGACTCCGTTGTCATGCATGGCCATTTGACTTTCAAGAGTCAACAAAATGTGGGTAGAAGTGATTCATGTCTGTTCCTGTCAAAAGTTTTACTAGCTCTTGTGTATTTCCAACTTTCTTGCCATCTTTCTCTGCCATGATAACGTTGCTGTTGTTCCTTCCAGTTGGTCATGAGTTGTGATGGACTCCATGCACCAGGGAACAAAATGTTGTCAGTCCTGCACCATTCTCACGATCAGTTGTGAATCAGACCATTATGATCCACAGGGCTTTTGGAAGGAGGCCTTTCTTCCTAGCTCATCTTAGTCTGGAAGCTCCACTGAAACCTGTTTAGCAGCACAACATGCGAACCTCCACAGACAGATGGATGACAGTTGTAAAGGAGGGGCATTGGCCAGGAATCAAACCTGAGTCTCCTACCCAGAAGGCAAGGATTCTACCACGGAACCACCAATGCCTCATATTATGATAATAGCGTGTCTCAAATACAGCCTATTCTTTTATCTCAAATTTCAGAATAAGGTGACACATGGAACGGAGACACAGTGAACCTATTCTTTTATCTCAAATTTCAGAACGGGGTGGTACATGGAACCAAGACACAGTGAACCCAAAGCTGATAACAAGCAATATGAGTAATAATTGAACCAGTGCATTAATAAGCCTTTGAGATTTGCAGGTTGTAACAGAAATATAACGTAATAAAAATGTCATTGGAAATGGAATACTTTCATAAGATTAACCTCAAATATGTGTTAATTGGCTTAGGGTATAGGAAACAGATAATGCAGAAACTATTTTTTTTTTATTACTTAATGTTTGAAGAATAGTCGCATGATGTTATAAAGGGGCAAAAATAATTTGTAAAACTCTCACCTGTGATGGTTTATAAGGCAGATAATATGCTGAAGAAGCTGTGTTTTTTGACAAAGTGGTTTGAATAATGTTACTGATGAGACTTAGTTGTTATTAGCTACATTTAACAAGATATTGCAAAAAAGAGGCTTACAAAAAGTTGGTTGGTTTATAAGAGGAGGAAAAAGATAGGATCCAGAAATTTCAGGACTGGCGAGATGAGAGTTACAGTGAGTAACAGATAACTTAAGGTTTAGCCACAGGGCAAAGATCAAATCCAGGATGTTGTTGTCAGTGGCCTTTGTTAAAAATCTCTGAGTGGATTAAAGTGGTACCCTTAATTGACCGTTAAACCCTTTTAGATGAACAAAATGTCTCAGGGAAAAGAGACTGAGGGTGTGGCACTACCTAAGAAGACGACATTCTCAAATGATCTGTATCTTATTTTACAAAGAGAAGCCTATCTTAAAAGTTGTAGGTCAAGTCTTGGGATAATTAGCCTGACTGGAGTCAAAAAAATATGAAGATGGCTAAATTTTTGAGTGAGTGTTACTACCAACAAAGCTTGTTGTTAGATGCAGTCAAGTGGATTCCAGCTTATAGCAACCCTATGTACAACAGAACAAAATGCTGCCTCGTCCTGCGCCAACATTGCAAACGTTGATGTTTGAGCCTATTGTTGCAGCCTCTGTGACAATCCATCTCCTTGAAGATCTCCCTCTTTTTCACTGACCCTCTGCTTTACCAAGCATGATGTCCTTCTCCAGGGACTGATCCCTCCTCGTAACATATCTAAGGATCATTCTGGCTGTATTTCTTCTAAGGCAGATTTGTTTGTTCTCCTGGTGGTCCACGGTGTATTCAATATTCTTCACCAACATGGTAATTTAAAGGCATCAATTCTTCTTCAGTCTTCCTTCTTCACTGTCCAGCTTTTGCACACCTATGAGGTGACTGAAAATACCATGGCTGAGGTCAGGCACACCTTAGTCATCAAAGTGACATCTTTGCTTTTTTAACACTTGAAAGAGGTCTTGTGTGACAGGTTTTTCCTATGCAATACATCGTTTGATTTCTTGATTGCTGCTTCCACTGGTGTTGATTGTGGATCCAAGTAAAATGAAACCCTTGACAATTTTGATATTTTCTCTGTCACAATGTTGGTCCAGTTGTGAAGATTTATATTTTCTTTATGTGGAAGTGTTATGCATACTGAAGGCTGTGGTCTTCAATCTTCATCAGTAAGTGCTTTCAGCAAGCAAGGTCCAACAAAGCTACCAACCTGAATTAAAAGGTATTGAGACTGTTCATGATATAAAGCAATCTTTGGGCTGCCAAACCTCCATGGCATAATGATGACTGAAAAAAAAATCTCTCAGCATCTAAAGAAATTGTATTATCCAATCCTCACTTTATGTGTGGTTAAGGAGGATAATGGAAGCAAAGTCTTTCTAGGTTGTTTTTTCTTACAAAAAAAAAAAAGCATATCTATTAAAACTCAGCTTTACCTGATAAAAGAATGATAATGAAAAGTTACCTGTTAGCACTATCAGAGAAGAATTATAACATTTGGGAAACACGAAGTGAAAGATCCCAAGCTGTGTGTTCCGGGAAAAAAAGGTTGCAGATTCTACGCTTTTATTTTAAAGAGAAAATAGCAATATTATAAAATGCACAAAACTGAAATATGCTTCTAGCATATGGTACTGAACCCAGAAAATGTGAAGAGGAGAGGAATGTCTACTTCACATTAAGTATCAGTGAACTCTACTAAAAAGCATATAAGTCTATCAAATGGTTACTTCAAAGATTTTAGCAACTTTGAATAAACATTTTTTGACTGAATATCAGAAGAAATTGAGCTTGAAATACTTTAGGTAGGTCTTAAGACTGATCTTTAATTAATTAAACATTTTCCCTAAAAATAACTGCAGATGATGGAATTTAGTAATTGAGGTACAAAGGCAATAATTAATATGAAAATGGTTGCTAACTGAAAAAGATATTCTGGACAAAGGCATAGCGCCGTATTTCATGAACTTACATACAAACCTTCACAATATATATTGGAGACTATATTTAATGTTAAAATCATACTTATATCAGACTGAATTGTTCTTACATAAGTTCTAAATAAAATAGCTAGATAAAATAGAACCATTTAAATTCTGGATCTTCATTAGATATGAGGAGTTGAAAATCTACTTTTTAAAAACATATATAGCATTTATATATATAAAATGGCTTAATCAGAGAGTTACATTTTGTTTGACATTTTTCAGTCAGTGATTGATCACTCCAAACTTGTTTACACTTCTTTACCATTTGTCATTATTATACCTTATGTTTCACTACCCTGTACCTCGTAGGTAAACTGATCGATTCTATTTTCTAAGGAAAAGGTTCGTTTTTCAAATTAACATAAAAAGTTTCCTTTTTCATAAGATTTGGCTCATTGGCTTCTGTTCTTCCAGTTTTATGGCAACATATGAGATAACTCAGAGCAGAAATGAAAGAATAATAAATCTCTAAAAGACACACTTGACCCACCTGTTAATGAGAAAAACAAAAACTATCTGTGCTCAGCCGTCCACTCCTGGCACGGCACAGTTAGCCGCCCTGGAGCTGGCTCCCACTCATGGAGACCTCATGTGTAATAGAATGAAAAGTTGCCCAGTCCTGTGCCCTCCTCCTGATCACTGGTATGGTTGAGCCCATTGTTGCAGCTATTGTGTCAATCCATCTCATTGAGGGTCTCCTTCATTTTTGATAACCCTCTTCTTTACCAACCACGATATATTTTTCTTGGGCTTGGTTTTCCCTGATGATGTGTCCAAAACAAGTGACACAAAGCCTCACCATTTTTGCTTCTAAGGAACATTCTTGTTGTATTTCTTCTAAGACTGATTTGTTTGTACTTCAGTTCAGTATTCTTTGCCAACAGCACAATTCAAATGCAACAGTTCTTTTGTCTTCTTTTTTCATTGTCCAGCTTTTGCAGGCATATGAGGTGATTTTGAAAAAATAGAACTTCATTTCAGGCATTTTAATAAATTATTTTGATTTAGTTTTATACACTATTTTGCCCTAAACTGGATTTACATGGATATATTTTTCCATGGAAATTACTCCTCCCGTGCCCATAAAATGAATTTGAATAATCCTTATTCATTAGAATGTAATATGTTTTATGTTTGTTCAAGTGCGTTTAAAAAAATTTCTAGCAATTGATAAAAATGTAATGACTGACTTATCTGTTAGTGATCAGGCTGTTAATTATTACACTGCTCATATAGAAATATGTTGCACCCAATGCATTGATTTATATATACATACATACATATATATATATATATAAAACTTACATACAAACCTCCACAGTGTATATTGGGGACTTGGAGACTATATTTAATGTTAAAATCATACTTATATCAGACCGAATTGTTCTTACATAAGTTCTAAATAAAATAGCTAGATAAAATAGATCCATTTAAATTTTGGATCTTCATTAGATATGAGGAGTTGAAAATCTACTTTTTTTAAACATATATAGCATTTATATATATATATAACGGCTTAATCAGAGAGTTACATTTTGTTTGACATTTTATATATATATAACATTTGAGTTCTTGTTGTTGTTAGGTTGAATCAGCCAGTTCCCACTTCTGCTTGGTCCTGCACCGTCCTCACAATCGTTGTTATGCTTAAGCCCATTGTTGTAATCACTGTGTCAATCCATCTCATTGATGATCTTCCTATTTTGTGCGGACCTTCTACTTTTTCTACTTTACCAAGCATGATGTCCTTTTCCGGGGACTGATCCCTTCTGATAACATGTCCGAAGTGTATGAGAAGTAGTCTCACCATTCTTGCTTCTAAGGAGGGTTCTGGTTGTACTTCTTCCAAAACAGATTTGAGTGTTCTCTTGGTAGTCCATGGTATATTCAATATTCTTTGCCAACACCAACATTCAAAGGAGTCAATTCTTCTTCAGTCTTCCTTATTCATTGTCCAGCTTTTGCATGTATATGAGGTGATTGAAAATACCATGCCTTGGGTCAGGCACACCTTAGTCCTCAAGGTGACATCTTTGCTTTTCAGCACTTGAAAGAGGTCTTTTGCAACAGATTTGCTCAATGCTATTTGTCTTTTGATTTCTTGACTACTGCTTTCATGGGTGTTGATTGTGGATCCAAGTGAAATGAAACCCTTGACAACTTCAATCTTTTCTCTATTTATCATGATGTCGCTTATTGGTCCAGTTGCGAGTATTTCTGTTTTACGTTGAGGTGAAATCCATACTGAAGGCTGTGGTCTTTAATCTTCGTTAGTAAGTGCTTTCAAGTCCTCTTCACACACAGCAAGCAAGGTTGTGTCATCTGCATAACGCAGGTTGTTAATGAGTCTTCCTCCAATCCTGATGCCCTGTTCTTCTTCATGTAGTTCAGCTTCTTGTATTATTTGCTCAGTTTACAGATTGAATAGGTATGGTGAGAGTATATAACACCGATGGACACCTTTCCTGACTTTAAACCACACAGTACCCCTTTGTTCTGTTCGAATGACTGCCTCTTGGTCTATGCGCAGGTTCCTCGTGAGCACAATTAATTCTGGAATTCCCATTCTTTGCAATGTTATCTATTATTTGTTACAATCCACAAAGTTGAATGCCTTTGCATAGTAACAAGAAACAGATGCACATCTTTCTGTCATTCTCTACTTTCAGCCAGGATCCATCTGACATCAGCAATGGTATCCCTGGTTCCACATGCTCTTATGAATCCAGCTTGAATTTCTGGCAGTCCCCTGTTGAGGTACTGCTGCAGCCGCTTTTTAATGATCTTTAGCAAAACTTTACTTGCGTGTGATATTGATATTGTTCAATAATTTCTGATTTAGTGGAATCACCTTTGTTGGGAATAGGCATAAATATAGATCTCTATTTTTTTTTCCAGTTGGTTGGCCAGGTAGCTGTCTTCCAAATTTCTTGGCATAGATAAGTAAGCGCTTCCAGCACAGCATCCGTTTGCTGAAACATCTTAATTGGTCTTCCATCTACTCCTGGAGCCTTGTTTTTTGACAATCCTTTCAGTGCAGCTTGGAGCTCTTCCTCCAGTACCATCAGTTCCTGATCATATGCTACTTCCTGAATATCAACCAATTCTTTTCAGTATGGTGGCTTTGTATATTCCTTCCATCTTTTTTTGATGCTTCCTGTGTTATTTAATATTTTTCCTGTAGAATCCTTCAGTATTGCATCTTGAGACGTGAATTTTTTTCTTCAGTTCTTACAGCTTGAGAAATGCCGAGTGCATTCTTCTTTTTTGGCTTTCTATCTTCAAATCTTTGCACAAGTCATCATAATACGTTATTTTGTCTTCTTGAGCTGCCCTTTGAAATCCTCTGTTCAGCTCTTTTACTACATCATTTCTTACTTTTGCTTTAGCTATTCGATGTTCAGGAATAAGTTTCAGAGTCTCTTCTGAAACCCATTTTGATCTTTTCCGTATTTTTTATAACCTCTTGCTTTCTTCAGTTAAGATACACTTGATGTCATTCCACAACTCATCTGGTCTTCAGTCATTAGTGTCCAACACATCAAATCTATTCTTTAGATAGTGTCTAAATCCAAGTGGAATATATTCAATGTCGTACTTTGACTCTCAAGGATTTGTTCTGATTTTCTTCAGTTTCAAATTGTACTTGCATATGAGCCATTGATGGCCTGCTCTGCAGTCAGCCCCTGGCCATGTTCAGACTGATGATTTTGAGCTTTTCCATCATCTCTTTCCACAGGTGTAATCTATTCGATTCCTGTGTATTCCATCTGGTGAGGTCCATGTGTATAGTTGTCATCTATGTTGTTGAAAAAAGGTATTTACAAAGGTATTTACAGTGAAGAAATCATTTGTCTTCTGAAATTCTATCATGCGATCTCTAACTTCATTTCTATCACCATGGCCATATTTTCCAACTACTGATCCTTCTTCTTTGTTAAGAACTTTCGCATTTCAATCACCAGTAATTACCAATGCATCCTGATTCTATGTTCAATCAATTTCAGACTGCAGAAGTTGGTAAAAATCTTTTATTTCTTCATCTTTGGCCTTAGCGGTTGGTCCGTAAATTTGTGTAATAGTCGTATTAACTGGTCTTCCTTGTAGGTGTATGGATATTATCCTATCACTGACAGCCTTGTACTTCAGGATAGATCTTGAAATGTTCTTTTTTGAGGATGAGTGCAACATCCTCTTCAAATTGTCATTCCCAGCATAGTAGATCATATGGTTTTCTGATTCAAATTGGCCAATACCAGTCCATTTCAGCTTACTAGTGCCTAGGATATTGATGAGTTTCATTTCATATTTGACATCTTAAAATTTGCCTAGATTCATACTTCATACATTCCATGTTCCGATTATTAATGGATGTTCGCAGATGTTTCTTCTCATTTTGAATCATGCCACATCAGTAAATGAAGGCCCTGAAAACTTGGTTCCATCCATGTCGTTAAGGTTGACTCTACTTTGAGGAGGCAGCTCTTACCAAGTCATATTTTGAGTGTTTTTTTCCAACCTGAGGGGCTCATCTTTGGCACTATACTAGACAATGTTCTGCTGCTGTTTATAAGGTTTTCACTGACTAATCCTTTTCAGAAGTAGACCACCGGGCCCTTCTTCCTAGTCTGTGTTAGTCTGGAAGCTTACTTGAAACCTGCCTGCCATGGATGACCCTGCTGGTATTCGAATACTGGTGGCATAGCTTCCAGTATGACAGCAATCAGGAAGCCCCCATTACAAACTAACAGATGGGTGGTGGAAAACATTTGAGTAGTAGAAAAAAAAGCAGTTCATAAATCTGAAAGACAGCAAATAATAAAAGGGTTCATACACTTTCATTATCTATGAATATTTTTATTTAATCTCATAAATTGCAGGACCATTGAGTGCTCTAAGTCCTATATGAGCTTTATATATGGACTCCTGTATTCATCAAGTTGATTATTTTGTAAGACACACTAAAAAACACGAAAAGACATGCACTCCATTTTCCCCTTTTATTCCTGACTCTCATTCTTTCTTGGTTGTCCCAGGAAAATAGAGGCCAATTGTTGTGCTTGGATGGCCAGTTCCAAGCTTTTAAGACCCAAGGCACTAGGCAAGGAACTAAGAGGTAAAACAGTTAATACAACTATTACTTAAATTTATGCACCAACCTCTAATGCCAAAGATGAAGAAACTGAAGATTTTTACCAACTTCTGCAGTCTGAAATTGATTGAACATAGAATCAAGATGCATTGGTAATTACTGATGATTTGAATGCAAGAGTTCAAAACAGAGAAGGACTAATAGTTGGGAAATTAAAGCAATTAACTGGGATGTCCCATGAAACCATGACCCTAAATCTCTAAGTGGAGACTTGTACTCCAATTTCATCGCAGCACTATTCACAATAACCAAAAGATGGAAACAACACAAATGCCCATCAATAGGTGAATGGTCAAACAAAATGTGGTGCATACATGCAATGGAATACTACTCAGGCAGTAGGAGAAATGAAGTCCTGATACATGCTACTATATTGATGGAGCTTGAAGACATTATACTGAGTGAAATAAGTCAATCACTAAAGAAAAGATATTGTATGACTTCATTTATATATAAAAAAAAAAAAGAAAAGGCAAATGTATAGAGATCAAAGTTTATTAGTGGCTACCAATGGCGGGAGGGAGGGAGAAAAAGGAGGGGTTAATGGTGACAGAAAAATCTCATTGATTAAGGGTAGGGTTGAGAGTCATTTACTGTAATTGCTATCAATAAGTTGTACACCTGTTAAAAGTTGAATTGGCAAAAGTTGTGTGATAGATATATTTACAACAATGACAAAAAAAAAAAAAAAACACAAAGAGTAGCTGCTGAGGTTGCTTATATACAACCAAACACCTCATGGGATTTGGTTCCTTGGTCAGGCTGCAATCTTTACGAAAGTGGATTGCCAGGTCTGTCAACCTTTCTGTTAGCAGCCAAGAGTTAACTGTTGTGCTACCAGGGCATGTTCGGTCTCCAAGCTTAGGGTACCTCGTTATCTGGCTTCTCCTGACCAGTACACCTTCATCTCTTGACTCTTTCACTACACCCCATGGAATTTACTAATAGGATTGCCACAAACTGGGTGAGTTTCCTGAAATCATAGGCTTTGACTTTTTTCTACCCATGCATCATTTTACGCATTTTGTTGTTTCTTTGGTGCTTTTACAACACCTGTTTGCTTGTGCAGCCACTACAGCTTTCAAAGCCTGCCTTAAATGTCAACCTCTCTTCAGTCTTTGAGGATTTACTGAACCCTGCCCACAGCATTCTTCTCTTTTACCTGTTTTTTCTTCCGTTAGGAAAGGGCAGAGTATTCCAAGTTTAAAGTGTGGAAAAATAATAGCAGAAGAAAACCAAGCATATTTATGAGAAACAGAGAAAAGTATAGTTTGAGAGAAATATAAAATGAGGAAATTGGAAAAAAGATGTGAGCCATTTGAGAAATCTGGCTTGACAGAAATGAGATTTTAAGAAGTTATTTACTTTCGGATAGTAAAGATCTGTGGATGTTTATGACCTCTGATTGAGGTCTTTAATTTTCTCCAACTCAGTGCTTCTCAAACTTTACTGTGCCCACGGATCACTGACAAACCTGATAAAATGTGTTTTTTGATTCAGAAAATCTAGAGTGGGATTGTTCTGAAAGCCACACTTTGAATCATTAGACCATAAAATCTGTCTAGAGAGCTGTTGGTCCTCATTTAGTGCTTTTGTGACACTTGTTTGCATGTACACCCACCATGAACTTTCAATGCAAACAGTGACTAAATCTGTCTTTTTCATCACTGTATCTCCAGTGCCCAACACAGTAGACAGATAGTTAGGGAGCTGCTGTTAAGTCATCTCCAACTGATGGCTACCTGATGTACAACAGGTCAAAATGTTGTCTGCTCTTGGGTCATCATCACAATTACCAGCATGTTTGAGCCCATCGTTACCGATACTGTGCTCTTCCATCTCATTGAGGGTCTCCCTTGCCCTCACTGGCCCTCTACTTCACCAAACATGACATCTCCCCCCAGTAATTGAGTCCACCTGATGGCAGGTCCAAAGCAAATGTGTGGGACAATGTTCTGTTGTGATCAGGTTTTCACTGGCTAATTTTTGGAAGTAGATCACAGGGTCTTTCTTCCTAGTTTGTCTTAGTTTGAAAGTTCCACTGAAACCCCTCCTCCATGTGTGACCCTGTTGGTGTTTGAAGTACCCGTAGCATAGCTTCTAGCATCATAGCAACATGCAAGTCACCAAACTGACAGATGGGTGGTGTGGTCC
The DNA here is from genome assembly GCF_024166365.1 of Elephas maximus indicus. Classification (NCBI taxonomy): domain Eukaryota; kingdom Metazoa; phylum Chordata; class Mammalia; order Proboscidea; family Elephantidae; genus Elephas; species Elephas maximus. The sequence goes on along the minus strand of NC_064823.1, from coordinate 135,030,000 downwards.
AAAACAGTGCTGAGGACATAATAAATGCTCAATAAATAGTCAATGAGTGAATTCATAAATGACTGGAAAAAAAATATAAAATTGAAACAGGCTGCTCACCCATATCTTGAACAGAACCTGAGCCATTTTTCCTTTCCCTAGTCTGTCTCTGTCCCCAAGTATGATTTTGCTGTTAACTCCCCTAGAAGTTAAATTTTAACTAATGTTTCCCCTAGGACCTTGAAAAATAACTGATACCAATCTAAGCTTGTCAAACAGGATGAAGGATGGCACCAGCCACCCCCTGGGCTTATGGGATAATGGCAAGAAAAAATCAACAGGTTTAAAATATGACCACGGAAACCAAACAGAAAGAGAATGGACATTCCTTAAGTTCCTAAAACCCATGTCCCCCTTTCCCTATAAAACCCCAGTTGGACTGTGGTTCCTCAAGACAGATAGCTTTAGGAGGAGATCATTCCCCTCTGTCTCCATATACTGGTATATATAATAAAGCTTTTGCTACCCACCTCACTCCTGTCTCAAGAATTGACTGTTTGCAGCAGGGGGCTCTAACTCAAGAAATTGTGGTAACAAAAGTATGAAGACATGGAAATTTTAGATGTAAGCGAGAGAAGGGATGATTTACCGAATATCTTTCTTGGTGATGAGAAAGTTGGGCAGAATCAAAACTACAGCCAGTGTAGATAAGTTTTGGCCAGCAATAGGATCAACTCTTCTGTGGAAAAAGGAAAAAAAAAAAAAAAAAAAGAAGGAGAAGAAAACTATTTTGAAGTAAAAATAAAGGGAAAAAAATATGGAGTCCAATTGAATGACCTGGGATCAGCGAAAAAAAAAAAATATATATATATATATTCAAGTTCCTCACCTCCTAATCCCATCTCCACTCCAAAAAAACCCAAATCTCTTAGTACTTTGTCATGTGAGGCAGTAAATAAAGAATTAAACTTGGACCCCAGAATGCTAATCTCAGACTTGTCAATAATTAGTATGACTTTGTTCAAGTCATGCAGTCCCTCTGTATGGGCTAAAGGCTCTTCACCTATAAAGAGGAAGACCACAAATCTTCAAAAAATGATATTTTGTTTGTTTTGTTTTTTGAATACATATTCTCAAGTTCAGTTCAAATTTATGGAATCAACTAACATATTTATGTGGAAGTCCATGGAGTATCTATTTAAAGAACTTTACAGTGATTATGAGTGATATCCTGCTTCAATGTTTTGTTATGTTATACATAGGGTCACCATGAGTCAGAGCTGACTCCACACCACCTAACAACAACAACAGCAAAGGTGAATATAAGCTAGTACTTAAGGGAGCAGAAACTCAAAGCTATTATAACTGAACCATACATTTTTTTATACCTCATTGCCTTCAGAAGAGTGCTTATAATTTGCCTAGTACTATTGCTGATATACCATTTATATGGTTCTAAAGCTCGAGTGTTCAAAATTAATATTTTAATTCAGAAAAAAAAAAAAAAGGAAAAAAATGGACCCAGGAGTGTATTTTGTAAACTTTATTCTAAAACTGATGTCTTCTGTTTGGATTTTCTTAACATGCTTTTGCTGATCTCTGTTGATTACTCACGAAAACTATATCATCAGGAATATAACCCGTTGTTATAGACTCACAGCAACCTTATAGGACAGAACAGAATTGCCCTATAGAGATTCCAAGGAGGGCCTGGTGGATTTGAACTGATGACCATTTGGTTAGCAGCTGTAGCACTGACCATTACGCCACCAGGGTTTCCTTATCATGACCATAGTAAGGCATTATTTAAAAAGTCATTTGAAAAATGCTGCCTTGCCCACTTTGTCTTGTTAGAATATCTCTATTGCTTAAAATCAGCCTGATATTTGAACTTAAATGCTTATAAATTTAGAGAAAATTATCTAATCGATGGCAGCTTGGTTAGTGAAGGCGGATATGTTTACTAAGTGCTGGTTCAATTCAGACTACATATTTTTATTTCTGGAGGTGTTCTGTTGTATTGATCTAAAAAAAAAAAGATGCTTAAAATGAACTTTGAATAAAAAAGGAAGTTTTAACATTGGTGTATTATTGTTGCTTTTGTTAAATTAAAACGAATTCTGTTTTAAAGAAAATGCCAGGATAATATGTAGATGTTGACTCAATTAAAATGCTTTAAAGAAGAGGCATAGAGAAATGTATGGTAGTGAATTAGAAGTTGTGAGGTTTGAAATAATTCCTTTAATGTTTTATCTTTCTAGCTTTGTCTTAAAAAGGGAGAGTAACTTCTTAAAATACAGGTGCTATATTAGGTTCGAAACCCTGTTGTCATAGTGGTTAAGTGCTGCCTCTGTTAACCATGAGGTCTGCAGTTCAAATCCACCAGGCACTCCTTGGAAACCCTATGGGGCAGTTCTACCCTGTCCTATAGAGTCACTATGAGTTGGAATTGACTCATTGGCAAACATTTTTTTTTTAATTAGATTAGGTGTGTTGTCTTTCTGAAGTGGCTGAGAGGATTAAATCTATACAAAAATCTAAGAATCTTGCTCTACGTGAAACATAATGAGATTAAATTAGAAAAATCCAGTTAATTAAAACATTGACCCTGCAAATGTATATGATTGTATACAAGTTATTATTGTATATAATTTTCTCTTCCTCTGCATTTTATTCTTTTTGCCTTTAAATCCAATATTTCCAGCTTTTCACTTCTTAAGTACTCAATGATAAATTTTTGAATTGTAAAAATTGCTACTTTTGACTTGTGAGTACTATTTTTTCTGATTTCTTTAATTAATTTCTTTCATATTACATTAAAAAAAAAAACATAATTTTGTATTAGTACCCTGTTGCCAAAATTTCATTTGCTCAGACAGAGCACTTTGTCAAATTTAACTCCATACACTAGAAATTCAGAAGTAAAATTTAAAAAAGAAAAATTCAATTGTTGCAAGTATGAAAATTCTTCTTGAAAAAATCAGTGGGTTAAATTGATGGGTTATTTTAATGCCCCTAACCAATTGTTCAGTTTTAGCCTTGCCTCCTAATAGCCCCTCGTGTTTCATAAATGGCATGATTCCAGTCATTTACATTTTTTTATTTTACTCAGACAAATCTTCCCCTTGTCAAAGTTCCTGTTCAGAGTACTTGCCTATTTTGTTTGAGTTTGTTGAGAACTATCTTGGATCTGAGGTTTTCCCAATGAAAACTACTTGAATCATAATTGAAGGACTTCATCGTGACAACGTACCTTAAAGTATGCTCAGTGGTTGAAATGGCAGTTAGCAATTAATTAACACGTTATATTTGTTTCTCATTATATTCTCTTTGCATTTTTTTAGTGGCTTTAATTGATGATACACAGGGCCAGGTTTCAATCCATGGTGAGTGTTTTCCCAATATAAAGGGACTAGTTTTTTTTTTTAGGAACTTGAATGATATTTTTTTCTTTATTATTTACTGAAAATTTTATAATCATCCTCCAGAGAATCTGTCCTTCTGTATTCTAAAATATTCACAAAATTAAACCTTTGTACACCCAAGTAGCATTGAATTAACCATTTCGACAGTGTCAGCAGACAGTTCTGAGGAGGGATCTCTGAAATCTGCAAAATCAACCTTAATGTATGAAGTTTCTCATTGAATCTTATCTGGTATTAATAGCTGTCTTCCTTCCTGCAACAACGAGCTCAAGCATAACAGGAGGACTTGGCAGTGTTTCGTTCTGTTGTGCATAGGGTTGCTGTCAATTGGAGTCGACTCAAAGGCACTCAGCAACAACAACAACAACATTCCTTCCACGACAGTAAAATTAATGGATACAACTCAAATCTCTAAGAGAAATGAAAGTTGAAACTAGAGCTAAAATGAGGATTAATGGTGTTGAGTAGAATAACAAGAAAAAGCAAAGCATCTACAATGTAATTAAAAATTAGAGTTGCTTTCATGGTAACCCTGGTGGCCTAGTGGTTAAGTGCCGCAGCTGCTAACCAAAAGGTGGGTGGTTCAAATCCACCAGGCACTCCTTGGAAACTCTATGGGGCAGTTCTACTCTGACCTATAGGGTCACTATGAGTCGGAATCAACTCAACAGCAATGGGTTTTCATGGTTAAAACCAAAAAAAAAAAAAACCCATTGCTGTTGAGTAAACTCCAACTCATAGCGACCCTATAGGACAGAGTAGAACTGCCCCATAGGGTTTCCAAGGAGCTTCTGGTGGATTTGAACTGCTGACCTTTTGGTTAGTAGCCATGGCTCTTAACCACTATGCCACCAGGGTTTCCTTCATGGTTATAGGTAGTTGTTTCTCTTTAGTAGAATTGTTCAGACCTGTTTACTTTTTAAAAACTAAACTATGTTTCACAAGCCCCCCTTTCTCTTTATTTCTCTAAACATCTTATACTTTCAGAAAAAGAGCCATCCTTATGAAAATTATGTATTTTAGATCTTAAAGTTTCATGTTTTTATATACCTGTCTTTTCCTGTTTTTTTTTTTTTTTTTACTTTATTGGAGAAAACTAGTTTGCATGAAAACAAACCAATATTTTATTAATGAGAACTGGAGTCGACCTAATTATATTTAAATCTTTGTCCTCTTTGTCCTGGATTGAAAAGTGGTGTGTAATTTTTACTGTGCTTTATTGCAATGCAACTCAAATTGCAGTCCAATTGTTGTCTTCCCCCTGAAGTTTGTTAGAGAGGAGCAACACAAGAAGCACAGAAATTGAGAGTGAAAAGTAAACACTAAGAAGCTTTTATAGCACTCGGGCTGGCAAATTGTATCTGTTCATCTAAAAAAAAAAAAATTGGGGTCTTGTACTTTGAACTGTTTTTGTCTTTATTTTTCAATCAACTACTTTATTTTATCTTACTTTTTTATTTCCCCAAAGTATGGATTTTTGAAAGACTGAAATTAAAAATGAGGCCAAACTAAATAAAACAAAAAAGGTAACCTTTAACACAGAGAGCGAGTGGCAGTGTTTTGTGGAGTAGGGGCAAGAGCTCAAGGTGTGGTTCAGGCAGACCTGGATTCCACCCAGCCCCTGCTACTTACAAGCTATTGTGACTTTGGGAAAATTACTGACAATCTCTGAGCTTGTGTTCTTACCCTTCAAACGGCAATGAAAATAAATTATGGGAATTTTGTTTATATAGTGCATAAAGTCTAGACCAGTTTCTCAGTTTCAGCACTAATGTCATTTGTGGCCAGATAATCCATTGTTGTGGCACTGTCCAGGGCATTGTACCATGTTTAGCAACGTCCCTGGCCTCTACCTTCTAGGGACCAATAATACCCCTTGAGCTGTGACAATGGACAATGTCTTAAGGCATTGTCAAATGTCCTTTTGGGAGTATACAAAATTGCCCCTGGGTAAGAGCCAATGATGTAATCTCACTACATAAGGCAACATGCACATATGTTTAGTCTAAATTTTTTAAAGATCTTAAGATATTGCAATGAAGGCCAAGAAATTATATCATAATAACTCAGAGTCATTTTTTTTTCTTCCAAAATTAGCAAGCTTGAGTGTTTTCTTTCCTTTATAAAAATTTTTAATTATGGTATATTTTTAGATTAAGTGCTGGATGAAAGGCGTCATTTTTGAAAATGTTGTATCATATATGCATATGCATACATGCATACTTACATACATACTAAATACACATACATACCATTGTATAATATGTATCATATAATCATATATGAATTATGTATGATGTGATATAATATGAAAAAATATAATGTAATTGTCTTTGGCCAGGTTCTCTAGAGAAGCAAAACCAGTAATGTGTATAAGTATAATGTGTGTAAGTATATGTATACTATATATACTGTATAAGTATATATAGTATATATAGAGAGAGATTTATACTAAGGATACAGCTCACACAAATGCAAGAGCTGGAACATCCCAAGTGTTTGGATGAGGGTAGAGCTCTTTCCCAATTCACGGAGTTGCAGAAGCTGGTAAACCGATGAGCAGGTTGGAGAGCAGGAATCCCGGTCACTGGTTGTGATGGTCGACTAATCCTGCAGGTTGGCAGGCAAGGCCACAAAGTTTCTCCTGAGTCACTTAGCTGCAGGGACTGGCTAACCCAAGATAGGCAGGTAGGGGAGCAGGACTCTTGCTTGCTGGCTGTGGAGACCGGTGAACCCCAAGATGGGCAGGCAAGCCGCTAGCTCAAGTTCCAAGAACCAGAGGTCAGACAAGAGACAACTCCTGGATCCAGAACAAACCAACATTTGCAAGGTGAGCAGGAAGGAACTAGGTGGCCAAGGGTGGAGAGATGAAGGCTGAGGGGGAGGTGAGCCGCCACAGGCCCCACCCCCACCAGTACTACTCAGCAGATTCCATCATGGAAGTGATCACATCTCAAATTTCAACAGAAAAGTGATCACAACATTATAGGACTGCCAAAACACTGAGAATCATGACCCAGCCAAGTGGACACACAATCTTAACCTTCACAGTAGTATAATACATTTATTTACTACTGATATAATATAAAATAATGTAATATAGAATAACTTAACAAAACATAATATTATACTTGCTAAAAAAAACAGCTAATTCATTTTTCTAACCACATTCTTACTGTAGTTATGCTGTTCAATACAGTAGCCACCAGTCACATGTCAGGACTTGAAATGTATCCAGTTTGAGTTGAGATGTGCTGTATGTGTAAAGTACACACCGGACTTTGAAGACTTAGTATGAATAAAATAACGTAAACCATCGCATTAATCACTTATATACCCACTACATATTGAAATGACAATATTTTCAATATCTTATAGTAAAAACACATTATGTAATTAATTTTATCTGTTCCCTTTTACTTTTGTTAATGGGACTACTAGAATATTTTAAATGCCATATTTGGCTTGTATTTGTGCTTCACATTATACTTTTATTGGACAGGGTTGCTGTATATCATGTATTCTTTTATTACTTTTGTTGTTACTACATAGTAACTGGACTTGTTCAATACCTGAAACAGTAAAAAAGGAAAGGAAGATTTCTGAGTTCTCATTCTTTTTATTGTGCATGTTTATAAGCCAGTTGTGAATACTATACATTTCTAAATGGGATGAGAACTAAAAACCTGAATACAAGCTTCTTGAGACCACATCTGCACCTGTTTATTTTTATTCCCTTACCTTGTCTTCCTAGCATTAGAAAGTGAACATGGAGGCGCTCAGCCTATTTTTACTGAGTTCTTTCTGTTGCCTTTAGAAAATTAATGACCTCTTTTTTTTTTTTGAATTTTTTTTTGATTAATTTTCTCAAGCAATTTGTATTGATGGTTATAATTTTTTTAAAATAAAATAATCAGTGGAAAGCATTTTCCACTCAATTGTGTATAAACACATAATCCCTTTTTTTTTTTCTTTAATTAAATGCTAAATGAAGATATTTCTTTTTGTATGGGACTATATGATCAAAATAATTACAAAGAATGTATGCAGACAAGACAAATATAAGAGCGGTCATGTTGCTTTTCTGATTTTTCTTATAGCATTATGATTAGAAAGATCAATGGATAAAAACAAAGAAACACATGAATCTTTTTTAAACAGAGACTCTTTGTGAGAGAATTCAAATCTAATTCCCTAAACAGTCATCATAGTATGGAGTTAATTAACTTTTCTCTTATGCAGTCTAGAATTGTACAAGGTATGTAACCATCTTGAGAGAATGAAAAAATAGTGACTCCATCATCTTCTGTGTACCATTGTTCAGATAAGTAACCATACTGAAAATGAGGTGGGTAAGTTTCTGTAGAAATCCTTCACTTTTTCTCTATTCAAATATTTGTCTTTACTTACATAATCCAGGGTTGAAGAGAGAAGCCCTGTAAAACAAGCAAGAACCAAAGAAAATGTGATTGTTGGCTTATTAATCAGAAGAAAGAAACACAGCATTTTGCTGTAAAATTAATCCTCAAAGACAGAAACAAGAGCTAAACATTTAAGGAAAAGTTGTGTGTGTGTATGTACATATATTGGAGCCCTGGTGGCACAGTGGTTAAGAGTTAGTCTGCTAACCAAAAGGTGGGCAGTTCGAATTCACCATCTACTCCTTGGAAACCTTATGGGGCAGTTCTACTGCATTCTACAAGGTTGCTGTGAGTTGGAATCATGAGTTGGAATCAACTCGATGGCAATGGATTTTATATATATATATATATATATATATATATATATATATATATATATGGAAAGAGTGATGAAAGACAAGGCAGTAGATACCAGAAGTATTCAGGTGGTTTGAACTGAGTTTACAAAGAAGAAATAGAAATTAGAGAGAACAAAGCAAAAATGAAGAAATTCAGTAACAGTAGAAAGTAGAGATAGCCCCTGGAGGATATTTGAAATTCCACATTAACATTTAACATAACTCTGGATAAAAATAACAATTCTGTGGCCTATGGGAGCAATTAGTGTAAGAGCAAGCTGAGTTAGACTTTTCTAGGTCTCTAGAAGTCTTATATTGCTATACGTGGGCCACTTTAAAAGCAATACCAAATAATAACCTGTATCCACTTGTGGAGAGGTGTACTGTAATTTTAGTACATGACAAGTTAAGCTGAAATAATGTGAATCCTTGTAATGTGAACAATGATCCATACAAAAATAGACCCCAAAACTAGTAGCAGTGGAAGACATCTATTTAAATATGAATTCTAAGAAGAGTATAAGCAAGATAGAATAGTACAGGAGGAAGTAAAGACTAAAAAATAATTTAAAAAAGAAATTTCAGGACAATAGGACTTGGGAGAAACAGCTGATCATGCTTTTTACAAATTTGGAATTATTTAATTTATTTAATGCTACTATATCATACATAAGGAAACCCTGGTGGTGTAGTGGTTAAGTGCTACAGCTGCTAACCAAAAGGTCAGCAGTTCAAATCCACCAGGTGCTCCTTGGAAACTCTGTGGGGCAGTTCTACTCTGACCTACAGGGTCGCTGTGAGTCAGAATCAACTCGATGGCAATGGGTTTGGTTTTGTTTTTTATCATACATAAAAGCCCCTTGAGGTGTCACTGGATGGCGCAAACTGTTAAGCACTCCATTGGCAGTTCAAGTGCACTCAGAGATGACTTAGAAGAATGGTCTGGCAATATAGTTCCAAAAAAGCAACCGTTGAAAACCTGTGGAACCCAGTTTTACTCTGACACATACGAGGTGGCCACCACGAGTTGGGATCAAGTCGAAGGCAACAGGTTTGGTTTGTTTGGTTTTATGATACGTATGGGTAAGTCATAGCGTATTGTTTTTATTTATATTAATGGGAAATACCAGATGGTATCCAAAATTGATTTATTCATTCATTCATCCATCCATAAATATACATTGAGCTGCTCCCAAATTACAGGCACCAGAGTAGGCATTTGAATGGTGGTCAAGATAGAAAAGCTCCGTACCATCATGAAACTTATAATCGAATGCATTGCAGATAATAAACAAACAAGCAAACCCTATGGAACAAAAACAAACAGGCATAAACAAACCAGCATTTAATATTATTCAGGTAGTTATAAAGACTAAAAAGAGTAGAAAATCAGTATAAAGGGATAGGAAATAATGCAGGAATGTTTACATTGTTTGGTGAAGGAAGATTTCTTTGAGGAGGTAATGACTGAGCAGGGACCTGGATGAAATAACTGACCTGAATAAATGTCTAAAAGAACATCGGAGAAATACTTGAGTAATATCACAAGCAAGGGGTGGTCTGGGGTAGGAATATCCTAGGAAGAGGACACTATATGTGTAAAGACTTTGAGAAGGAAACAAGATTGCGGTATTTGATGAGTAGCAGAAAGGCCAAAGTGGCTGGACTGGACTGAGCAAGGGATAGCTGGCAGAAGATGATTTAAAATATTCAGGCAGAAGCCAAATCTGATAGAATCTTATAGGTTATGACAAGAATTTTTGTTGTTATTCTAAACATGAAAGACCAACTCTGGAAATCTGTGAACAAACACATTACATGATTAGTACTGAGGATAGAAATAAAGGGCAAGAATGAAAGGTAGCTAGACCAGTTAAGAAGCTGTGGTATATACCCATTTAGTTTATGACAGTAATTTGGTCAAGTTTGGTTTTGGCGGAGGGATACAAAGTGATTGGCTGTGACTTGATTTGCTCATAGACTGGATAAAAGGATCAAGAAAGGAATTAAGGATGACTTAAAAGTTCTGGGTTTGCAACAACTGCGTGAAAGACATTTGTATTTAGGAGGATGAGAGAAATTTTGTACAGTCAGGGAATCAGTCACTGGTTTTGGGCATGATAAGTTAGAGATGCCTAGTGGGGATGTCAAAGTGAGAGTTGGAAATATGAGCATTCTCAAGGGAAAAGTCTCTTCTTGTTGTTAGGTGCTGTCAAGTCATTTCTGACTCGTAGCTACCCTAGGTACTACAGAACAAAACACTGGCCAGCCCTGAGCCATACTCACAATCGTTGTTATGCTTGAGCCCATTGTTGCAGCCACTGTGTCAATGCATCTTGTTGAGAGTCTTCCTCTTTTCCGCAGATCGCGTACTTTACCAAGCCTGATGTCCTTCTCCAGAGACTGACCCCTCCTGACAACATGTCCAAAGTATGTAAGACGTAGTCTCACCATCCTTCCTTCGAAGGAGCATTCTGGTTGTACTTCTTCCAAGGCAGATTTGTTCATTCTTTTGGCAGTCCATGGTATATTCAATATTCTTCCTCGACACCACAATTCAAAGGTGTCAATTCTTCTTCAGTTTTCCTTATTCATTGTCCAGCTTTTGTATACATATGACGCGATTGAAAATATTACGGCTTGGGTCAGGCACACCTTAGTCTCCAAGGTGACATCTTTGCTTTTTGATACTTTTAAGAGGTCCTTTGCAGCAGATTTACCCAATGCAATGCGTCTTTTGATTTCTTGACTGCTGCTTCCGTGAAGGTTAATTATGGATCAAAACAAAATGGAATTCTTGAAAACTCCAGTCTTTATTTATCATGATGTTGCTTATTTCTCCAATCCTGTTGCCCTGTTGTTTTTCATATAGTCCAGCTTCTCAGACTATTTGCTCAGCATACAGATTGAATAGGTATGGTGAAGAGCTCCAACCCTGACACACAACTTTCCTGACTTTAAACCACTCAGCATCCTCTTGTTCTGCCTGAACAACTGCCTCTTGATCTATGTAAAGATTCTTCATCAGCACAATTCAGTGTTCTGGAATTCCCATTCTTCACAATGTTATCCATAATTTGTTATGATCCACACAGTTGAATGCTTTTGCTTAGTCAATAAAACACAGGTAAACTTCTTTCTGGTATTCTCTGCTTTCAGCCAGGATCCATCTGACATTAGCAATGATATCCCTGGTTCCATGTCCTCTTCTGAATCTGGCCTGAATTTCTGGCAGTTCCCTGTGGATATACTGCTGAAGCCACTTTTGAATGATCTTCAGCAAAATTTTGCTTGCATGTGATATTAATGATATTGTTTGATAATTTCCATATTGCATTGGATCACTTTTCTTGGGAATAGGCATAAATATGGATCTCTTATAGTCAGTCGGCTAGGTAGCTGTCTTCCAAATTTCTTGGCATAGACGAATGAGCACTTCCAGTGCTGCATCCATTTGTTGAGACATCTCACATCAACATGGAGAGATATTTAATGACATTTGACTTGATGAGATCATTTAGAGATATAATGCAGAGAGGGGAGAGAAGAGGGACAAAGTTGAAACTTCGGGATACTCTAATATGAAGGTTAGGAAAGAAGGAAAATCCACTAAAAACTACTGTGAAATTGCCAATAGATTAGTGACAATGTTAGGAAAAGGTGGTATCCTGGAAGCCTAGTAGATTAAGTGGTTCAAAAAGGAAGGAAGATCAACTGTCTCAAATTCGAATTCTGCGAGGGTGTTGGGGCCTGAGAATTACCATTGGACTTGTCAAGTCAGAAGTCATTTTTGATCTTGACAAAAGGGTTTTCAACAGTATAGTGAGGGTAAAAACCCAAGTAAAGAGGATTTGTTGTGGATTGAATTGTGTCCCCCCAAAAAGTATGTTGAAGTCCGAATTTACCATTGAATAACAGTGTAACTGTGAATGTAACCTTGTTTGGAAATAGAGTCTTTGAATATGTTATCGGTTAAGTTAATATGAGGTCGTACTGGAGTAGGGTGGGTCCCAATCCAATCTGAGTACTGTCCTTATGAAAGAGGAGAACAGACACGAGATACACGCAAATGAAGGAAGGCGATGTCAAGGTACATCTACAGGCCAAAGACTGCCTGGGACTTCTATTAGCTGGGAGAAACAAGAAAGGGTCTTCTTTTAGAGACTTCAGAGGGAGCAAACCTCAGGCAATATGGTGATTTAGACTTATTGTTTCCAGAAGTGTGAAACAATAAGTTTCTGTTTTTATAAGCCACGCAATGTGTGGCACTTTGTTAGAGCAACCTTAGGAAATGAATATGGGGTTGAAGGCAGGATGCAAGGAAAGGAAGTAGAGAATATAATTGTGTCAGTAACTTTTGACCAACAACTGGAGAAAGATGGAAGATCAAGGCAATTTCTTTTCCATAACAAAAGAATAGAACATGTAGATATTGATGATGAGAACACTGGTACTATAAGAAAGGGAGGGTATAACAATAAAAATAAATTCTTTAAATTGTGAATCAGGAGAGAAATTTTGAGCGTCAGTGGAAGGACTGACCTTAGGTAACAGGGACAATTTAAAAGTCAGAATGTCAGCGTATGTAAGAACACACTGAAGCAGCTTTGTGTTTTCTCATTGGAGAGTCAGGAATGGCGGAGGGTCATGTTGACAGTTTGAGGAGAGAGAGGAAAATGTGAGTATTTCCTCTCTGAACGGGAGAGAGCAAACTGGGGAGAGAAAGTATATGGATTTTGAGAGTACAGCTGTTACTTGTACTGGTAAATGTGTGTTAAGTTTTAATTCAAATGGCAACATTGTTCATGAGCCTCTCCTGCTGAATGAGATATTCAGGCTTTTAAATGCAAGACTTTGGTTTTGTCTCAAACTTACCCTTTCACCTGGGTGAAAGCACCTACCCTTCCCATGCTTCATTTGTATAATGGGAATCACGCCACCTATCTTACAGGATCATTGTGAGAGTTAAGTGACATAAAACATTTAGCACAGTACCTAGCCATAGTAAGCATCCATCCGTTGTAAACTATTATTATGGGTATTGTTACTGTTTCTGTTATAAAAGCAACAATAACCAGCTACCTTCTGTTCGTAAGGTACTTGAGATTTAAGAGGGTTTTTTAGTGGTTAGGGATGTAACTGGTGTCAACAAGTAGAAAACCTGCTTATGATGTCTCATCCAGATAGGAGTTTATTTTTTTCACCAACATAATGGCAGTCAAGGGCTGGAGCAGCTGTTCAAGGATGCAATAAAGAAACAACGCTCCTTGTATCTTTTCTACTCTCACCTTAATATATGGCTTTTGTCCTCAGGGTTGCAAGATGGCCACTGCCTGAATAAATTTTATATTATATCAGAGCTACGTGGAGAATGACGAAAGAAATGGATGGTTAATATGTGGGCCTGCTGAGAGATTATATACATACATTTTAGGTAAAGCAGTTGCTTTCTTGAAAGAACCAGCCTGTTGACTTCCTTTTCCATCTCATCAGCTTCAACTTCATAAAACACAAGGCAGTCTGGAGAGGTGAATATTTTATCAGGATAGATTGTACTCTGTATAAAATTGACATTATCTTTTTAAGGAAGAACCCCAGAATGTATATTTGTTAGGCAGCTAACTGTGCCCAACACAGAATGTCAAGATGAGTATTTTCCCCAGGATAGTTCATCATTTAGTGGAGAAGACAAACACATAAACCACATTAAAAAACACAAATGTGCACAGAGCCAAGCTGAGAACAGAAATGAATGCAGGGGGTTGTAGGGCAAATTGGAGAGCATGTGTCACAACTAAAGATGAAACAATGACAACTCAGGCCTAATAGATTGCTACCTTGTAGATCTATGGGCTTAACACACTTAGTTCTTTTGCTTTTGCAACAGAAGTCCAAATCTGAATTTTACATTAATTCTTCCTTTTTTTCCCCTAGAATTATAAACTAGGTTAATTTTTGTGAAAATGTGCAAACCAAACAAATCATATCGTGATCTGGATTCAACACTCTATCCACTGCTGATGTGTACATTTTTTTTTTTTTTTTATAATAACTTTTATTAAGCTTCAAGTGAACATTTACAAATCCAATCAGTCTGTCACATATAAGTTTACATACATCTCACTCCCTACTCCCACTTACTCTCCCCGTCTTGAGTCAGCCCTTTCAGTCTCTCCTTTCTTGACAATTTTGCCGGCTTCCCTCTCTCTCTATCCTCCCATCCCCCCTCCAGACAAGAGTTGCCAACACAATCTCAAGTGTACACCTGATATAATTAGCTCACTCTTCATCAGCGTCTCTCTCCCACCCGCTGACCAGTCCCTTTCATGTCTGATGAGTTGTCTTCAGGGATGGTTCCTGTCCTGTGTCAACAGAAGGTCTGGAGAGCATGACCGCCGGGATTCCTCCAGTCTCAGTCAGACCATTAAGTTTGGTCTTCTTATGAGAATTTGGGGTCTGCATCCCACTGCTCTCCTGCTCCCTCAGGGGTCCTCTGCTGAGCTCCCTGTCAGGGCAGTCATCGATTGTGGCCGGGCACCAACTAGTTCTTCTGGTCTCAGGATGATGTAGGTCTCTGGTTCATGTGGCCCTTTCTGTCTCTTGGGCTCTTAGTTGTCATGTGGGCTTGGTGTTCTTCATTTTCCTTTGCTCCAGGTGGGTTGAGACCAATTGCTGCATCTTAGATGGCTGTTTGTTAGCATTTAAGACCCCAGACGCCACATTTCAAAGTGGGATGCAGAATGATTTCATAATAGAATTATTTTGCCAATTGACTTAGAAGTCCCCGCAGACCATGTTCCCCAGACCCCCGCGCTTGCTCCGCTGAGCTTTGAAGCATTCATTTTATCCCGGAAACTTCTTTGCTTTTGGTCCAGTCCAATTGAGCTGACCTTCCATGTATTGAGTGTTGTCTTTCCCTTCACCTAAAGCAGTTCTTATCTACTGATTAATCAATAAAAAAACCCTCTCCCACCCTCCCTCCCTCCCCCCCTCGTAACCACAAAAGTATGTGTTCTTCTCAGGTTTACTATTTCTCAAGATCTTATAATAGTGGTCTTATACAGTATTTGTCCTTTTGCCTCTGACTCATTTCGCTCAGCATAATGCCTTCCAGGTTCCTCCATGTTATGAAATGTTTCAGAGATTCGTCACTGTTCTTTATCGATGCGTAGTATTCCATTGTGTGAATATACCACAATTTATTTACCCATTCATCCGTTGATGGACACCTTGGTTGCTTCCAACTTTTTGCTATTGTAAACAGAGCTGCAATAAACATGGGTGTGCATATATCTGTTTGTGTGAAGGCTCTTGTTTCTCTAGGGTGTATTCCGAGGAGTGGGATTTCTGGGTTGTATGGTAGTTCTATTTCTAACTGTTTAAGATAACGCCAGATAGATTTCCAAAGTGGTTGTACCATTTTACATTCCCACCAGCAGTGTATGAGAGTTCCAATCTCTCCGCAGCCTCTCCAACATTTATTATTTTGTGTTTTTTGGATTAATGCCAGCCTTGCTGGTGTGAGATGGAATCTCATCGTAGTTTTAATTTGCATTTCTCTAATGGCTAATGATCGAGAGCATTTTCTCATGTATCTGTTGGCTGCCTGAATATCTTCTTTAGAGAAATGTGTGTTCATATCCTTTGCCCACTTCTTGATTGGGTTGTTTGTCTTTTTGTGGTTGAGTTTTGACAGAATCATGTAGATTTTAGAGATCAGGCGCTGGTCGGAGATGTCATAGCTGAAAATTCTTTCCCAATCTGTAGGTGGTCTTTTTACTCTTTTGGTGAAGTCTTTAGATGAGCATAGGTGTTTGATTTTTAGGAGCTCCCAGTTATCGGCTTTCTCTTCATCATTTTTGGTAATGTTTTGTATTCTGTTTATACCTTGTATTAGGGCTCCTAGGGTTGTCCCAATTTTTTCTTCCATGATCTTTATCGTTTTAGTCTTTATGTTTAGGTCTTTGATCCACTTGGAGTTAGTTTTTGTGCATGGTGTGAGGTATGGGTCCTGTTTCATTTTTTTGCAAATGGATATCCAGTTATGCCAGCACCATTTGTTAAAAAGGCTGTCTTTTCCCCAGTTAATTGACACTGGTCCTTTGTCAAATATCAGCTGCTCATACGTGGATGGATCTATGTCTGGGTTCTCAATTCTGTTCCATTAGTCTATGTGTCTGTTGTTGTACCAATACCAGGCTGTTTTGACTACTGTGGCTGTATAATAGGTTCTGAAGTCAGGTAAGGTGAGGCCTCCCACTTTCTTCTTCTTTTTCAGTAGTGCTTTGCTTATCCGGGGCTTCTTTCCCTTCCATATGAAATTGGTGATTTGTTTCTCTATCCCCTTAAAATATGACATTGGAATTTGGATCGGAAGTGCGTTAAATGTATAGATGGCTTTTGGTAGAATAGACATTTTTACTATGTTAAGTCTTCCTATCCATGAGCAAGGTATGTTTTTCCACTTAAGTATGTCCTTTTGAATTTCTTGTAGTAGAGCTTTGTAGTTTTCTTTGTATAGGTCTTTTACATCCTTGGTAAGATTTATTCCTAAGTATCTTATCTTCTTGGGGGCTACCGTGAATGGTATTGATTTGGTTATTTCCTCTTCGGTGTTCTTTTTGTTGATGTAGAGGAATCCAAGTGATTTTTGTATGTTTATTTTATAACCTGAGACTCTGCCAAACTCTTCCATTAGTTTCAGTAGTTTTCTGGAGGATTCCTTAGGGTTTTCTGTGTATATAATCATGTCATCTGCAAATAGTGATAACTTTACTTCTTCCTTGCCAATCCGGATACCTTTTATTTCTTTGTCTAGCCTGATTGCCCTGGCTAAGACTTCCAACACGATGTTGAATAAGAGCGGTGATAAAGGGCATCCTTGTCTGGTTCCCGTTCTCAAGGGAAATGCTTTCAGGTTCTCTCCATTTAGAGTGATATTGGCTGTTGGCTTTGCATAGATGCCCTTTATTATGTTGAGGAATTTTCCTTCAATTCCTATTTTGGTAAGAGTTTTTATCATAAATGGGTGTTGGACTTTGTCAAATGCCTTTTCTGCATCAATTGATAAGATCATGTGGTTTTTGTCTTTTGTTTTATTTATGTGATGGATTACATTAATGGTTTTTCTGATATTAAACCAGCCTTGCATACCTGGTATAAATCCCACTTGATCAGGGTGAATTATTTTTTTGATGTGTTGTTGGATTCTATTGGCTAGAATTTTGTTGAGGATTTTTGCATCAATGTTCATGAGGGATATAGGTCTAAAATTTTCTTTTTTTGTAATGTCTTTACCTGGTTTTGGTATCAGGGAGATGGTGGCTTCATAGAATGAGTTGGGTAGTATTCCGTCATTTTCTATGCTTTGGAATACCTTTAGTAGTAGTGGTGTTAACTCTTCTCTGAAAATTTGGTAGAACTCTGCAGTGAAGCCGTCCGGGCCAGGACTTTTTTTTGTTGGGAGTTTTTTGATTACCGTTTCAATCTCTTTTTTTGTTATGGGTCTATTTAGTTGTTCTGCTTCTGAATGTGTTAGTTTAGGTAGGTAGTGTTTTTCAAGGAATTCATCCATTTCTTCTAGGTTTTCAAATTTGTTAGAGTACAATTTTTCATAATAATCTGAAATGATTCTTTTAATTTCATTTGGTTCTGTTGTGATGTGGTCCTTCTCATTTCTTATTCGGGTTATTTGTTTCCTTTCCTGTATTTCTTTAGTCAGTCTAGCCAATGGTTTATCAATTTTGTTAATTTTTTCAAAGAACCAGCTTTTGGCTTTGTTAATTCTTTCAATTGTTTTTCTGTTCTCTAATTCATTTAGTTCAGCTCTAATTTTTATTATTTGTTTTCTTCTGGTGCCTGATGGATTCTTTTGTTGCTCAGTTTCTATTTGTTCAAGTTGTAGGGACAGTTCTCTGATTTTGGCTCTTTCTTCTTTTTGTATGTGTGCATTTATTGATATAAATTGACCTCTGAGCACTGCTTTTGCTGTGTCCCAGAGGTTTTGATAGGAAGTATTTTCATTCTCGTTGCTTTCTATGAATTTCCTTATTCCCTCCTTGATGTCTTCTATAACCCAGTCTTTTTTCAGGAGGGTATTGTTCATTTTCCAAGTATTTGATTTCTTTTCCCTCGTTCTTCTGTTATTGATCTCTAGTTTTATTGCCTTGTGGTCTGAGAAGATGCTTTGTAATATTTCGATGTTTTGGACTCTGCAAAGGTTTGTTTTATGACCTAATATGTGGTCTATTCTAGAGAATGTTCCATGTGCGCTAGAAAAAAAAGTATATTTTGCAGCAGTTGGGTGGAGAGTTCTGTATAAGTCAATGAGGTCAAGTTGGTTGATTGTTGTAATTAGATCTTCAGTGTCTCTGTTGAGCTTCTTACTGGATGTCCTGTCCTTCTCCGAAAGGGGTGTGTTGAAGTCTCCTACTATAATTGTGGAGGTATCTATCTCGCTTTTCAGTTCTGTTAAAATTTGATTTATATATCTTGCAGCCCTGTCATTGGGTGCGTAAATATTTAATATGGTTATGTCTTCCTGATCAATTGTCCCTTTTATCATTATATAGTGTCCTTCTTTATCCTTTGTGGTGGATTTAAGTCTAAAGTCTATTTTGTCAGAAATTAATATTGCTACTCCTCTTCTTTTTTGCTTATTGTTTGCTTGATATACTTTTTTCCATCCTTTGAGTTTTAGTTTGTTTGTGTCTCTAAGTCTAAGGTGTGTCTCTTGTAGGCAGCATATAGATGGATCGTGTTTCTTTATCCAGTCTGTGACTCTCTGTCTCTTTATTGGTGCATTTAGTCCATTTACATTCAGGGTAATTATAGATAAATAAGTTTTTAGTGCTGTCATTTTGATGCCTTTTTATGTGTGTTGTTGACAATTTCATTTTTCCACATACTTTTTTGTGCTGAGGCGTTTTTCTTAGTAAATTGTGAGATCCTCACTTTCATAGTGTTTGACTTTATGTTAGTTGAGTCGTTACGTTTTTCTTGGTTTTTGTCTTGAGTTATAGAGTTGTTATACCTTTTTGTGGTTACCTCATTATATACCCCTATTTTTCTAAGTAAAAACCTAACTTGTATTGTTCTATATCGCCTTGTATCACTCTCCATATGGCAGTTCAATGCCTCCTGTATTTAGTCCCTCTTTTTGATTATTGTGATCTTTTACCTATTGACTTCCATGATTCCCTGTTATGTGTATTTTTTTTTTAATTAATCTTAATTTGTTTGTTTTTGTGATTTCCCTATTTGAGTTGATATCAGGACGTTCTGTTTTGTGACCTTGTGTTGTGCTGATATCTGATATTATTGGTTCTCTGACCAAACAATATCCTTTAGTATTTCTTGTAGCTTTGGTTTGGTTTTTGCAAATTCTCTAAACTTGTGTTTGTCTGTAAATATCTTAATTTCGCCTTCATATTTCAGAGAGAGTTTTGCTGGATATATGATCCTTGGTTGGCAGTTTTTCTCCTTCAGTGTTCTGTATATGTCGTCCCATTCCCTTCTTGCCTGCATGGTTTCTGCTGAGTAGTCAGAACATATTCTTATTGATTCTCCCTTGAAGGAAACCTTTCTTTTCTCCCTGGCTGCTTTTAAAATTTTCTGTTTATCTTTGGTTTTGGTGAGTTTGATGATAATATGTCTTGGTGCTTTTCTTTTTGGATCATTCTTAAATGGGGTTCGATGAGCATCTTGGATAGATATCCTTTCGTCTTTCATGATGTCAGGGAAGTTTTCTGTCAGAAGTTCTTCAACTATTTTCTCTGTGTTTTCTGTCCCCCCTCCCTGTTCTGGGACTCCAATCACCCGCAGGTTATCCTTCTTGATAGAGTCCCACATAATTCTTAGGGTTTCTTCATTTTTTTTAATTCTTTTATCTGATTTTTTTTCAGCTATGTTGGTGTTGATTCCCTGGTCCTCCAGATGTCCCAGTCTGCATTCTAATTGCTCGAGTCTGCTCCTCTGACTTCCTAGTGTGTTGTCTAATTCTGTTATTTTATTGTTAATCTTTTGGATTTCTACATGTTGTCTCTCTATGGATTCTTGCAACTTATTAATTTTTCCAGTATGTTCTTGAATAATCTTTTTGAGTTCTTCAACAGTTTTATCAGTGTGTTCCTTGGCTTTTTCTGCAGATATCCTAATTTCATTTGTGATATCATTAAGCATTCTGTAAATTAGTTTTTTATATTCTGTATCTGATAATTCCAAAATTGTATCTTCATTTGGGAAAGATTTTGATTCTTTTGTTTGGGGAGTTGGAGAAGCTGTCACGGTCTGCTTCTTTAAGTGGTTTGATATGGATTGTTGTCTCCGAGCCATCACTGGGAAACTAGTTTTTCCAGAAAATCCGCTAAAAAAAAACTGCAGTCAGATCCCTATCAGAGTTCTCCCTCTGGCTCAGGCTATTCAGATGTTAATGAAGCCGCCTGCGTGCAGTCCAAATCCCTGTGGGACGGTTCCCCGGCTCGGATGCTGCTCTTTCTGCTCCAAGATCAGTCACTGCCTCCCGGGGACTTCTCCTAACGGCTGCGTCCCACGCCGCCCGTGGAACCGGCTAGTCCCCCTCCCGGGGTTAGTTCAGGGGGGTGGAGCAGGTCTCTGTGCTTGTGCCGTACCTGACTGGTATGCTGGCTCCAGGCTCTGGAAACAATCGCTGCTTCCCCGTATTAGTTCGTTCTCCGTCTCTAAATCTGTGTTTGTTGTTCAGGGTTCGTAGATTGTTATGTATGTGATCGATTCACTTGTTTTTCCGTGTCTTTGTTGTAAGAGGGATCCGAGGTAGCGTCTGCCTAGTCCGCCATCTTGGCTCCGCCTCCTGATGTGTACATTTTGGTATTTTGAATTTTGATTGCGGTGCAATGAATTCCTTTTATGTGCCCTTTCTGGCTCTGGGTTTGCAATTCTCCCAAAATGATTGGTCGGGCCACAATTTGCCAAGTGATTGGTGTGTTTGCTATTTGCATCAGCAGCTTGCAAAGATTAGTAGGTTTGCTATCCACATAAGTGGCTTGCAATTTAGCCATTATGATTGGTCCTGCTAGAAAAGCCATACCCTGAAATTAACAAGGATTTTTCAATTTCATATCTTGAAATTGACAAGGTCGGTCTCACAGAGGTTTTATGGGAATGTCCTGATCAACAAGAGCCTGGAGATGAATGCATCATTTGGACGTGGGATCCCTGTGCTGAAAGCAACCTAGATACAGGTAAAGGAGCTGTAATACTGGTCAAGGGCTGTAACGCTGAGCTGATAACACTGAAGACCAAGAGAAATAGCAGCAAACACAGCAGAGGCCAGCAGCAGATAAATGGTGGAAGCAGTAGCAGTGGTGGGGACCACAAGACAGAGAGATAGCAGTGGTGGGCAAGTTTGTCTATGGAGGAGATTGGTAGCGGTGGGCAGAGCTGATCCACAGAGTGCAGCTGGGCACCTCCAGGCAAGAGGTCACCAACAGAGCAGAGCATCCCCAAAAGAGGAAGAAGCCACAGTCTGGGCCCGTGCAGATAGACACCTGAGCAGAGCAAGTGGCAGCATGGTGGCTGAGCTGGACTGCCTTTGGCAGTGGCAGATGCCCCAGCTGTGCTGAGAGCTGTAATCTTAAGACTGAGAGAGGGCCAGTCCTGAGGGGGCTGAGAGAGGAGGCCTGTCCAGGGAGGGTCCAGAGAAGGCCTGTGTTCAGGGGGCCTGCACTGAGGGGGCCAAGACGAGGCCTTCAGAGCTTTGGGTATACACCTTATAAGAGCTTCCCATAAGACAATTTTGCTTTAAGAGCTATTGTAATGCTGGCCTAACCATGGCATTGGCCCAGCGTTGTCTCAAAGATGTTGGCTGAGAGAGGACCAGTAAGCACAAGGGGCCAGAGCCAGCCAAGAAAAACCATGGAGACAGTGAGAGAGAGAGAGAACAAATGCAGCCATGCTGCACCTGGAGTGAACTGGTGACACGCCTGCTGAAAGGGAGTAACACCTGCTGATACCTGATCCACAGTGTGCCTGCTCAGTGACACAGAAAGGTACACGGGTAATTTGGGAAGGCTGAGCAGGTCCCCTTTAAGACGTAAGTGAGTTCCTTTCCTACGATGCTAAGTGGGGCACTCGTTGGGGTGAAGGAGATTCATTCACTTCAAATCTGTTCCTATTGTTTATCGTTTCATTTCTACAAGTAATCTGCTCTTGTTGGTGGCTGCCTACCTTGGATAAATAATAACAACAACTTTCAATTGCCAACCCTTTGTAATGTGCGACCCAACTAGATCAGGTATTAGAGTCCTTACTCTAGCTGTCTCGTGATTGCTTGGTATATACAGGCTCAACCTGTGTGTACGCACATGTCTACGTGCACACATGCATAGTTACGTGATAAAACCTTCAACAGAGGTACCAGCCAAATGCTATGGAACATCATGGAGAAAGGAAGACATAGTGAAGGACTTCATTTTTGCTTTACCAAAATACAGGGTGTCACAGAATTATAAAACTGTAAGTGGAAGAGACCTAAGTGCTCATCTAATTAAATGTCTTTATTTCACATACAGGAACCCTGGGTGGTACAAACAGTTAAAACATCTAGCTGCTAACATAAAGGTTGGAAATTTGAGTCCACCCAGAGATGCCTCCGAAGAAAGGCCTTGTGATCTCCTTCCAGAAATTCAGCCATCGAAAACCCCGTGGAGTACAGTTCTGCTTTGACACACATGGGGTGCCATGAGTCGGAGTTGACTTGATGGCAACTCTTCTTTTTTTTTTTTTTTTAATTTCATATTTAAAAAAGTTGAGGCCTGAAGAAATAAGGTTCCTGTCAAGGTTACAGAACAAAGCTCTTGAGTCCAGGTCTCCTGATTCTTAGTCCAAGACTCTCTCTCTCTACCTCAGCGTACATCTTCATACAAATCAGAGAGAAGAGTGGGTTGAAACTGACAAGGCGATTGACCTAATCCACTGGGCTTGCGATGCAGAAATAATAGATAATGTTTTAGACACTCCTGTCAACTCGTTGTGGTGATAATGCCAGGGAAAGAGACGAGTTTCCAGAGATTGTGAAAATAACTCAGCTGAAGGCTATTTCACAGCCCTTGAGTCAATAATTAATTCTGCCAACAGGTACTTGTGTTATCCTTCCAGAAGGTCATGCAGATGCTCATCTTTTATTAAGATTTTATGAGAAAGAAACAATTGACCCCAAATATAGCTCACATCAAGGACTTTCTTGATGTAATTGAGCATTTGCGTTGTGTTCTTTCCAAACAATCCTCTCTCTGAGAGGATTTTTGTCTGAACCTGTAGGTAAATGCAATATTGGAGGTTTTTGAATCATTGAAAATTTATGTATCTATAAATGTATTATATGTAATATATAAATATAAATATAAGTACCTTAAATTTTCTAAGGATCTACTATAAATATAGGATAAAATTATATTTATTTTACTGAGTTTGGTCAGACAAGAAAGGGTAAGAAATTTTAGAAATATTTTTATCACATGGCTTAAATTAAAAAATAATAATAATAATTAAGTGCTTTCAGGAATTGATAATTAAAAAAAGTGTCAATTCAGAATATCTTATTCTTAGAGTCGTCCAGGTTGCTGTTATTAGTAACTTTATCTGATTCAGCCAACTCATTACACAGTATTGATGAGAAATTTAGTTCATGTCTTTTTTTCACAGGAGGACTTTTGCTCTTAAACATATTCAGGATATTTCAGAAACAAAAATAGGTAAAGAGTGCCTGGCAATTAGTTAAATAGATCCTCATCTATTAAGTTGGATAATTCTTCTTCATATTTTAATTCCTAGCTCAGTTGGAACCTATGCTTTCTCTGGTTTTCAAGTCAATCATTTGTTTAGCTCATCTCTTTGCAACCTTGTTTTTTATTTGATACTATTGCTGGTATAAATGAGAATTCATTTGCTTTTTTTCTCTGTAACTCTCCCAGTTCATGCTAACCACAGATCCACCTAAACTATCACAGGCAGATATAAATCTAGCTGCCTTTTTTTTTTTTTTTTTAAAGCTCTCTAGGGAAGAAGATTCTATAAGCTCCCTTGGTAACCAATTCTAGTGCTTAATGGAACATGTCCATTCATCTATAATAATATTTGTAATTATACAGCACATTTCTTCTGAGTAGCTCCTGGCACTTTAAAATAGTATTTCAATCCCCAAGACACTCCTAGAAGTAGGTGGTAAGCTTCATTATGTTCCTAGAGGGCACAAACAATGTCTTTATACATGCTATCCTCGGTGCTCAGGATATAGTGAAGACTTTAGAAAGGTATAATAATCAGATTGGATGGGCTGAGAGAAAGGCCTTTCTCCAAGCAAACATAATTGAGAAAAAATTCAGAATTTCCAACATACTGGGGGCTGTAATACCCTTCCATAAGCCTCTGCTGTCTTTTTTTTTTTTTTTGAGGCTGTGATTAAAAATTAGATGCTTTTAGGGACCTAAAAAAGGCAAATAAAACTGTCCACTCACCGTCTCCCTAAGTCTGATGCTATGCAGTTCATTATTATGAGTTTAAACTTACTGGAGGCAGACAAACTGTCAATAAGATAACTTCATCGTTAGAACTGTCCATCTGGGTGTACCTTTTCTGCATCTGCCTGCATCTGATCCCCCATTATAATGGGAAGTTCTTCTATCTATTGTGTATGAGCAAGCTCTCTCTAAAGAGAGTTCTAAAACCTTCAAAATTTTGCCAGTTCAAACATTCCTGATTTGTCTATAGCCCATTAGAATCCTGGTAAGCTTCTACAGTGCTATTAGAGAAATGCTTTAGAAATTACTGATATGGTCTGAATCTCGACATACATTTGTATTTTCATAAGAAACCTCGGAATGCACAGTAGTTTAACCCAAAAAGTGAAAGGAGAAATTTCAAGAGCAATGTCATGAGTCAGTGGGGAACAGTTTTTGGACATCTACTTTCCTTAGGACATGTGAGTTACATCACGTAAATGGCTACCTACTTAGTCTTTGAATAGGAATAGTTGCGGATGGATTCATTAAACTCGAAGACTTTGGGTTGTCATTCAAGATTAAATTTTACTGTATTATCAAGTTCGAAGAGCTCTGGTGGCACAACGGTTAAGCACTTGCCTGTTAACACAAAAGTTGGCAATTTGAACCCACTCAACGGCTCCTCAGGAGAAAGACCTAGTGATAGGATTCTGTAAAGATTCTAACCAGGAAGAGCCTACGAGACACATGGGGTCACGATGAGTCTAAATCAACTGGACAACACTTAACAACAACAACGACCACATTTGGTAACCTGGGAATCTTGTCTTTCTCAAAAGGATCTGGAGGCCTAAAGTAGATACTTCGTGTGACTTGGAGGACTCTACTTATGTGATTGGTAAGTCATTTTGTTGGCTATTTTTTTTAAGTGAGAATAGTGCTTATTCAAAAGCAAATGTTCTAAGCAGAATCTAAAAATAGAACTGAATCAGAGATTCACATGTAACCTGATTCCTCTCAGCTGTTTGAAATTTTTTTTTAATTTGTTATTGTGAATTAGTTTACAGAGCAAATTAGTTTCCCATAAAGTATGTAAAGTGTTCCATGATATTGGTTTCATTCTCCACAATGTGTCAGCACTCTCCCCATTTCTGTCCTAGATTCCCTGTTTTCTTTAGTTCAGATTTTCTACCCCTTCCTACCTTCTCATCTTTGCTTTGGGGCAAATGCTGCCCTTTTGATCTTATATAATTGATTGTTCTAAGGAGCATGTTCCCCTTGGCTGTTACTGTTTATTTTATGGGCTAGTCTATAGTTTGGCTGGAAGGTGGTCTCCAGGAATGGCTTCAGTTCCAGTTTAGAAAGGTGTCTTAGGGCCATAGTCTTGAGGGTTCCTCCAGTCTGTCAGACCAGTAAGTCTGGTCTTTTTTGTGAATTTGATTTTTTGTTTTACAATTTTTCTCCCACTGCATCTGAGACCCTCTGTTGTCATCCCAGTCAGAGCAATCAGTAATGGTAGCTGGGCACCATCTAGTTCTTCTGGTCTCACGGTCATGTAGGCTGTGGTTCATGTGGCCCATTAGTCCTTTGGACTAATTGCTCCCTTGAGTCTTTGATTTTCTTCATTCTCCTTTTGTAAGAGATCTATAGTTGTATCTTAGATGGCCACTCACAAGCTTTTAAAACCCCAGGCACTACTCACCAAGGTAGGATGCAGAACTTTGTTTTTATGTACTAGCTTGTGTCAATTCATATAGATGTCCCCCAAGTCTATGGTCCTTCACCTATGAGCCTAGGAACTTTGTCCTATGAGGTATTTGGTTATGACTAAGTTGCCCTGACTATGACCTTGTGTACTATATTGTCTATATTAATATACAAGCAGCACCTCTAGTTATGTGTGTAGAAATATCTACCACCTAACCTGTATCTGCAGGTGGGTATGTTCATTTACACCCTCCCATATTTATTGGAATATCTATCTACCTATGTATCCATTCATAAACTAGCGTTTGTTAATATTATTGTTGCAGTGTTGTTTATGCTATAGTAATTACCTTTGTTGTACTTTGTTCTTGCGTTCCTCTCAGTGTGCTCCCATGACTTGGTCATGTTTTCCTGACTTTGCCTACACTGTGTATTGCCTTTCATTTCACCAATATTAGCACAAATCTTCTCTCTGGTTAGTAATTTTCCCTCTCTCCCCCTCACGTCTTCAATAACCATCAATGTTTTGTTTTGTTTTCCTGTGGGTAAACCTTTTCTTGCTTTTTTTTTTTTTAATAATAATAGTCTCATGTAATATTTGTCCTTTTGTGAATGACTTATTTCACTTAGCATAATGTCCTCCAGATTCATCCATGTTATGAGATTTATCTCAGATTTGTCATTATTCATCATTGCATAGTACTCTGTTGTGTGTATATACAGCAGTTTGTTTACTCATTCATCATTTAGTGGGCACTTAGGTTGTTTCCATCTTTTTGCTATTGTGAATAATGCTGCAATAAACATGGGTGTGCACATGTCTATTGGAGTCATGACTCTTATTTCTTTAGGGTATACGCCTAGGCGTGGGATTTCTGGGTCATAAGGTACTTCTATTTCTAGCTTTTTAAGGAAGAGCCATACTGTTTTCCATAATGGTTGTACTATTTTACATTCCCAACAGCAGTGATTAAAGGTTCTAATCTCCCCACAACCTCTTCAACATTTGCTATTTTCTGTTTTTGTTTAGTTCCAGTATTGTTGGGATGAGATGGTGGTATCTCATTGTAGTTTTGATTTGCATCTCTCTAATGGCTAATGATCTTGAGCATTTCTTCATGTGTTTGTTGTTGTTATTGTTAGTAGGCACCCCTGAGTCGGTTCCAACTCATAGCAGCCCTATGTACAATAGAGTGAAACACTGCCTGGTACTGCACCATTCTCATAATTGTTGCTATGCTTGAGCCCATTGTTGCAGCCTCTGTGTCAGTCCAACTTGTTGAGAGTCTTCCTCTTTTTCACTGACCCTCTATATGTGCTTGTGAGCCATCTGAATGTCTTCTTGGGTGAAGTATCTGTTCATATCCTTTGCCCATTTTTAATTGGATTGCTTTTCATTTTGTTGTTGAAGTGTTGAAGTTTTCTATGAATTTTAGAGATTAGAACATTGCGGGATATATCATAACCAAAAATTATTTCCCAGTCTGTAGATTCTCTTTTTACTCTTTTGGAGAATTCTTATTATAAGCATAAGTGTTTAATTTAAATGAAGTTCCATTTATTTAGCTCATCTTCTGCTGCTTGTGCATTTTTGTTATGTTTGGTATTCTGTTTATAACATATATTAAGAACCCTGGCATTGTCCCATACCATTCATCTGTCAGTTTGTCAGTTTGTAGCTTGTGTGGTTGTTATGATGTTAGAACCAGAATTTCAAAAAGCTTTAGGGTCACCCGTGGTGGACAGGCTTCAGTGAAGCTTCCAGAGAAAGACAGATTAGGAAGAAGGATGTGTTGGTCTATTGCTCAAAAAATTGGCCAGTGAAAACATAATGATTAGGAGCAGAACATTGTCTAATATAGTGCTGGAAGATGAGTCCCTCAGGTTGGAAAGCAGTCAAAATATGACTGGAAAAGAGCTGCCTCCTTAAAATAGGGTTGATCTTAATGGCACAGATGGAATCAAGCTTTCAGGACCTTTATTTACTGATGTGGCACAACTTAAAATGAGAAGAAACAGATGCAAAATCCATTAATAACTGGAATACAGAATGTACAAAGTATGAAACTAGAAAAATTGGAAGTTGTTAAAAATGAAATAGAAAGCATTAAAGTGAACATCCTAGACATTACTGAGTCAAAATGAACTGTTATTGGCCATTTTGAATAGGATAATTATATGGTCTACTATGAAAGGGATGACAAATTGAAGAGGGATGATGTTTCATTTATCTTCAAAAAGAATATTTTAAGATCTATCCTGAAGTGCAATACTGTGAGCAACAGGATAATATCAGTACACTTACAAAGAAGATCAGGTAATATGACTATTATTCAAATTTATGCACAAACTATTAATACCAAAGATGAAGAAATTGAAGATTTTTACCAAATTCAGCAATTGATCAACATCTGCAACAGAGATGCATTGATAATTATTGGTGATTGGAATGGGAAGTTTGGAAACAAAGAAGGATCAGTAGTTGGAATATGTGGCCTTGGTGATAGAAATGACACCAGAGATCATGTGATAGAATTTTGTAAGACCAATGACTTCTTCACTGCAAATATTTTTTTTCAACAACATATATGGCAACTAAACACTTGGGCCTCACCAGATGGAATACATAAGAATTAAATTGACAACACTTGTGGGAAAAGACAATGGAAAAGCTCAACATTTTCAGTCATAGCAAGGCCAGGGGTTGAATGTGGAACAGATCATCAATTGCTCATACACAAGTTCAAGCTGAAGCTGAAGAAAATTAAAAGAAGTCCATGAGAGCCAAAATGTGACCCTGAGCATATCCCACCTGAATTTAGAGACCTTCTCAGGAATAGATTTGACACATTTAACACCAGTGACCAAAGACCAGATGAGTTGTGGAAAGACATCAAAGATATCATGCATGAAGAAAGCAAAAGGTCATTATAAAGACAGGAAAGAAAAGAAAGGACCAAAACGTGTGAAAAAATGAAGTAAAAGAGCTGAACAGAAGATTTCAAACGGCAGCTCAAGAAGATAAAGTATTATAATGTTCAAAGACCTGGAGTTAGAAAACCAAAAGAGAAGAAAAAGCTCAGAATTTCTCAAGCTGAAAGAATTGAAGAAAAATTCAAGCCTTGAGTTGCAATATTGCAGGATTCTATGGGCAAAATATTGAACAACACCTGAAACATCAAAAGAAGATGGAAAGAATACTCAGGGCCGCTACACTAAAAAGAATTGGTCAATGTTCAAACATTTTGGAAGGTAGCATATGATCAAGAACTGATAGTACTGAAGTAAGAAATCCAACCTACATCTACGACATTGGCGAAAAACAAAGCTCCAGGAATGTATATAATACCAAATGAGATATTTCAACAAATGGATGCAGTGCTGGAGGTGATCATTCATCTTTGCCAAGAAATTTTGAAGACAGCTACCTGGCCAACCAACTAGAAGAGATCAATATTTGTGCCCATTTCAAAGAAAGGTGATCCAACAGAATGCAGAAATTATCAAAACAATATCATTAGTATTACACACAAATAAAATTTTGCTGAAGATAAATTAAAAATGATTGAAGTAGTACACTGAAAGGGAACTGCTGTCCAGAAATTCAAGCCGGATTCAGAAGAGGGCATGGAACAAGGAATATCATTGCTGATGTCAGATGGATCTTGGGTGAATGCAGAGAATACCAGAAAGATATTCAAATGTGTTTTATTGACTATGCAAAGGCATTCGACTGTATGGATAATAACAAATTAAGGATAATGTTGCAAAGAAAATTCCAGAACACTTAATTGAGCTCATGCAGAATCTGTAAATAGACCAAGAGGAGGTTGTTTGAACATAACAAGGGGATACTGCATGGTTCAAAAACAGAAAAGGTGTGCATCAGAGTTGTACCCTTTCACCATACTTTATGGACTATATGAAAAGAACATGGCATCAGAATTGAAGGAAGACTCGTTAACAACCTGCAATAAGCAGAAGACATAAATTTGCTTGCTGAAAGCAAAGAGGACTTGAAGCACTTACTGAAGAAGATCAGAGACTGCAGTCGTCAGCATGTATTACACCTCAACATGAAGAAAACAAAAACCCTCACACCTGGACCAATAAGCAACATCATGATAAATGCAGAAAATATTGAAGTTGATAAGGATTTCACTTTGCTTGGATCCACAATCAATGCCCATGGAAGCAACAGTCAAGAAATTAAATGGTGCATTGCATTGGAGGCAAATCTGCTGAAAAGACCTCTTTAAAGTGATAAAAAGCAAAGATGTCACTTTGGTGACCTCTTTAAAGTGATAAGAGCAAAGATGTAACTTTGGTGATTAAGGTATGCCTGACCCAAGCCATGGTATTTTCAATTGTCTCATGTGCATTGAAAGCTGGACAATGAGTAAGAAAGATTGAAGAAGAACTGACACATTTGAATCATGATGTTGGAGAAGAATATTGCAGGTACTACGAACTGCTAGAGGAATGAACAAGTCTGTCTTGGAAGAATTACAGCCAGAATGCTCCTTGGAAGCAAGAGTTGTACAACTTCCTCTCATATACTTTAGACGTGTTATCATGAGGGACCATTCCCTGGAGAAGAGCATCATGCTTGGTAGAGTATCAGCAATAAAAAGGAAGACCCTCCATGAGATGGATTGACACCGTGGCTTCAACAATGGTCTCAAGCACAGCAACAGTTGTGAAGATGTCACAGAACCCGGCAGTGTTTTTTTTCTGTTGTATATAGAGTCAGTATGAGTTGGAACCGACTCGAAGATAAAAACAGCATTGTCTCTATTTTTTCTTCCATTATCTTTATAATTTTAAGTTTTATTTTTATGTCTTCAATCCATTTCGAGTTAGTTTTTGTATATGGTGTGAAGTATGGGTCTTGTTTAAATTTTTTTTTTTAATGCAAATGGACATCCAGTTTTGCAAACACCATTTTTAAAGATGTTATCTTTTCCTCAGTTAATGGACTTTGGTCCTTTGTCAAAGACTAGCTGTCCTTTGATGGATGGATTTATGTTTGGATTCTTCGTTATGTTCCATTTGGTCTCTGTGTCTGTCCTTGTACCAGTACCAGGCTGTTCTGACTACCATGGCTGTACAGTAGGTTCTGAGGTCAGGTAGTGTGAGGCATCCTACTTTGTCCTTTTTATAATGTTTTACTTATCTGTGGCCTCTTTCTTTTCCATGTAAAGTTGATGATTAGTTTTTCCATCTCATTACAGAATGCTCTTGCAATTTGGATCGAGATTTCATTACACCTGTTGATCACTTTGGGTAGTGTTGACATTTTTACAACACTGAGTCTTCCTATCCATAAGCATGGTGTGTTTCTCTGTTTATGTAGGTCTCTTTTGTTTTCTTCAGAAGTGTTTTGTAGTTTTCTTTGTACACGTCATTTACGTCTCTGGTTAGATTTATTTCTAAGTATTTTGTCTTTGGGGGCTATTGTAAATGATGTTGTTTTCCTGATTTCTTTTTTGAAGTTCTTTTCGTTGGTGTGGAGTAATCCAACCGATTTATGTATGTTGGTCTTGTATCCTGCTACTTTGCTGAATGCTTCTATTAATTCCAGTAGCTTTCTTGTGGACTCTTTGGGGGTTTCTATGTATACAATCATATCATCTGTGAATAGGATAATTTTATTTCTCCCCTTCCAATTCTGTATCCGTCTTATTTGTTTTTCTTACCTTATTGCTCTAGTTAGAACTTCCAGCTCAATGTTGAATAAAAGTGGTGA
Source organism: Elephas maximus indicus (assembly GCF_024166365.1). Lineage (NCBI taxonomy): Eukaryota > Metazoa > Chordata > Mammalia > Proboscidea > Elephantidae > Elephas > Elephas maximus. The sequence goes on along the minus strand of NC_064823.1, from coordinate 134,997,903 downwards.
TAAAGGCCATCCTTGTCTGGTTTCTGTTCTCAAGGGGAATACATTCAGTGTCTCTCCATTGAAGATAATGTTGGCTGTTGGTTTTGCATAAATGCCCTTTATTATGTTGAGAAATTTCCCTTCTATTCCTATTTTGCTGAGGGTTTTTTATCAGGAATGAGTTTTGGACTTTATCAAATGCCTTTTCAGCATTGATTGAAATGCTCATGTGATTCATTTCTTTTGTTCTATTTATATGGTGGATTACGTTGATTGATTTTCCAATGATGAATCATCCTTGCATACCTGGTATGAATTTCACTTAGTTGTGATATTATTATTATTATTTTGGAGATTCTGCTACACTTTATTCCATACCATGTTACAAGAAAACAGTAGTGACAGTTGACAATTAAATCTTTCATACTACAAATTACGTTTGGTAACAAATATGCAACACATACCATTGCATTCTACTTACTATGTGTCATTTTGAAGTATCATATTTTTCTGAATGATGCTACCACATCTCTTAGGTATCGAACCCTGTTCAAAAGTACACATTTCAGTTTATCATACAAAAAAAGAAATAAGAAAAAAAAAACCTCTTCTAACTGGAGACTATAAATTTTGCATGTGCCTCTAAAACATGCTGTTGTGAGGAGGAGGAATGAAAAAGGAAGAGTGCTAGTTTGAGTTTGTATGTGTGTGTGTGAGAAAGACAGAGAGAGAAAATTGCAAGGCAGTAACATACAGTTTCCTCTGTCTACAAGCCAGTAAGGGAGATGGAAGTTATGTGCAATTATGCTGTAGGTTCCTGTGTGAAAAGGGGGTAGGCAATAGTCTACCCCAGTAAGTACAGCCTAAACATTCTCTTATATAACAGAGATTACAAAACCAATAATATTCACAGGTAATATCTTAAATAGAAGCATAACCTAGGGTATTGATTAAACTGGCTGTCATAATGATGTATTATGTTTTGATATGATACTGAGTTCTATTGGCTAGAGATTTGTTGAGAATTTTTGCATCTGTATTCATGAAGGATATTGGAGTGCAAATTTTCTTTCTTTCTTTTTTTTTTGAGGTGTCTTTCCCTGGCTTTGGTATCAGGGTTATGTTGACTTCACACAATGAATTCAGGAACTTTCCTTCCTTTTCTGTATTCTGAAATAGTTTGAGTAGTATTGGTGTGGGCTGTTCTCTGAATGTTTGCTAGAATTCTCCAGTGAAGCCGTCCAGGCCAGGGCTTTTTGTCGTTGTTGGGAGTTTTTTTTTGTTTTGCTTTTTAAATTACCTCTGCAGTTTCTTCTTGTGTTATGTGCCCAGTTTTCTACTTCATTTTGTGTTAGTTTAGGTAGGTAGTGTGTTTCTAGAAATTTGTCCATTTCCTCTAGTTTTGCAATTTGTTAGAGTATAATTTTTCTTAGTATCCTGTTATGATCTTTTTTATTTCCTTTGATTTTGTTGTAATGTCACCCATCTCAATTCTTATTTGAGTTATTTGCCTCCCCTCCTGCTTTTCTTTCGTCAATTGGCCAATGGTTTGTTGATTTTGTTGATCTTTTCAAAGAACCAATGTCTTGTTGATTCTTCCTATTGTTTTTGTTCTTTATTTCATTTATTTCTGCCCTAATCTTTATTATTTCCTTTCCTCTAGTGATGGTGGGCTACTTTTGCTGCTCTTTTTCTATTTATTCAAGTTGTAGGGTTAATGTTTTGATTTTGGCCTTTTTTTCTGTTTTTGGTTTGTGCATTTATTGTTATGAGTTGACCTCTGAGGACTGCTTTTGCTATGTTCCAAAGGTTTTGGTAAGACGTATTTTCATTCTTATTTGATTCTAAGATTTTTTTTTTTTTAATTCCATCTTTGATTTCTTCTACTACCCAGTGGTTTTTAAGCAAGGCATTATTTGGTTTCCATGTTTGTTTTTTTTCCCTTGATATTCCTGTTATTGATTTCTATTTTTAAGGCTCTTTGATCAGAGAAAATGGTTTGTGTAATTTCTGTATTTTGGATTTTCTTAAGGCTTGCTTTGTGGCCTAAAAGGTGGTCTATTCTGGAGAATGTTCCATGTGTGTTAGAAAAGAATGTATACTTTGCTGCTGTTGGGTGAAGTGTTGTGTATATGTCTATGAGGTTGAGTTGGTTGATTGTGGCCTTTAGTTCTTTTATATCTTTGTCAAGTTTCTTTCTAGATGTTCTGTCCTTCCTCGAAAGTGATGTGTTGAAGTCATCTCTTATTATTGGGGAACAGTCTATTTCTCTTTTCAATGAGTTTAGGTGTTTTGGAGCCCTGCCATGGGGTTCATATATGTTTATTATGTCCTCCTGGTAGACTGACCCTTTAATCATTATATGCTTTTATGCCTTTTATGGTTGATTTTGCCTCAAAAGACAAAAAAAAAAAATCGTTGCCATCGAGTCGATTCCGACCCATAGCGACCCTATAGGATGAAGTAGAACTGCCCCATAGAATTTCTAAGGAGCACCTGGTGGATTCAAACTGCCAACCTCTGGGTTAGCAGCTGTAGCACTTAACCACTACACTACCAGTGTTTCCTCAGAGTCTCTTTTATCAGAGATTAATATTGCTCCTGTTCTTTTTTGGTTTTTGCTTGCTTGACTTTGTTTTTTCATCATTTGAGTTTCAGTTTGCTTATGTCTTTGTATCTAAGGTATGCCTCTTGTAGACAGCATATTAATGGGTTGTGTTTTTAATCCATTCTGCCACTCTGTCTCTTTACCCATGCATTTAAGCCATTTACATGCAGTGTGACTATTGATAGGTATGAGTTTACTGCTGTCATTTTCTTTTTTTTTTGTGGTGTTGATGGTTTCTTGGTTCTGTTTAGTTTTTTGTGCTGAGTTGTTTTTGTTTGTAAATTTCCTTTTCATTTCTTTCATTGTTGTTGATTTTGTGTTTATCGAGTCTTTATGTTTTTCTCTTCTTTTTTATTTTGATGAGTAAGTTTGTTAACTTTCTTTGTGGTTACCTTGAAATTTGCTTTTATCTTCCTAAGTTTAAATCAGTACTTTAATTCTATATATCACCTTCACGCTCTCCATGTTAAAGTTCTATAACTACACTGTTCATTCTCTATTTTGGGTTTTTATGTTGTCATCATTAACAAATTGACCTCTTTGATTCTCTGTTTTCAGTCTTTTAGCACTATTTTATTTTTGAGAATTTTTTATGTGGGTTAGTATCTGGCTGAAACTTTCCTGTGTCCTAATCTCAGGTTGTTGTCTGATGTTGTTGGTTCTGTATCTGAAGGACTCCCTTCAATACTTCTTGTGCGTTTGGTGTGGGTTTTATAAAGTTCCTTAATTTCTGTTTAACTGAAAATGTCCTAGTTTCGCCACTGCATTTGACAGACAATTTTGTTGGATATATAATTCTTGGCTGGCAATATTTTTCTTTCAGAGTTGCATATATGGCATCCCATTGCCTTTTTGCCTGCATGGTTTCTGCCAAATAATCACAGTTTAGGCTTATTGACTTCCCTTTATAGGTGACAGTTCATTTTTCTCGAGCTGCTCTCAGGGTTTTGTTTTTGGTTTTGGCAAGTTTAATTATGATACGTCTTTGTGATTTTCTTTTGGGGGGTCTATCCTATATGGAGTGCATTAAGCTTGTCGGATAAAGTTTTCTGCCAGCAAATCTTTGACAATTCTCTCTGTGTTTTCCATTGGTTTCCCCTCTTCTGGAATTCCAATCATGAGCAAATTTTTCCTCTTGATAGTGTTCCACATATTTTTTAAGCTTTCTTCAGTTTTCTTCATTCTTTTTCCTGATTTTTCTTCAAATTGGTGTCAAGAGTTGTGTCTTCAAATTCAATTCTGCTCCCATATCCTTCTATTGAGTTGTCTATTTCTGAAATTTTATTGTTAATCTTTTGGATTTCTAGTTGCTGTTTTTGTATGGTTTCTAATTGTCTACCTGTTTTGTCATTTTGTCCTCATATTGTTTGCCTGAATTCTTCTATTGATTTGTTTGTGTTTTCCTTGGTTTTGTCTGTGTTTTCCTTGATCTCTTTCTTGATTTCTTGGAGAGCCCTGTATGTGGAGAGCCCTGTCTTTTGAATTCCTTATCAGGTAGTTCCATTGCCATTTCTTCTTCTGGAAGATTTTCTGGTTCTTTATTTTGGTCCCTTACTATAGCCACCTTGTCCTGCTTCTTTATGTGATTTGATATTGTCTGTTGTCTCTGAGGCATAGATAATTTATATTTATTTATTTATTGTAGGTTTGTTTGCCGTATCCTGAACTTTTGTTTTGTTTTGACATAGCCAAGCAGACTGGGTGTGTGCACTACTATGGTTGCTAGAATGGCCATATTGAAGCTCTCACCTCCTGTCTCTGGGGGTGGGGGGCAGTGACTGAATGTGAGCATGGATCTCTGTTCACTGGTCTTGTGGAGCTTCTGAGGATGTAGCTAGCATTTCTGGTGAGGTGATGTATGTGTCTTGCTCATCACCTGGCCATAGGTACAGTGAATGTTCTCTTTGGTCACTAGGTTGTATGTTTTTTTTTGTGCTCTGCCAATTGCTGGGTGCTCAGGGTTAGGGTGCCTAGATCATTGGTCACTGGATGGGTGGTGTGGAAACTCTCATTGATAGTTTTGGGCAGGCAGGACTGCACAGGGGTGTTTGAAGTGGGCATAAGCCTCTAATTGTGAGGGCCAGGGAGGCAATGCATGGGGAAGGCAGCGGGGAGGCCATCTCTCCATTGGTGCCTCTCTGGAGGGTGTGCCCTGTTTACTAAAGCATGTCATGAGGGAGGTAGTACAGCAGGTCTTTGGGCCACTGACGTAGGTGGTTGAAGGGAATAGAAGGCACTGCCAGTCCTTGGTTTCCTGGTACAGGTAGTTGGAGACAATAGGAGGCACTATGGGTCTTCAGGCCCCTGGCACAGGCAGCTGGAGGGAATGGGAGGCACTGCTGGTCTTTAGGCCCCTGACTTGGGTGGCCAGAGAGCGTGTGATGCACTGTCAGTCCTCAGGCCCCCAGCATGGGTGGCTGAAGGGAGTAGGAGGCACTACGGGTCCGTGGACCCCTTAGGAGGTATGGTGGTGGGTGCCACTGGATTGTGATCGTGTGTGGAGAGGGTGGATGAGGAGGTTGGGAGGTCCCTACAGATCTGTGGGTCTCTAGCATGGGGAACTAGGGTGGGTATGATGGTTGCAGTTTATGTACTTAATTTTCGCAGGGCAGGAAGCACTCCTGCCTGGCTCTGGACATCAGTACAGTCACTCCTGTTTGGCTGCACCTGGTGTGAGGGTTTTGGCTGGGAACACTGCTTGCTTTGTCTCAATATGGCTATGCTGTGCAGGTTAGGCTAGCAGAGTGCCAGCAATCTGTACTTCTCTGTGTCCACTGTTTTTCTAGTGTCTCTCCTTCCACTTGCCACTTGGTTCAATTCTTCAAGGTTCCAAAGTTGTCATCTATATCCTAGTCACTTGTTTTCTTGGGGCTTTGCTGTAAGAGGGATGTTATGAAGTATCTGACTACTCCACCATCTTGGACAGCCTAATGTTTGAAAATTTAAGATTAAATCTAACTGACCTGTGCGTGAGTGAATATATTTGTATGAAACAGAGGAAACAGACAAAGAAAGAGACATGAGAGAGTGCAAGCACTTGAGTGCTTATTCCAACAGGCTAAATTTTGAGAGCGTCATCCACAGGGATATAAATGGAACTACTCTCATCATCTCTATAGGGAGCATGTGTTATAAAGCTCTTAAGTACCTTTTGAAGGAAAGTCTGTAACTGAATGGAAAATATGATTTCACTCAGACCTGCAACCCCATACATACTATGAAGTATCAGAGATTCTTATAAAGAAACAGGGGACTGAAGAATTGCATACAGAGTAGAGATACTGTTGAGAAAACATTCATGATCTTCATCCATCTGCCAGCAGAGTGAAGTAGATCATCCTTGGGAAAGTTTGCTTTAGTGTCTGACTCAGTGGGCATCAGCTGGTGGTGAAAACATGGCAGAATGCCAGGAATCATGCTGAAGAAAGATTGGGGAAAAAAACGATGCAATGGATTATTTTTAAAAACCCATACAGGATTAGTTACATCTAAAATATAAATTGAAATTGTGAGTATGTCTCATTTATGGTCAGTGCTAGCATGAATATATTAACATGAATATGTTAGTAGAGTAACAATATAAGGGAAAGGGCAAAGGAGTCTTTATTATCATGTCACTGAGCAACAGAGCTGAAGCTGACGTATAGTGAATGTGTGCCATCCAAGGTTCTCATACTTAATCACTAGATTTCACGGAGGAAAATAGTGTATGTCAGATTCAAATTCATATTGTAACAAGTCCATTTTTTCCCCAACCTACTCCTAGGTGGGTCACTGAATATTCATTGCACATAAAAGATTGTATAAATTAATGAAATACAATTTTAAATACAAAATAGAATAACTATATCCTTCAGAAGAAAAAAAAAGCTTATTCTCTTTTTTCGTAATTATGTTTCTCCCTTGAATTATCAGAACCACCTACACGCATCAGGTACTAAAAAGTGCCTATAAATTGTAATGGTAGGAGTAGAACTAGTATGAGGGTTATTCAGATAATGGGATGCAGATGTAAATGGAAGCATTCCATCTGATTGACAATCTTGACGCTGTGAGGAGAAAGGTGAGCTGTCAGCTATGACACTAATGAACTATTTGGCTGAGTAAATAGATTCTCTGTGTGCAATACAAAGCATGTTGTTTTTAGGGGTATATTCATTATTCATAAGTAGGTGTTGCTAATAATATTGGGCAATCATATATAAATTTCCTAAGGCACATCAAATAAATAATGAACCCAGAGAAATAAGTCTCAAGTGTCAGACAATGATTTTCATCACAAATCCCAGTTCTTCTACTTTCAATCTTATGTCCTTGGCTATGTAATTTAAGCCAATTAAATTTTACTTTATTGTCTGAAAAATGGGAATAAAAATTCTTACCTTACTGGTTGCTGTAAGGGTGATTCAAATGCTGTTAAAATGGTACATAGCCTGTATCTGTAGCATAGTGTTTTATAAATGATAGTCATCTATTAATAAAATTCTTGGAAAATAACTAAAATGCAGTGTTGCAAAGATTTTTACTGAGCTGTAAATACTGTATACTAACAGTAAACTTTGTATAATGAAGCCTCTTCAGTGGCAAGTGAAAGTTTATATATTTGGAATTTATTTTACACAATACTCTATATAATAATAATAGTAGGCATTGTAGATGAATTCCAATGGCTCTAAATTTCCTATCAAATAAGCTACAAAAATGAAACTCTGAGAATGTGGGACAGGTCTAAAGAATGTCCTATTAAATATGAAGATGGTAGTGATAAATAGATTATGCTTTTCCTATGATTTTGCTTTATATTTTTGAAGGTCTTTTATATACCATAAACTTATTTTTCTTTAATGTATATGGAGTAGAGTACTTTAATGACAAAATTTTGAAGAAGGTGTTTAATGTAACCAAGGATGCAAATATGATGACGATGACCAGAGACTTTGTATCATATATTTTGTGATATAAATAACATATTAAAATTATTCAGTTCATTGATACATGCGTTTCTAAAGTTAATTTGGTAATTCAGCCAACTTATATTGAGTGACTGCTTTGTTCAAGGCATATGACCTAGGTAAATGAGGAAAGTGAGAGTATAAATGAGACTGTAAAGGAAAGCACAACGTCACTATTGGAGCACAGAGAGAAGGCACACATTTCTCTCATTAAAAGTGCTCTTCAGATACAATGTGAATATTTTTTGGAACCACTGTATCACGGTACTTAATTCTGGCTTTATTCCACAATCCCTGTTCTGTCACTAGAGACTGAATTTTGTTGTTGTTGTTGTTAGATTTTGTTTGTTTAGTTTTTAAAATTACATTCCCTGTCCTAGTTCACTTCATTAATGGACTGTGGAATTTTGCTTTCGAAATCATCCTATCCCCTGAGCCCCTGCCCCTAGCCCTGCCTGTTGAAGTTCAGGGCTCCTTTTCTGCATTTCCTAGAGCTCATGGAATACCTCTGCTGCAGCACTTTTAGGTATGGCTCCTCCCCCAGAAGATACCCTTCGTGCAAGTCGAGACTTTTGTTTGCTATTCATCAATGCTGTCACAGTGAGAAACAACTCGTATTCAGTGATATTAGCAGATATCAATGTCATTGTTACCAAACACAAGTCCTCACAGTTCTAGGGCTACTACTTATATGTTTATTTTCATGGATGAATTAAACTCTTCTCAGTAAATCTGACTTTTTAATTATTTTTTCTGTAAGTGTTTTTCTAATAGCTTGTTATATTTATTGAATGAGTCAATGGTTGGCTGAATGAACTAGTGAATAAATTTTGTATTTCCATACGTAAAAACGAGTTTGTTAAAATCCCTTTAAAAAGAAAAAGAAAAGAAAAACAAACAAAAAAGTCTAAATATACAAACACACTATATGTGTGTAAGTGGAAAATGCTTGTTAATTGGCTTTCAGGACGAGTGAGTGAGGAGCTGGCCATTTGGGCTTTGCTCTCCTGTGCCTAGACCCATGGATTTACCTTGGGCTATTCTCGCTAATTAAAAATTCTCACTAGTTTCGTTACCTGTTTATCTTGTGGTAATTGTTTTTGTTGTACATTTTTGTTTTATGGGTGTCTGTCTCTGGAGTTTTTCTGCATGTGAAGATTGGGATATGGAAGTCACAGTTTCATCTATGTTTTTGTCATTAATTGGCTTTGAGTTGACTCCAATTCATGGTGACCTTATATATAACAACAAAATGTTGCCCTGTCCTGTGCATGTTCATGATCTTTGATATATTTGAGTCCCTTGTAGTAGCTGTTGTGTCAATCCATTTCCAAGAGGGTTTCCCTTGTTTTCATTGACACTCTGCTTACAGCTTTATCTACCCAGTGAAAGACCTGTTGCCATAGATTTCGACTCATAGCCAATATATAGGACAGGGTAGAACTGCCCCGTAGGGTTTCCGAGGAGTGGCTGGTGGATTGGAACTGCTGACCTTTTGGTTAGCAGCCGAGCTTTTACCCACCGTCCCCACTGTTTCTGGGTCCAAGCCTTGCCATTAATTTTTATTGCACCTGGTGCTTCAGAGTGCCAAGCCTCCCCAGGGCTCTGCAGCACTCATGAGCATCCTTCTTTGCATTGGTCTTTAACTTTTATTAACTGGCTGAATTAGTTATCAGTATTCTTCTCACTTCCTGTCTTTAAATCTCTTGGACATGAACACTCCCCCACCTTTTGTTCTCTCTATTCTGATAGTTTTCTACTTTTTATTATTAGTAGTATTATTTTGCTGTCATTTTAATGGGTATTGGGAGTGAAACAAGGCCAATGTCTATTTTGCTCAATCTTGCATATTATTCCAACCCCCCTTTCCCAATATTACTTAAATATTTGTTCAACTTTTGTAATACATGGGTGGCAGATTATTTTGTAATAAAAATTACACTTATTAGAGTGAACACAAAGAAACTTATCACATACATTGATCATAAGTGAGCATCTTATTAAAACCTTTTTATCTTATTTTTTTCTGTTACCAATACTTAGGTTCAATAGTCTTCATACTTAGTGGAGATGGAGGTAATTTGTAAGAATGGAGTACGAGTGAAATTATTTTTCTATAATTTATACTTACCAAATAGCACCCAAGTCTCTGTGCTTTTTGCTCTTGCTTTCCTTCAGTTTCTTTTTTTTCTTCCTAATCACCCAATTTCTTGGAAGGCATATTAAAAGGTTTGAAATGTAGATGACAAAATATATCCTGTATCCCTGCAATATAGCAGTATGACATACATTATCCGTTTTCAGAATTTCAGCTGACTTAGACTATCTCCAGGAAACTCAAAAGATCTTCAGAATCTTAAGTTTGGGGTCAAACCTGTGGTTGCAGAGAAAAATTTGCCCTGATACTCCACTGAGACTGGTTGTGGCTAACCAAACGTTTGTTTGTTTTAAATTTATTTAATTTATTACCAAAGTCACAGTCTATTTTACTTGAAAGAAGTCCAGTTTAATTTCATACAGCTACAGATTACATTCTGTAGGGAGTCAGATGTAGACAAGTCCCTATGCTTTAGTTTAGATCCATTTCAGTGACACTTATGTGCCAGTTTCCATATGAGGCCCCAGGAAGCTGATGGCTAGTCTTCCTTTTAAGTTGACTCCAGACACAGGACAATGTTTAGTCTGGCCCTTCAGTTTAAAAAAAAAAAAAAAATTCCATGATGGTAAGCAAGAAAAAAAAAAAAAATTTTTTTTTTTTTTCAGTTTATTTCCAAGGCTTCACTTCTTATGGAAAAAATACTTATTGCTACTATTTGTCAGTTTTTTAATCTCTTCCAAAATCTCCCTTTCCTACTGAAACCAGCTTTGTAAGGAATTTTCATGCTTTTTCACAACCGCAAAACCAGTATAATGGCATGACCAGTGTGCATTTACCCACATTGTCCTCACAACAAAGGAGCTTTTCATAATGACTTCCTCCTCCACCACTGAAGATATCTCTTAATATCTAGCTAAATTGTTATCTCCCTCATGAAACATCCCCTCTTCTCCCCAGCCAGGAATAACCAACCACTTGCTTAAAAAAAAAAAAAAAATTTTTTTTTTTCTTGCTTACCATCATGGAATTATTTTTGGTACAATTTATACTTTTGTATTATAGGTTGTCTGATCTCCTCTTCTAGATAGTGAGTCCCCCAAATATCAGGACCTGATAATAATAATGATATTAGTAATAATAATAGCACCAATAACTACATTAACATATATTGAATGGTTTCTCTATGTAGACCCTTCACTAAGGGCTCTTCTAATGTTATCTCATTAAATCCTCATAACCCCCCGAGTTGGAACTGAGCCCATTTTAACCTCCTTTACAGAGGTGAAGGAAACCTTGGTGGCGTAGTGGTCAAGTACTACGGCTACTAACGAAGAGGTTGGCAGTTTGAATCCACCAGGTGTTCCTTGGAAACTCTGTGGGGCAGTTCTACTCTGTCCTGTAGGGTCACTATGAGTCGGAATCGCAGTGAGTTTTACAGAGGAGAAACCTGGGCCCAAGAGAGGTTTTATAAATTGTCAAGAATTTGACAGCTACTAGGATTTAGAGATATTTTCAAACCCAGATCTACCTTCATTCAACTCAGTATTAGTCCTTTCTCAAATATTAGGCACATATAGGACTTAAACATAAAAAAATAATTAATACAAATGCTTTGAATAAAACTGTGAGTGAATTATTGGCTATTATGAACATTTTAAAATCAACTTTTTAAATGTATTTTTCCAGAGCACAAAGAAAATTCGTTTTATCTAGTTTTTATATTTCTTTTTCGCAGTAATGCAGGCTACATATTAACATCACAAAAAGAGCCATCATGTGATACTCTAGAATATCCTTACTGTCTTTATTTAGCATGTTCAAGTGTAACAACCCATCTGCCTATCCTTTAAAATATAAACCCCTTCTGATAGTACTCCTATAAACAGAATTCGTGGGAGGTACCTCTTTGCCTGCAGAAATAGACATTGCATTAGTTGGTATACAGAATTGTTACCAATCAGGGACCCAAAATAAAACTCACTTAAATAAGATATAAGTACTTACCTGCATAGCTCAAGAAGATTCACAACCATGAGCAGTAGTCAGAAATGGGGGTGGGGCTGAGGGAGGGGAGGGAGAAGGCACACGTTGCTTCACTTTAAGGGACCAATTTGGAACATTCCCAGGTTCTATCCTACTCACATCCCATTGTTCATAATTCAGTCCTGTGGCCACAGCTTGCTACAAGGGATGCTAGAAAACGCAGTCTGTATTCTAGGGGACCATAAGGCAGCTAAACATTCTATTACTATAAAACAAGGGGGCATATATATTGGTGAATAAATAGCAGTCTCTCCCACAGAAATGATGGTCTTATTATACTGGCTTTTACATGCTGAGAAAACTTGCTGGCAACTTTACCATTTATTTCTTCCTTTAATATATACAGATGGTATATAACTTCAAATGAAATACAACATAGAGCATAAAATCAATAGAAAAATGTATATTATTCCTTCCTAAGTACATCTTAGGCATTTCTAAGTTCAGTTTATAATCAGTGCTTGATGTTGGATTACAAAGAAATCATTGGACTTTATCCTAAATAAATGTTTCCATGCCAGTGAGACTTGGCTCCAACTGCTCCTTATTTGAGTGGTCATTTCAGCGCATACGCATAAACCTTAACCGTATTAATGCATACTAAAAATCCCCCAAACCAGAGAGAAGTGCATGGAGTATTTTGTGCATAGAATGTAATTTTTGTCAGCACCTTAAAATGCACTGTATGAATAGAATAACTTTGACGTAAAATAAAGGATTTTGTTAAAGCTATTAAACTCTCTTTTCTCTATTTCGGTGAGAAGGATCAAATGAGCAGTTGCTTTTTGTCTAGGAAAAAAGGAAAAAAAAATGAAAATTGTGCTATGATCTGTAGAATCACAGTTTGATGGACAGGTAGAATAGAGTTTAGAAACAAAAAGGAAAAGTGCATGTATTAAGTATCTAGGGATGGTAGAAAAGATTGTGAAGGGCAAAGTGAAATTTCTAGAAATGGATGTAACTTTACCAACAGTAAATGGATATTGTGATGAAATTATAAATGTTTTATACTCCTAATGAATTGCCTTTTAGGTTCATTTGTCACGAAAGTTTATTTGTGCACACACTGACTTTCCTATTTGTAAAGGGTTTTCTTCAGTCAGTGCACATTCAAAACCTCTTGTGATTCGGTGCCTTTATGTATATTTTGTGAATGAATGTATGAAAGTCCAGGGTCAAATTTTTCTCAATATACTTACTTTAGTTTCTTAGGGCTACCTCAACAAACTGCTACAGACTGGGTTGGCTTTAAAAACACAAATTTATAGTCTCACAGTTCTGGAGGCTAACCTGTTGCTGTCGAGTCGATGCCGACTCATAGTGACCCTATAGGACAGAGTAGAACTACCTCCATAGAGTTTCCAAGAAGCACCTGGTTAGCAGCCATACCTCTTAACCACTACAACACCAGAGTTTCTGTTCTGGAGGCTAGAAGTCCAAAATCAAGGTGTCAGCAGGACCATTTTCTCTCTGAAGTCTCTAGGGGAAGGCCCTTTCTTGCCTCTTCCTAGCTTCTGATGGTTCATGGCAATTTTTGGCGTTCCTTGCTTTGTAGATGACTTACTTCAATCTCTGCCTCTATCTTCACATGGCCATTTTCTTCTGGGTCTGTCTGTCTCTGTATCTCTTCTCTTCCTTTTATAAGGGCACCAGTAACATTGGATTAGGAGCCATCTACTCCAGTATTACCTCATTAAGTTAAGAAATAACATATTCAGAAAGCCTATTGCCAAACCTGTGACTGGTCATGTTCACAACTGCCAGGGGTTAAAGTTTCAATGTATCTTTTTGGGGGGAACAATTCAGACCATAACAAGACCAATATTTCCAATACTGTGGAAATATTGATTAATATGTAATTACAGGAATAAAATAACATTGTTTATCCGCCCCTTCCTTTTTTAAATCTCTGTTCTGATTTGAAACATTCAAAGAGGCATGTATGTTAATAAAAAATAGGAAGAATAAAATTGGAATACTTACACCAAATTCTGAATGATGATTTTGAAGAATTTTCTTTTGTATTTCTATTTTTATTTTCCGCTCTGTACTGCCTAACTCATTTCTTTCTATGAGTCTAGTTACTTGGCCACATCAGTTCTTCTTCCTAAATCTTAGCAAATACTCTAAAGATGGTGTGATTGTGAAACCGGTATCTGGAAAATAAATGGACTAAGTTTTAATAACGCAGCCTAGTTACACAGAAATCCATGGTTTATTTTAGCTAAGTGCCATCACAGAATCAGAGGGTGAGAGCTGGACGGTGCTTAGAGATTTGGTAATTGAGTCCCTGTATTGCATGAATGAAGCCAGAGAAAAGCCTGTTTTGCGTGTTAGTTTTCATTTTCCTTTCAATTTTTAAGTTTTCATTGAGATTTTTGTTTTAGGCATAGCACATTTGTCTAACAGTTGATTAACTAATAGCCTGTTCAACTCTACTCTTACAAACCATAAAGGTAGAACATCTGAATCTATAGTCCTACCTGGACTGCACCTAATGAGAACGGGTGATTTCCCAAAAGGAACCCAGCCTGCTGCAGAGACCACTACCACCAGCCATCTCTACTTGAGTGTCAAGTGAGAATCCCAAATTCAAAATGTCTAAAACAGAAGTCTTTTCCCAATCAAATGTTCAGGCCCCAAACCTAGATGTTATCTCTGAGTCTTCTTTTTCTCTCTTACTTCCAATCCAATTCATCAGCAATTTCTATTAACTCTAACTTCAAAATGTGCCCCAAACCCTGCTATCTCTCATCACCTCCACCACCATTGCACTGGCTGAAGGCACGGTTATCTTTCATTTGGATTTGCATGGTGGTCTCCTAACTGGACTCCGTCTTTACTCACTTCCCTTGTGCTCTTTTTTCCAATTAGAGGCCAAAGCTGTCTTTTCAAAAAGTCAATCATGTCCTAGCATCCCCTTACTCCAACAGGAGAAATGAAGGTGCATTTCAGAGAAAGAATAGTTACTGGGAGAATGGAGGAGGGCCAGCAGGAAGTACACAGCAAACATCCACTACAGGGTGGAGGGAATAAAGTCAGTATCCCTTCTACTTTCAAGGATATCTGTCTAACGGGTTTGCTGTCATTGTTAGCTGCCATCGCATCAACTCCAACTCATGGAAGCCTTACATACAACAGAATGAAATGCTGCCTGGTCCTGTACCATCCTCGTAATCAACAGCATCTTCGAGTTTATCGTTGCTGCCATAATGCCAATCTGTCTCATCAAAGATTTCCCATGCCCTGGTTGGCCCTCGATTTCACAACAAGATGTCCTTCTCTGGAATTGGATCCCTCCTGATGGTATATCCAAAGAAATCGAATCAGAAAATGTTCTATTGTGAGCCATTCGGCTTTCATCGGCTAATGTCCAGAAGTAGATCACCAGGCCTTTCTTTCTGGTTTGTCTCAGTGTGGCAGCTCCTCTGAAACCTGTCCAGCATGGGTATCTTCTGGATGTGCAATACTGGTGGCATAATTTCCAGCATCACAGGAACATGCAAGCCACCACAGCACAACAAACTGACAGACGGGTAGTAGTCTAAAGAATTTACAATGGCTGGACTTAGTGTGGGGAAAATACTGAAAGCCTCAGAGTGTTTGATGAACTGGTGGACTTTCATAAAGAAAGTTATATTTAAAAGTAGCAAGAGAGAAAGAAATATATTGTTGCTTTTCCTAAGAAAGAATCCTGTTGAGTCCAAGTTGGGATTATACACAGTGTTTAAATTTTGAAGCCCTGCGTTTTTTTTTTAATGGAACAAGCTGTCAAGTATTTTTGCCCTGGGGTATTCTTAAGTTATTTGTAATAAAAGTTACAAAACTGAAAGAAGGATGAGAAGTTACCCTTGAAAAGCAAGAGTTATAAAATAAATATAAACAAATATGTGCTTGACAACAGGAAAGAGCAGCTGCTTGTGAGCAGAGCAGGGCTGGATACAAATTATGAAGAAGGCTGCCATTCTATGCAGCAGCAGTAGATGGCGCTGATGTGCTAGAAGACAGGTTTTGCTTGAGGCCTGCAGGAGGTAGTTTATGCAGGTGCATGCTAAAAAAGACACTATTTTGTCTGAGGAACTGTAAATTGTATTCATGATTCACATATCATTATTAATTCATTTTGTATTCATTATCATACGGCAGATTCATTTGGCATTTATGCAGATGTCAGAGTGTAGGCATTTCCAGGAGCTATTGATGCAAGTTCAAACCAGGCTATCTGTGTTCAGGTTTTCATGAAAGTCTAAGGGGCAAGAAGAAATGCTTTTTTAACCATGACAAAATTTGGCCGTAGATTGTACCAGGGCTTGCCCGGCTAATGGCTTTCATGTCTAATTCTGTGACGACTGCGTGTGCTTATAACTTACCTCCACACATTTTTGGCAGATTAAGTCTGGCAGATGAGAATCTCCCAAACTGGAGAGCTCTGAGTGAGATAAAAATTTAATAATCTTATTGCTGACCCAGCCCCTAAGGGTAGAACAGCTAATCCTTTAATAACACACTTCAGAAGTCTTGTTTGCATAGCCAGGGACCAGAGGTGGCCTGGTAGAATGGAAAGAGAGCCTTTGAGACGGTAAAGAGGGGTTCTGGTGTTGGCTCTGGCACTAACTAGCTCTGAGACTTTGGGAAAATCAATTAACCTTCCCCGGCCTCAGGTTCTTAATCTATAAAATGAAGGGACTGCATGAGATCATCCCCAACGTCCCCTTTGGAGCTAAAAATAGCACGATTTCCTGGTAGGAAAACACAGATACCAGATAGAGTTTTGAAAGTCTAACGCTTTCTCGTGACCTACTTCAAATCAGATGAGTTATAACACTTGCCATGAACTGTGGAATGTATATCATCTGTGAGTAAATGCACCTCGAGTGGTTACAAGTGTTATTTATCACCAGCGGCTGATACAGCATCACATCTAAGTGACAATCCTGGGTCTTGAAACATTTCTTAGGTCTCAGAAATGACAGACGAGGAACTTTGGGAAGGAGGTCTAACTCCAGGACGGCTTTCTCACAAATGAACACAATTTGACAAATTGTATGTCGTGCCATGGCATGAACTTCACAAATGTGCAAAGAGATGATCTATTTGCCATGTCCCTGAACTCTGAACCAGATTTTCCTCAGTGCTTAAGCCACCCTAGAAATAAAGCAGATGCCCAGAGAAGCTCATTAACTCTTTAAGGACAGCAGGCTCCTCCCTGGACTGCAGGAATATGGAAATTGTGTTCTCTGAAAGGGTTTATATACTGTCATATGTTTCCTGATTAACAAGCGAAATGGTGGGCCATTTGGTAAATTCTCAAATAAAAGACACTGACCTTGAACAGTCCAACAGATTTAGTAGACAAAGGTGACCAGTTCTTTAAGGGAAAATCGAATTTGACTAATCTCCTTTTAAAAAAAGAGATGGTCAATAAACATGATACAAAAAACTCCATAATAACCAAACCAGTTGCCTTCAAGTCAGTTCTGACTCATGACAACACCGTGTGTGTCAGAGTAGAAATATGCTCCATAGGATTTTCAATGGCTAGTGTTTTTGGAAGTAGATCTCAAGACTTTTCTTCTGAGGTTCTTCTGGGTGGTTTTGAGCCTCCGACCTTTCTGTTAGCAGCCGAGCGCTTAACCATTTGCATCACCAGGAGACCTCAATAAACATAATTGGGACACATATTTGCAATATCAAAAATCTTGGACAGGGCTTCAAACAAGGCATGTTTATTTTAAGAACAACTGTCAGAAAAGGGAGAGATATTTTGTCGTAAATCATGTACTTACATCTCTTTGGAAATGAATAGTTCAGTAAAGCATAAAAGCTTCAGTGTTGAGACTCCTTGCTTAGTCTTATTGTCTAAGGTCAGACAGAGGGAGTTCCAGTGTTTCTTCATATTTGCAGGTGATTTTAAGCTCTTCAGTACTGTTAAATGCTAGATCAATTGTGGTTAAATTTCATGAGTCTCTCATTAGATTAAAAAAGGGATTGAAAAATGTAAAGGAGCTTCATCCTACAAACAGTAACTACCCCATGCCCATCACTCAGCAGTGCAGGAAATTCTGAGATGTTCATGTACAGTTTTGAAGAGAGGTAGATAGGTAATTAGAATTGTATCATGTGCCACTGTGATAAGTACTATTTGAAGAGGTGTTGGAAGGGCGATTGCTGGTATGTAGGTGGAAGATGGGTGGGAGAAATCTCAGCTAAAGGCAAATGAAGCAGTGCATGGAAAGGCATGGTAAGCTAAGACAGCATGTGATGTTAACTGAGTATCAGTTAGGGTGGTGTGACAGGGGTAAAAAAAACATACCTGAAGTTAAATTGTGGGAGATATGGTTAGAGAGGAAGACAAGAGCCAGTTCTTGAAGGATGTGCTGAGGGAACAGTATACTCTTTGAAGGGAGACAGGTCCCTTTGTGAATTCTTGCTCATCATTTACTGTGCGACTCCAGGAAAACTGCTGCATTCTAAGTGTTGGTTTCCTCACTTCTAAAGATGGGGAAGTGATGTCAACCTCAGAGGCTCATTGTAAGGTGTGATGGTTAAGGTTGTATGTCAACTCGAAATGACAAGTTGGTCTCTGGTTGTCTGTCAAATGGAGATCAACAGCTCAACTTTTTTGGTCAGTAGAATGATTAAATGTGGATGATAGGATAGCTGGATATATGAGTTTAGAGGAAGCTTGCCTAACATGCTGACAGTGAAATACCTCCTAACGTCTACAATTTTGTTCCCTTAGTCTTTTGGTTTCCAAAATCAAGGCTACGCTCAGCTATGGATTTGGCTGTCTTTTCTAAAAGACCCAGTAGACTATGAAGACCTTCCTATCTCTACCTTATGAGAACACTCATACAACACCAACTTCATTTATCTTTCTGTGACCTCTGGTACAGTTAGCTTGAGCCCCAGAAAGCTCAGAAATGAAGAATTTAGTCCAAACATAATCTCCCAGAAAGTTCTCTCTCTCTTCTACATTTTAACTAAAATATGACCAGTTAGGTTATCAAATGCAGAAAGCATGGCAACGTGTACAAATGACAGCTTAGAATGATTACAAGTAATACTATTTTTAAGCTATGAATCCTGCCTATTTTTTTTTAAATCATAAGAAGGAATCAAACCCCAAAGTTTAAAGTTTCATTCTGCTTTAAGTTAAAAATGAAAGAAAAAAATGTTTTAAGTTAAATTCAGAAATTGAAGTTTGTTTGTTTGTTTGTTTTTTCCTTCAATTTCTTATTCTGCAAAATCTCAGTCAGATATGACTTGGTGAAATACCTTGCGGAGTTGAAGTCTCCTCAGAAACTGTAGTTTGGCCCCTTTTATTGGAAGGGCTATGGTTCATTCAAGGAGCCCTAGTGGCATAAATGGTTAAGTACTCAGCTGTTAATCAAAAGATTGGCGGTTTGAACCCACCCTGTGGCTCCATTGGTGTAGTGGTTCAGTGCTATAGCTGCTAACCGAAAGGTCGGCAGTTTGAATCCACCAGACACTCCTTGGAAACTCTATGGGGCGGTTCTACTCTGTCCTATAGGGTTGCTATGAGTCAGAATTAACTCGATGGCAATGGGTTTGGTTTGTTTTTGTGGCTCCACTGAAGAAAGACCTGGCAATCTGTTTCCATAAAAGTTATAGCCAAGAAAACTCCCTGGAGCAGTTCTACTCTGTCATATGGGATTGCTATTACTTGGAATAGACTTGACAGCACTTAACACCAAAAATGACACGGTTCATTCAGGGCCTAAGAATTTCAAATACTTTCACTCAAAGTTTCTCATGTGCCTCAGTTTTTAGAAGCTAATAGGCCACACGAGAGTTTTATAGGATTGGCTCTACATCCTCAATGTTTAGAAAGTACAGGAAACCTCAGCATCTACTTGAGTTATTCCAAGTAAATACTGTTCTTACAACCCAGTACTGGTTGAATTCAGATCCAAATTATTGTGAAAGACTAAAATAGAAAGAGAAGATTAAGTCTCCTTGATTGTCTTCTTACTAGATTCTCAATCAACCTGTTCTAGCTGTCAGAGTCTAAGACCTGTGAGCTTAAAGTGAACGTGATGACATTCCTCAACAAGTTAGCATTAATTATAAAAACCAGTTACCGTCAAGTCGACCCCTACTCATAGTGATCCCATGTGTGTCAGAGTAGAGCTGTGCCTGAAAAAGTTTTTGGCAGATTTTTTGAAAGTAGATTGCCAGGCCTTTTCTCCAAGGTGTCGCTGGGTGAACTGGAACCCCCAACGTTTCAGCTGGCTGCTGAGTGCATTAACTGTTTGCACCACCGAGGGATTTCTGTTAATTACAGCTCGGTTTTTTTTTTTTTTCAGACTGGGGATGAGGAAGACCCAGCTATGCCAACTGACTGTCGTCTCTCAGAGTGATATTTGAGATATTTGAACTTCTTGACAAGTCTGTAAATTAGTACTCATGGTACCTCCACTGGTTCTTCTTTTCCCTCAATCTCAATACTTTGAAATCTATTAAAGTCCGCTTGTGAGCCCAGGCATTGCTCCCTAGTCACACATTTGTTTCAGCTGGAGGATCACAAGCAACATCAGCAGATCCATGACCTCAGTTGCTGCCGAGACTTCAGAAGGCATCGCTCCTTGGAGGCCTAATGAAAGCTGAGACCTCACAGCATGTGCCTACCTCAGTAGTGACCTTTCCTCTGCTTTGCTTTCGGATTTTTCAGAATCGTAATAACTTGTTTTATTTTGGTGGCAAAGTATGTATTTTCCTTCTGCTACATCTTTTCTTGTTGTTGTAGGGGATTATTCCTTCAATGCTTTTATCCTCTTCTGTTTTTCCTTTCCAGAAAATCTAGCTGAATTTGAACATTCTCATGTACTTCCTAACCCTTTCGTGACCCACGGGACACACGGTACTCCAACCTCTTTTTATGCCTCTGGCATTCTTATGGAAAGGAGGCAGCACAATTTTAACACATTTAGCTTCAATGTGAGTGCCTTTTGAATTGCATGAAACTTAAGAACCCTGGGTTGGATTCTCATTTTTTGTTGTTGTTGTTGTTGTTAGGTGTCATTGAGTCGGTTCCGACTCATAGTGACCCTAAGTACCACAGAATGAAACACTGCCCAGTCCTGCACCATGCTCACAATCGTTGTTATCCTTGAGCCCAGTGTGGCAGCCACTGTGTCAATCTATCTCCTTGAGGGTCCTCCTCTTTTCCGCTGACCCTGTACTTTACCCAGCATGATGTCCTTCTTCAGAGACAGATCCCTCCTGACAACATGTCCAAAGTATGTAAGACGCAGTTTCTCCATTCCTGCCTCCCAGGAGCATTCTGGTTGTACTTCTTCCAAGACAGATTTGCTCATTCTTTTGGCAGTCCATGCTAAGTTCAATATTTTTCACCAACATCACAATTCAAAGGCATCAATTCTTCTTCAGTCTTTCCTATTCATTGTCCAGCTTTCACACGCATATGATGCCATTGAAAATACCATTTTTGTGTAGATCGAGCATTATCTTAGATGATGCCTCCTAGATGTGTGAATTTCCTAAACTTTTGTCAGGTTTGCCTTTATTTCTGTGAGATGAGCCTCCTCACTATGTTTCCTGGTCACTACATTCTCATGGGAAACCCTGGTTGCATAGTGGTTAAGAGCTATGTACGGCTGCTAACCAAAAAGTTGGCAGTTTGAGTCCACCAGATGCTCCTTGGAAACTCTATTTGGCTGTTCTACTCTATCCTATGAGTCAAAATCAGCTCGATGGCATGGGTTATATTCCCATGAGAATGTACTTATCTTGAGAATAAGCTATTCTTAATCTTTATTTAGAGCCCTAAGAATAACTTCATTCAGTCATAGTGGAAATTTTCTCCTTGATGCCATTCATTGTTTTCAGGTGTTGCTGGCACCCTGCCTTTTTCAACCAGTGGGCACTTCCTATTTTTCCCTGCTCTCTTATTCTCCTTATCATTTATTGCTCCCTCTCATAAAAAAAAAAAAAAAAAATTTTTTTTTCTCATACTACATACTCAACCACTCATTTCTTTTCTGTCTCTCCCTCAAGATGTAAATTCCATGGCTATGAAGATATGGAGTCTTTTTTTCCTATATATTCCCAGGAGCAAGAGAAGTGCCTGATAAATAGTGAATGCTCAAAAATTATGTTGAATCAACTTTTGGAGGGCCAATATCTGTATTTCCAACTATGACAATAGCCTTACTTGGAAACAAATCTGATAAGCTGGAAGTACTTTATGATGATGGGCCTAGGTTTCCCCTCTCAAATGATCTATAGCTGCTTGATGTAGCTGCCCCAGTCTTCACAGGAGGGCTACCTAATTGCTGTTGCTACAAGCTTCCAGTATACTCTTTTAAGAGGACTCCTGTCAATGCTTGCTTGGATATGAGCTCTTTCCTGAGAAATCATTCAAGTTCTCTGCTGAAAAATTTTACCATTTGGTGTAAATGTAGCTCATTTTCCCTTTCATCTAGTTCTGATTAGGTGATTAAGACCTAAAAGTACCTTTCAGATAGGCCTCTTTCTTTCTCCCTTGAAAATTTGTTCTCTGCTCTTTTCAGAGTTAAAAACATTTCCTGAGCCATTGCCATTTAAAAGATCCTTTTACCCCTCTAATTTTTTTTTTATTATTATTATCTGCCAACCTTATTTCTAAGACGAATGAAGGTAAAATGTTTCATTGCTAAATTTTAGGTTTTAATTTTGTGATAATCTCCAATATCCTTTAAACCTAGGTTCAAGTAAAATCTTTTCTAACATAATATGCCTTTTTTCCCCTCTTCTTCCTTATTGTTTGATTAATAAAATCTACCACCCTTTTATGGATCAACCTTTGAAATCTTATGTTGCAGTCATAGCTCATTCAGTGACCGATTCAGGGTCAATTTGAGACTACGTGGTAAGAGGTAGCTCTCAGAGACTGTGAACATGCCACATGAGTTCATGGTTCTTGACACGTCTCATCTTCAGTCTTTTGGGAATTAGATGCCGTTTCAAGAATGGTAAGAGGAAGGAATTTGAAGTAGCTAAACGAATGGCTTTTACAGATATCAAACACGAACAGTACAAAGGCTTAGACTTCACCCACTCACTCTATAGCCCACATGGATATTAACTGCCTTTGCAGATTGAAGCCTCAGCTTGTTGTCCTTCATGAGAAACACTGTAAGGAACAAAAATAATTTCACCCCTCAGTGCCTGAAGAGCCTGTATCAACTGAGCCTTAACTGGAACTAAAAGACTCCCTTTTCCTGGATAATCTAATTCCTATCTCATTCATGCCTGCCTAGGCCAAAGCTGCACCTGCATCAGTCAAGGTCAGCTACAAAAGACAGTGTGCGACATGCTTACTAAGCCCTATGCTACTTACAAAATACCTGATAAATCATAGACATCTGCTGCAATAAGCTGAAGTGACTGGCTGCTGTAATTCCAAAAGGTTGAGAACAGGAGCCTCCTGATCCGGCCATAGTGGAAGCATCAATTTCTCTACATGGTATTTTGTTTCACATAGCACCTACACATTGTTGTTTTTTCAAGGTTCAATACCAGTGTATTGAACTTTTAAGATCTCAATCAATAATACGTATGTCTTTCCTTGCTCCTACGTTAGGTACAAATTTGAGAAAGTAGATATATAAATTACCAGGTGACTATTAAAATGGCAATTTTATTGTTAAAAGAGCTGAATTGCAGGAGAGAGTCTAGCCGTATGTTCAATATTAAAAAGGAACAACAACAACAACAAAAAAACTCATGGTGACCCCATGTATTCTAGAATAGAGCTGCCCTCCATAGGGTTTTCAGTGACTGGGTCACTTGCAGATTGCCAAACCTTTTCTCCAAGTTGCCTCAGGGTAGATTCAGACTGCCAACCTTTAAGTTAGATACTGAGCTAACCATTCGTGCCACTCAGCAAATTCATACTCATTATAGCACTTTCTAATTCTATCCTTTGTTAATTGAATTCGTCTACCCCAAACTATAGGCCAGCTTGCTAAGGACAGAGATGGGTGCAGCCAATGTCCTATAATGAAGAATAGAAAATATGGGCATAAGAATGATAACCCCTACCCTAAAAAAGAGAAAAGGCAAGACACACTCACATTCAAGCTGAACAACCAATCAGGTAAGATGGGTATGTAACAAACAATCAGGGTGTTTCCACATTTTGCTCCCTCCAGGCTTGGCACTGGGTCTAGACTGGTGATCAAAACTAAGACAAGCTATATCGCTATGGTGTTTAAAGTCTAGTGCAGAGGGACAGCACAATTAAAAAAAAAAGTCCAGGTGATAATAATGCATGAGGTGTTCAGAAAAAGTTGTTTTTTGAGAAAATAATACGTAAGATGTTACCTTAAGGATGGGTAGGAAAAGATGTTTTATTTAACACAGAGATTGAAGCATGGGAAATATTAATGTTGGGTTATAAATAAAAACAATATGATAGTAAATAAATTGCATTAAAATATGAAAAAAAGACTCAAAATCACCTCATGAAAAATAAATAAAATAAGGTTAAATTCCAAAGTTAATTTGGTGACATCACAAAACCTTCCTAATTTTGTTTCAGGAAGGTCATCATCACTAACAAGAAATACTGTATCCATGAGTTGTACACAGACAAAAGAATGAGGTAGCCATTTGAGCCTGGGGAAGTGGCAGTTAATAAAGTTAATATAAATTATCTATGTATCTTACAATGAGAAAGAATACTTCTTTTTCATAGTCATAAGTCTGGCAATTGTACTTTGGTTATTTATTGAATGACAAGTGCAAAGTTTCTCTAAGTTTTGCTGGCCAGATAAATGTGGCATTACAGAAACAGCAATACCAGACTACTTTCCATTGGTAACAAGTCACTTGCGTGTTTTTGTTTCCTAGGCTCATGCTGAAATTGGTCTCCTTAATAACTTATTTGTGGAAATTTTTGCAGTCTGAGACAGAAACATTTCATTTGCCATGTCTATTAAATTTTTATTTAGTTTTCCAATATAAAATACTGCAGATATTTAAAACTCTTCTGCTTCTAAAAAAATTAATACATCCACTCCTCACTTATCAACATATATTAAATTTTTATTTAGTTTTCCAATATAAAATACTGCAGATATTTAAAATTCTTCTGCCTCTAAAAAAATTAATACATCCACTCCTCACTTATCAACATATATAGGTTCCGAAGACCAGGTTGTTATATGAAAATTAGTGTTAGTGCAAATGGAGGATGACCATATCAGATCACAAAACAGGGGATGACTATGTCATTAATAACTGCCAAATTACATCATTGCATAACTGTCAAGCCACTGAGAATCATGGCCCAGCCAAGCTGACCAAGATAACCATCAGAACCAGTGTTACTCTCACCTAGCAATATGGCATTTGTTACTGTCATTATTGTCAGATGTACATTGTTAATGCACAAAATAGTGTGATAGTAGATTTTTAACTATTGTCATCAATGAGAAGTGTTGAGTAATGAGATAGTCAATAAGTGAGGTTGTTGTTGTTAGGTGCCATCAAGTCAGTTCTGACTCATAGCGACCCTATGCACAACAGAACAAAACACTGCCCGGTCCCGCGCCATCCTTACAATCACTGCTATGCTCAAGCCCCTTGTTGTAGCCACTGTGTCAATCCACCTCATTGAGGGTCTTCCTCTTTTCTGCCAACCCTGTACTTTACCAAGCATAATGTCCTTCTCCAGGGACTGATCCCTCCTGACAACATGTCCAAAGTATGTAAGACTCAGTCTTGCCATCCTTGCTTCTAAGGAACATTCTGGTTGTATTTCTTCTAAGACAGATTTGTCCCTTCTTTTGGCAGTCCATGGTATATTCAATATTCTTCGCCAACACCACAATTGAAAGGCATCAATTCTTCGTCCATCTTCCTTAGTCATTGTCCAGCTTTCACATGCATATGATGCAATTGAAAATACCATGGCTTGGGTCAGGCGCACCTTAGTCTTCAGGGTGACATCTTTGCTTTTCAACACTTTAAAGAGGTCCTTTGCAGCAGATTTGCCCAATGCAATGCATCTTTTGACTTCTTGACTGCTGCTTCCATGGCTGTTGATTGTGGATCCAAGTGAAATGAAATCCTTGACAACCTCAATCTTTTCTCCATTTATCATGATGTTGCTTATTGGTCCAGCTGCGAGGATTTTTGTTTTATGTTGAGATGGAATTCATACTGAAGGCTGTGGCCTTGGATTCATTAGTAAGTGCTTCAAGTCCTCTTCACTTCCAAGAAGCAAGATTGTGTCATCTGCATAACACAGGTTGTTAATGAGTTTTCCTCCAATCCTGATGCCCCGTTCTTCTTCAAATAGTCCATTTTCTCAGATTATTTGCTCAGCATACAGATCGAATAGGTATGGTGAAAGAATACAACCCTGATGCACACCTTTGCTGACTTTAGACCACTCAGTATCTCCTTGCTCTGTCTGAACAACTGCCTCTTGACCTATGTACAGGTTCCCCATGAGCACAATTAAGTGTTCTAGAATTCCCATTCTTCTCAATGTTATCCATAATTTGTTATGATCCACAGAGTCGAATGCCTTTGCACAGTCAATAAAACATAGGTAAACATCTTTCTGGTATTCTCTGCTTTCAGCGAGGATTCGTCTGACGTCAACAATAATATCTCTGGTTCCACATCTTCTTTTGAATTCAGCCTGAATTTCTGCCAGTTCCCTGTGAATATACTGCTTCAGCCACTTTCGAGTGATATTCAGCAAAATTTTGCTTGCCTGTGATATTAATAATATTTTTCGATAATTTCTGCATTTGGTTGGATTACCTTCCTTGGGAATAGGTATAAATATGGATCTCTTCCAGTCAGTTGGTCAGGAAGCTGTCTTCTATATTTCTTGGCAAAGACAAGTGAGCACTTCCAGTGCTGCATCTGTTTGTTGAAACATCTCAATTGGTATTCCATCAATTTCTGGAGCCTTGTTTTTCACCAATGCCTTCAGTGTAGTGTGTACTTTTTCCTTCAATACCATTGGTTCCTGTTCATATGCTACCTCTTGAAATGTTTGAAAGTTGGCTAATTCTTTTTGGTATAATGACTCTGTGTATTCCTTCCATTTGCTTTTGATGCTTCCTGAGTCGTTTAACATTTTCCCCACAGAATTTTTCACTGTTGCAACTCGAGGCTTGAATTTTTTCTTTAGTTTTTTCAGCTTAAGAAACGCCAAGCATGTTCATTCCTTTTGTTTTTCTATCTCCAACTCTTTGTACATCATTATAATACTTTACTTTGTCTTCTTGAGACACCCTTTGAAATCTTCTGTTCAATTCTCTTACTTCATCATTTCTTCCTTTTGTTTTAGCTGCTCAACATTTAAGAGCAAGTTTCAGGGTCTCCTCTGACACCCATCTTGGTCTTTTCTTTCTTTTCTGCCTTTTCAATGACCTCTTGCTTTCTTCATGTATGATGTCCTTGATGTCATTCCACAACTAGTCTGGTCTTCGGTCACTAGCGTTCAACGTGTCAAATCTATTCTTGAGATGGTCTCTAAATTCAAGTGGGATATACTCAAGGTCGTATTTTGGCTCTTGTGGACTTGCTCTGATTTTCTTCAGTTTCAGCTTCATCTTGCATATCAGCAATTGATGGTCTGTTCCATAGTCGGCTCCTGGCCTTGTTCTGACTGATACTGAGCTTTTGCATCTTCTCTTTCCACAGATGAGGTCAATTGGATTCCTATGTATTCCATCTGGCTAGGTCCATGTGTAGAGTCACCGTTTATGTTGGTAAAAAGAGGTATTTGCAATGAAGAAGTCATTGGTCTTGCAAAATTCTGTCATTCGATCTCTGGCATTGTTTCTATCACCAAGGCCATATTTTCCAACTACCGATCCTCTTTCTTTGTTTCCAACTTTCACATCCCAATCACCAGTAATTATCAATGCATCCTGGTTGCACATTTGATCTATTTCAGACTGCAGTAGCTGATAAAAATCTTCAATTTCTTTATCTTTGGCCTTAGTGGTTGGTGCATAAATTTGAATAATAGTCATATGAACTAGTATTCCTTGTAGGTGACCAGTTAAATGTAGAGTAGGTGTAAATATTTATTGAATAAGAGAGTAGAGAATTATCCTAATAACTCAAGTGCCTTTTGAAAAATAGAAATCCTAGCACAGCCATCATAGACCTGCTACACAAACTCCTAAAATTTCTTGAGGTTTGGACAAATAGTCAAATAAATAAACAAAAAACAAAGAAGATACACGAGCAAAAAAAAAAAAAAAAAAAAAAAGGGAAAATCCCTAGATGGGTGATTCTGGAGAGAAGTACTACAGGGAATTCACAAATTTGTGAATTTCTAAGTCTCTGAATGTAAGTGATCCATTATTATTTTGGTGCATGTGGTTATTGTCATTGGGTGCAATGGAGTTGATTTTGACTTATGCAATCCTATGTGTGCCAGAGTAGAGCTGTGCTCCACAGGATTTTCAAATGAATGATTTTTTGAAGTAGGTTGTCAGGCCTTTCTTTTAGGGTACCTCTGGGTGGACTTGAACCTCTAATCTTTTGTTTAGCAGCCAAGCATGTTAACTATTTGTACCACCCAGGGCTTCCTGTTTGAATATGGTCTGCTAAGATGTCATCCTCATCCCTGGTGGTGAAGTGGTTAAGAGCTCAGACTGCTAACCAAAAGGTCGGCAGTTCAAATCCATCAGTCACTCCTTAGAAACCCTATGGCCAGTTCTACTGTATCTTATAGAGTCTCTACAAGTCAGAATCAACTTGACAACACACAGTAACAACAAGATGTCATCCAAATCCCCAGAATTTTGAATATGTCACCTTATATGGTAAAAGAAACTTTACAACTCTGGCTAAGTTAACAATCTTAAGATGAAGATATATCCTAGCTAACCTGGATAGGCCCAAGATAATCACAAGGACCCTAGTAAAAGGTGGGGGGAGGGGAGAGAAGGTCAAATGTGGGAGAAGATGGTGTGTGACAGGGGCAGAATGGACTGATGCAGCCAGGAGCCATTGAATTTTGCAGTCTCAAGAAGCTGAAAGAGGCAAAGAACAAATCAGCTCTTGGAGCCTCCGGACAGAACCAGCTGAACCAACACCTTGATTTTAACTTCTTAAGACTCATTTTGGAAACCCTGGTGGCATAGTGGCTAAGAGCTACAGCTGCTAACCAAAAGGTTGGCAGTTCAATTCCACCAGGCACTCCTTGGAAACCATATGGGACAGTTCTACTCTGTCCTACAGGATTGCTGTGAGTTGAAATCAACTCGTTGGCAATGGTTTGGTTTTTTTTAAGACTCATTTTTGACTTCCGACCTCCAGAACTGTAAGAGTACAAATTTGTGTCATTTTAGCAAGTAAGTTTGTGGTAATTTGTTATAGCAGCAATAAAAATCTAATAATGTATACCAATATTAATAAGAATTAATACATGATGTGTGTTAACTTCTCAGGTCAGATGCTCTGCTAAACTCTTTCCACAAAGATTATATAATTTAATCTTGAAAATTATGTGAGGCAGATATTAGTATTAGGTTTATTTTACATAGGGGGCAACTGTACTTAGAGAAATTAGATAAATTCCCTATATTCACATAGCTAGTACAATGTAGAGCCAGAATTCAAACCCAAGGAGTCTGGTTACCACCCTCATCACAACCAACTGGCCCTTTCTTTCCTTGCTTATCCATGTTATTGTCTGAGATTCGTGGTCATTGGTTGAGGATAGAGTCTATGGCTACAGAAGGTAATTGTTTCACGAGATTAAAAACCACAACAATTAATTGAACAAATATTTAATAAGTTCCTAATATATAGCAGGCATTTAACTAGATGGCAGAACACCCAGGTTGATAAAATAAATGTGGCTCCAAACCTTGACAAGTTTATGTTGTTGTTATTCCACCCACTGCCGTCGAGTTGATACCGACTTATAGCTACCCTGTAGGACAGAGTAGAACTGCCCCATAGAGTTTTCCAAGGAGCACCTGGCGGATTTGAACTGTGAACCTCTTGGTTAACAGCTGTAGCACTTAAATACTGCGTCATGTTGTTGTTATTAGTAGCCATCAAATAGGCTCCAACTCGTGACGGCTCCATGTACAACGGAATAAATTGTTGCTTGATCCTGCACCAACCATCTTCACAATCTTTGGTTTACTCAAGTCCATTGTTGCAGCCACTGTTGATTTGGAGCACTTTCAGATGTGGAGGCCTCATCTTCCAGCACTATATCAGATAATATTCTGTTGTGATCTATAAGGTTGTCATTGGCTAATTTTCAGAAGTAGATAGCTAGGCCTTTCTTTCTAGTCTATTTTAGTCCGGGAGCTCCACTGAAACCTGTCTACCAAGGGTGACCCTGCTAGTTTTTGAAGTACTGGTGAAGTAGAGAAAATACATTTTCTTTAGTGTTTTAGGATTAAAACAAGAGAGAATGTATTTTCTAGTTTAGCTGTATAAGCTGTGATTAAATCTTTGGTCTTTGAAAACGTCGATTTCTTGCTCTGGAATCTGTCTCACGATTGTTCCTTTGTAGAAAAACAAGTTCTGTTGTAGAAAAACAAGGTAATCAAAATTTTTTTTGTTGTTCATTAAACCACATTTCTCTCCCAGGGAACAGAACAATGAGAGATATCATCAGGACCCAAGATAACTGAGCAAAACCTGGACCCATCCTGTGACCAAAACCAGGATGGCGTCAAGAGACCTGCTTGACCTCAACAACAGGTCACTTTGGCATTTTGTCCACCTCAAAGAAGAATCAACATTCCTGGAAATCTCTAAACCCTGACTTCTCCTTATAAAACGCTCCAGTTAGCCCTTTTGGGGCAGACAGAATTTGAGGGAAATTTATCCCCCTCTGTCTCTTGGACACCAGTGTTCAATAAAACCCTATTGCTGCTTACCTCCTCCTGTCTCAGTGTTGGCTTTGCGGCAGGCAGCTTGCATCCGCAATTTGCGGTAACACTGGTGGCATAGCTTTCACCGTGCAAGTCAACACAATACGGCGAACTGACAAACGGGTGGTTGTGGAAAGCTTACAATCACAGCAAAAATGGTGCCATCTTTAGTACTTATTACATTTCCAGTCTGTATTCAGTACTACTTTCCCCCCCCCCAGCTGTTCTAAATCTTACAAAATGTATTAACAGTGCTGGGTCACTACCAATGCACTGTGTACAACTCAGCCGTCTCAGGTTTTAGGATGCTGATATCTGAAGTGGACGGGGAGGGCTGTCTTAGAAAGATGAACAGCAAACATGTAATTACCATTTTTCCTACAATATCGCCATTGAAGTCTCTGCATTCTGGCATTCTTTACCAGTGGTGGAACCACTTTTAATTGTCATTTCCTTTACTCGCTGGAAAAGAAAATAAATTAAGCAGCTTCTCCATTTGTTTTTAAACATGAAGGGAAGTTTCAAGTGAGGCACTTGGGAGAATAGAAAGATTTTTAAATGAGGCAGCAGTGAGTTCAGGGGACAGATTCACAACACAGGGGAAAAACAAAAGAATCCTTTTAAAAAAAAATGGGTTTCTTCTTCCCTCCCTCTCATTTCCTCAACTTAATGGTTTTATGAGCCAAATATTTTACTACCTTATGTTAAATGGGAACAAAGGGCTGCCTTGCCTGTTATTAAATATAGAATTATAAGAATAATTACATAAAAATACGTTGCACTAGGATTCCCTCAACTCTATTTTTACAGTGAATTTGAGCTCATTATATTCGGCTGGGTCTATTGATTCTACTTCTGTAGATTCCGAGTGATTCGTTGCAATATAGCCGTTGTTCCTCTTTTAATTAACAGCGGATATATAATGCAGCAGTAGGCAATATTTATTCCACAATATTAATTCGGCACTGGCACAGAGACATAGCACTTTGTACTAAACAAACCCACAAGCTAAGCTGCATGCCCTATAAGATAAAGCTTTATAGTATGCCTTGCAGTGTGATTTCCTGACTGGGGTTCTAGAAATGTGGGTTCTGCTCCTTTCTGTGTAAAATGTCTCACGTTAATTGCCCACACCACAAATCAAAAATAAGGATTTCCAAGGGATCTTTTTAGCACCTATGCACCAGGTTTCTGGCTCATGTTGTATTTACAGAGACATGTCATTCTCTAGTGCTCTCTGAAAGGAATCACCTTTGGACTCTCAGACACATAGAAAAGTCCACTTAAAACATGATCGACATCAGAATTTGGCTATAGGAGAGTCCTCTCAGGACCTCTTGGAGGTAAAGGAGTGACAAGTTTCCTCACAAATCAAGTCCTGCCTGGTCCTTATTTTCTCTTCATTTTGATGGCTAGCAGGTGCTAGTCCACTAGGCGGCAGAATGGCTATAGCTAAATTTTCAAGGGAACTTACACTTCATAAATTCCCATGTCCTAGCTCCATTTTGGAAAACCTGGTGGTGTGGTGTGTTGTGGTGAAGTCCTATGGTTGCTAACCTAAAGGTCAGCAGTTCAAATCCACCAGGCGCTCCTTGGAAACTCTATGGGACAGTTCTACTCTGTCCTATAGTGTCGCTGAGAGTCTGAATTGCCTTGACGGCAGCAGGTTTGGTTTTGGTTTTGGTTTTGGTTTTGGTTGGTGGTGAAGCGGTTAAGAGCTACAGCTGCTAACCAAAAGGTCGGCAATTCAAATTCACCAGGCGCTCCCTGGAAACTCTATGGGGGCAATTCTACTGTGTCCTATAGTGTTGATATGAGCCAGAATTGTCTCCATGGCAGTGGGTTTGGTTTTGGCCCCCGTTTGGAGCATTGTGTCTTAAAACCACTACTCATGAATCCTACACAGAGGAAACAGTCCTCTTCCCAATTGTGTCTCCAAGGAAGCTTATATCCTATTGCAAAGCTCTCTTCCTTGATAATAAGAGAATATGGTGCATATTTTAAGCAGCCTTACAGCTGAGTGAAAATAAAGAGGGTCAGCAAAAGACTGATTTATTTTGACTTGAAGAGAAACAACAAAAAAAGATTCTAGTTAAAAAAAAAAACCTTTAAAGTCAAAGACTTCCAGTAGTTGTGCACTACCTCTGAAATTCAGTTTTCCTTTACAGTTGTAATCAGTTGAGAGTAAACAACAACAGTAACTTTAAATGTAGGTACATTTCCAAGTCCCCTTCACTGGCAGCAGCTCCCTCACCCTTAAACTGTTATGGTTTTACCTTTCAAACAGCAGTAGTGAGTGCCCCGCCTGACCCTGCTGTGACCCTAATACTCCCTGGCATGTTTTCTCCTTTTCAAAATGGGCAACTTAGCGTTTGACATAACTAACACCATGATGAACTTATAAGTTCTTCCCCTTCCTCTGCCTGCCTTCTCCTTTCCCTGTACCTTTGCTAATGACTTTATTTCAATCTGATGCAAATAACTTTGTTCTTTGTTTTGATTTGATGCCAATACCTTTGTTTTGTTCTGTCTGACCACCTGTGTCTTATGACCCTCTCCTCCCAGGGAGATTACAGCTCAGATATCTGGCATGCGTATCTTTAGTCTGTTAAGAAGATGTCCAGCAGGTATCTCTTCAGCCTGATAAAGAGTCTCTTGTCATTATCTTGTAATGAATAACTCCTCTGGCCATGCCATCTGTGGGCTACAAAGACACTTCTAATCCTTGCAGAAATTGTATATAAGCTCTAATGTAAAATTGGTTTTTGGAATTCCATAGGGACAGCCTGCATTGTTGTTGGAGTTGCTGGGCCCCTCCTAAATAAACTTTCTCACTCCTTCTGACTTGGAGTACGTTTCATTGGCTCCACTGCTCTGGGGCATGGACTCTAATCCGGCAACACTGTCCAGTACTATTGGCAGTTAGTGGTTGAGGGCAAGGGAATGTGCTGACCTGGAGGCAGCTTTTGGAAAATAAGGACATCTTGCTTCCCATTCCATCCTGTCACCTTTTCTGACGCCAAAACCATAAAAAATGAGTATTGTCACTTACAAGTCAGTTTTCTGGAAAAACGAGGATAATAATACCTACCTCCCATTATTATTACGGGGATCAGACAAGATAAGGACTGTAAATGCCTGAAACATGGCAAAAACCGAAAAACCAAACCCCTTGCTGTTGAGTCCATTTTGACTGATAGCGACCCTATAGGACAGAGTAGAACTGTCCCCTATGGTTTCCAAGAAGCACCTGGGATTCAAACTGTCAACATTTTGGTTAACAGACATAGCTCTTAACCACTATACTACCAGGGTTTCTGAAACATGGCAAGTGCCCATGAAATGGCAACTGCTATTACATTGGTTGTTGTTGTTGGTAGTAGTACTCTTTTAAAATGAGATGCTATGATTGCAGTTTCTCCCATGCAAAGATTTGCATGACTTTCGGGTTTCTTTCAAGCTATTTTCCCTAGTCTGAAAGGAAACAGAAAAAAACCTATGCCAGACTGGGACCAGTGCCATGAGATAAGGCATTATATTCCTAAACTTCCAGGAAATGGTCTTGAGACAGAAGTCAGAATTCCAGAAAAATCATGATGGGTGAGCGCACTAAATGCAAGGCTTTTCTTCTGAAAGTAGGACAAAGACGCATTCTTCATTGTACTTTTGGGTTAGAAGTAAGAGGCATTCTTCTCTTCCTTGGCCAGCATAAAATATGAGTTTATATATCCTAAAATTTAAATATCACTTTTTAATAGTTTCCCATATGTAGTCTATAATATGGGAAATGAGAAAAACAGCACCTTAAGGAGAACTGGTGGCACAGTAGTTAAGAGCTACAGCTGCTAACCAAAAAGGCCAGCGGTTCAAATCCACCAGCTGTTCCTTGAAAACACCATGGGGCAGTTCTATTTTGTTCTATAGGGTCACTATGAGTTGGAATCCACTTGACAGCAATGAATTTGGTTCTGGGTTTTCATTAATATAAAGAGATATATTCTGACAAAAAAAAAATCCTATAATCCAAATTTGATAAGTGAAAAATTTAATCACGAACTAATATAATATGAATAGAGAAAATGTTTACCAGAAGAAAACTTCTCTTAAATTGAGACATATCACAAACAATGACTTTTTAATCCTGGAAGCTAGCGTTCATTCAATACAACTAATTTCATAAAACAAAACAAAACATTTGATCAATAACATTAATGTATTATAATTACACTTCTTATAAGGGAATAATTTTTCAGACTAAACATCATATCTGCTGTGATGTGTTTTAATTCCCAGAGCAGATTAACCATGAGCCTAAAGGACCTTAGCTTTCGGGCCCTTGTGAATCCTGTGAGTGCTGAAAAATGTTGGAAGTGGTAGTTTTCTAGGTGAACAAGAAAAGTCAGGTTTGGTTAGAAGTACTTCTATATAAGATTTCCTTGTAAATTCAAAAAGAAAAAAGTCACAGGAAAAGGACTAGAATCTTAAAATAAGCAATGGTATGATATCATTTCTTTTCTCATTCTAAGTAAATATTCATACAGAGGTAAGCAGAATAATGGACTCCCAAAGATGTCCATGGTGTAACCCCTGGAATCTGTGAATACGCTAGGTTACATGGCAAAGAGTAATTAAGTTTGCAAATGTTGAATTAAGGTTACTAATCAATTCACTTTATGGTAGGGAGACTATGTAATCACGAGGGTCCTTAAATGTGAAGAGGGAGGCAGAAGAGTCAGTGTCAGAGTGATGTAGTGCGAGACTTAACCAGTTACCGCAGGCTTTGAAGCTAGAGAAAGGGTGCCATGAGCTTAGGGATGTGGGCAATCCTCAGAAGCTGGAAAGGTCAAGGAAGCAGATTTTCCCCTAAAGCTTCCAGAAAGGAACACAGACCTGCTAACACCTTGATTTTAGCCTAGTGTTACCCATCTCACACTTTTGACCTTTGGAAATGTAAGATAATAAATCTGGGTTGTTTTAAGCTACCAAAAACCAAAAAACCAAACCTGTTGCTATCTAGTCGATTTCTACTCATAGAGACCCTATAAGACAGAGTAGAACTGCCCCACAGAGTTTCCAAAGGGTGCCTGGTGGATTTGAACTGCCGACCTTTTGTAGCACTTAACCACTACCCACCCAA
This sequence comes from Elephas maximus indicus, assembly GCF_024166365.1. NCBI lineage: Eukaryota > Metazoa > Chordata > Mammalia > Proboscidea > Elephantidae > Elephas > Elephas maximus. The sequence continues at coordinate 134,962,178 of NC_064823.1, read as the reverse complement.
AAAACCCCACCAGCTTTTTCTTTAAGCCACCGCGTTTGTGATAATTTGGTACAGCAGCATTAAGAGCTTAATATGCATATCTAACTTTGGATTTATAATTTAGTATTTGTTTTCTTAAAGAGAGCCCTTGAATTGTATCATTTTATGCACCCATCGGTATCCATGGGTGGTGCAAATATTTAATAGGCTTGGCTGCTAAACGAAAGGCTAGGGGTTCAGTTCCACTCACAGGTGCCTCAAAAGAAAGGCCTGGCAATTCCAATCAACGGCTGAAAACCCTATGGAGCACAGTTCTACCCTGATACACGTGGGGTTGCCATGAGTCGGAGTCAACCCTATAGCAATTGGTAAAATGATATGTAAAATGATACGCACGTGGAGGACTTGCCTCCATCTCTCTCAATGCTACACGTGAATGGTGGTTTTATTACCATATGTATATTGTCCCACAATATACGTTTATTTCTCCAAGGGTCCTAGGTATATTTTATGGCATCATTGGTCTTTCCCCTGGGGACACTTGTTCTCTCTTAATGTTAACGGACTTCCTTGTCTTTCACTAAACCCACCATCCACAGAAAGGCAGAAGAACGTTAGTTATTTTGCAACACTTCCTATACGAAGGGCTTACAAGGCTGTAAATCTTTACGGCAGCAGACTGCCACATCTTTCTCCCATGCAGCAAATGATAGGTTTGAACCACCAACCTTTTGTTTAGCAGCAGAGTGCTTTAACCACTGCACCACCAGGGCTCCCACCTATGGTACCAATGTGGGCTTTTCCTGACTTCCTTGCCCTCCCCTCATCTGCTTTCCACATAGCCTATTCCTGATTAACTTCTTCATAATTCAGAAATACCTCCTTAGGAATCTTGCTGGACATTTTCCCTAATTAGACTAAGTGCCCTTTAAATTACCCACCTAATTTCCTAGGCTTATCTTTCTCTTAGTAACCACACCAGATGGTGATTGCATGCCTGCCTCTTTGTCTTCCTCACTAGACTCCTTAAGAAAAATAGCTGTGTCGAATTAAATTCTTAGAACCCTAGAAACATCTAGGAAGTAGTCTATGCTCAATCCTTATTTCTTGAATTTATAGTTTTATTTTCAGGTTTTTTGCAAATACTTTTCCAAAATGAGAAAAAATAACAATTGTCCTGCTTTGGATTTATAAAAATGAAGGACCATTACAGCTTATTATGCATATTTTATGGGTCTTTTTTGCTTATATGATCGTACTTACTTCCTATAATAACTGTATGAATTTGATGAATTTTATCCTCATTTCACAGATGATCAAACTGAGGCTAAAAGTATAATAATTTGGATTCAGGTTCTTCTGGTTCCGGTGATAGTGCACCAGAGAAGTAGCCATTATTAACTAATTGAAGGCATACACAATGGACTTGGGTCTTCCTCCTTAAAGGGTGACACCCTCTGATCGTACGGAGAGGGACAGGCTTCAGAATACCAAAGTCTCCACAGCCTGCTCCCTTGGGAATAAATTTTGCCTTTGATGGATCTTGTTAAAATTTTCTATCAGAGTTTGGCAACAGATTCTCACTTCTGGTAAGAGTTATGTATTACTTGTTTCCTAAAACACCACCTACTGATATCCTTGTTTGGCCATTGAACAGCTCAGAGCATTGTCAGCTGAGGAGGGCAGGTCACAGACAGCAAATCCTCTAAAAACTTTCAAACAATTCTATCAAGGGGTGGTACTTTTAAAAATGCACAAATTATGATGCAGTAATTGTAGCCCATGTGCGTTCATCAATGGATAAAATGGAATATTATTTAGCAATAAAAAGAGATAAACTACTGATATATACAATGACATGAGTGAACCTCAAGCATATTATGCTGAGTAAAAGAAGTGTATTAGTTTCCTATTGCTAGTGTAACCAGTTGCAAAAAATTAGTGGTTTAAGTAACATAAATGTATTATCTTACAGTTCTGGAGGTCAGAATTCTGAAATGGATCTTACTAGGCTATAATCAAGGTGTCAGCAGGGCTGCATTTCTTTCTAAAGGTTCTAGGGGAGGATCTGTTTTCATGCCTTTTGTTTCTAAAGGCTGCCTGCATTCCTTGGGTCATGGCCCCCTTTAACCTTCCAGTGCGGCAGTCTTTAGTCAAGTCTTTCTCATACTGGCATCCGTCTGTTTCAAAGTCTTCTGCTTCCCTCTTTCACATTTAAGGATGCTTGTGATCATATTGGAGCCTTGGAGGCACAGGGATTAAGAATTTGGCTGATTACCAAAAGGTCGGCAATTCAGATTCCCCAATTACTCCTTGGAAACCCTATGGGGCAGTTCTACTCTGTCCTATGGGGTCGTTATAAGTCAGAAATGACTCAGTGGCAATGGACTGGTTAGTTGGTTTTGTGATCATACTGGTCCCATTTGGATAATTCAGGATACCGAAAAACAAAAACTGAACCCACTGCTCTTGAGTTAACTCCGACTCATAGTGACCCTATAGGACAGAGTAGAACTGTCCCATAGGGTTTCTAAAGCTGTAAGTCTCTACAGAAGCAGACTGCCACATCTTTCTCCCATGGAGAAGCTGGTGAGTTGGAATCACCAATCTTTTGGTTAGTAGCTGAGCACTTAACCACTGTGCCTCCAGGGCACCTTGGTAATTCAGAATAATCTCCTTCTTTTAAGGTTAGCTGATTAGCAAACTTATTTCCATGTACACCTTTAATTTCCCTTTGCTACACTTTAACGACTGAGCCTCCAGAGCTCCTTTGGATACTTGGGCATGGATATCTTTTGAGGCCATCATCCTGCATACCACAAGAAGCCTTACACAAAAACCTCATACATCATGACCTCCTTTCAATAATGTTCTTTAACAGGCCAAACTAATCTTTTACGGGAAAAAATTAGAACACTGGTTTCTCTGAGCCTTAGAGGCAGAGATTGACTGCAAAACTGCATGAGGCAACAATATGGGATGATGTTAATGTTTGTTTTGATAGAGGACTTTGTTAAGTATATAATTTTGCTAAAGCTCAATAAATTGTACACCTAAATGTACCGTTATATTTCATTATATGTAAATTTTACCTAAAAAAAAAAAAAAGACCGAACACTAGCTACTGCTGTTCTAATAAGTATTTAGGGGAAAGTGCAGTGATGCATGCAACTTGCTAAGGACTGCATTGACAAACAGATTGATGAATGAATAGAGCAATGGAAAGGAACCCAGGTAGCACAAACAGTTAAGTGCTTGGCTGTTAACTGAAAGGTTGGCCTTTGAACCCATGAAGCAGCTCCACAGGAGAAAGACATGGCAGTCTGTTTCCATAAAGATTACAGCCAAAAAAAAAAAAAAAACCCTATGGAACAATTTTATCCTGTCAACATGGGGTTGCTATGAGTCGAAATCTACTCGAAGGCACCTAACAACAACAGAATGATGATAAATAAATAGATATGTGATAAATTAAGCATAGTAAAATGTAGCTATTAGATAGCGGGTATCTGGGTGTTCCGTATTATTTCAACTTTTCTGCACTTAAAAGTAATAATAATAAAATGTTTGGGAAAGTGTTTGGAGTAGTAAGCTGTTTAATGCCTCTGTTTAATATGCCCGTTTCCTCTTTCAGGACTTTAATGCAGAGTTTAGACTTTATTACAAAGCTCAGATTTTGCAATGGGCTTATTTTTCACAAGTTTAAAAGCTCACTCTAGCCAAAGAGAACAATCCCGGGCCTCAAGTCTCTCTCTTTCTAATGTCCAAATGTAGATATGCAGAAACTTTAGAAGAACTTAATTCTACTTCACATCCCTACCCCATACAATCGGATGGGAGCAAAACTAGACCTTTTGACCCTCAAGCCTGGCAAGAGAGTGTGTGTTCATAGTGGGCGGGTGAGGATGGGTGGTGGAGTCACGGTGGTGGGTGTGGGGTGGGTATGGATGGTCAGGAATTTATTCTAGAGAACTCAACATGTATCCTTACTATAGAAGAATTTCAAAACAGATTCTGTCTATGTTCTCACTAAAAGAAGTTTTACCAAACCTGATTCCTGTGCCCTCCAACAGAGACTGTGTTTGAGCAGAAAAAACAGAGACCCATAGTCTATCCAATGATAGGAATGCCTGTCACTTTATTCCATCCACTGTCTTTGACGTCTGTGTGCCAACCCATTCATTTGTCACATTAAGCTCTAGCGGAGCACATGAACAGCCTATTACACGCTCATGAAGAAGGCAATCCTTTACCATATCGCAGCCAGTGGTACTTTTGGATATGCCATTTGAAAAATTCTGAAATATGCCCTCAACTTCGGAGCATCTCACGTTACTTCTGCAAACTCTGAACATTCCTCGTCTCTGGTGGCTATATGCAGGCTTTTCTATATGCACGTGTGGCTTCCCATTATCTATTTATGGTTGTTTCTCTATAGCCATTGTCAGTGGGACTACGTTCCATTCTGGTTTTAAAAAGAAAGGAAAAGTTATACTTTTAATATTTTCTTTTCCTTTTAAGACACATTTTCTGTATTTTTTGGAAGATATTGGATGTGAGCTTGTGGCCCTCAAAAATCTCTGGCTTAAATTAGGCCCTCTATGTGGAAACTACAAGGTTAGCAACGTGGAGCTCATTAAAACGAAATTCTAATTTGTCTGCAGTTGTGGCTATGTGCATCTCTCCTTCCCTGCTTCTCCGGACTATGGCAGACTACAATAACCAAGGTAACATCACTACTAATGAGATGGGGCTTTTCCCTTGACACTGAGTTTTGTAATACTCTATAGCCCAGATAAATTCAATACTTTTATATGAAAACCCAGGCCTGGTAAAAACACAACCTCAGCCTGTCCCCAGTGATGCTCTTGTTGGCAGCTGTTCATGAATGATAAATTGCTTTGATTCCAGAGACTGGTGGTGGCTGCTACTTAAGTTGAAGCTTATGAAAGCACCAGAATCTACTTCACACACATACAGTTAACTTCTAATTGTTCTTTGCTTCTTTTTCCTTTGTCCCTCAGTGTTTCAGTGTGATGATTTTTTCTACTGTAAGGTTACTAATCCAGGAATACTAATACTTTTGTCAATATCAATTTGCCCTTCTTAAAGGACTGATCAATTTCATTTGTATTTCTTCCCGAATTTCTTCTGATTTTCCTTTGCTATTGCTTCAACTGGAGTTTTTATTGTTAATGGAATTTTTTTTTAATAATTTTTATTGTACTTTAAGTGAAAGTTTACAAATCAAGTCAGTCTGTCACATATAAGCTTATATACACCTTACTACATACTCTGATTTACTCTCCCCGTAATTAGTCAGCCCGCTCCGTTCTTCCAGTCTCTCCTTTCATGACCGTTTTGCCAGTTTCTAACCCTCTCTACCCTCCCATCTCCCCTCCAGAGAGGAGATGCCAATACAGTCTCAAGTGTCCACCTGATACAAGTAGCTCACTCTTCATCAGCATCTCTCTCCTACCCACTGTCCAGTCCCTTCCATGTCTGATGAGTAGTCTTCAGGAATGGTTCCTGTCCTGGACCAACAGAAGGTTTGGGGACCATGACCCCCGGGATTCTTCTAGTCTCAGTCAGACCATTAAGTATGGTCTTTTTATGAGAATTTGGGGTCTGCATCCCACTGTTCTCCTGCTTCCTCAGGGGTTCTCTGTTGTGTTCCCTGTCAGGGCAGTCATCAGTTGTGGCCGGGCACCATCTAGTTCTTCTGGTCTCAGGATGATGTAAGTCTCTAGTTCATGTGGCCCTTTCTGTCTCGGGCTCTTAGTTATTGTGTGACCTTGGTGTTCTTCATTCTCCTTTGATCCAGATGGGTTGAGACCAATTGATGCATCTTAGATGGCCGCTTGTTAGCATTTAAGACCCCAGATGCCAAACTTCAAAGTGGGATGCAGAATGTTTTCATAATAGAGTTTATTATGCCAATTGACTTAGAAGTCCCCTTAAGCCATAGTCCCCAAACCCCCGCTCTTGCTCCGCTGACCTTCGAAGCATTCAGTTTATCTCGGAAACTTCTTTGCTTTTGGTCCTGTCCAGTTGGGCTGACCTTCTGTGTATTGAGTATTATCCTTCCCTTCACCTAAAGTAGTTCTTATCTACTAACTAATCAGTAAATAACCCTCTCCCACCCTTGCTCCCTCCCCCATCTTGTAACCACAAAAGAATGTGTTCTTCTCAGTTTATACTATTTCTCAAGAACTTATAATAGCGGTCTTATACAATATTTGTCCTTTTGCAACTGACTAATTTCGCTCATCATAATGCCTTCCAGATTCCTCCATGTTATGAAATGTTTCACAGATTCGTCAATGTTCTTTGTTGATGCGTAGTATTCCATTGTGTGAATGTACCATAATTTATTTAACCATTCATCCGTTGATGGACACCTTGGTTGCTTCCAGCTTTTTGCTATTGTAAACAGTGCTGCAATAAACATGCGTGTGCATGTATCTGTTAGTGTAAAGGCTCTTATTTCTCTAGGGTATATTCCGAGGAGTGGGATTTCTGGGTTGTATGGTAGTTCTATTTCTATCTTTTTAAGAAAATGCCAGATAGATTTCCAAAGTGGTTGTACCATTTTACATTCCCACCAGCAGTGTATAAGAGTTCCAACCTCTCCACAGCCTCTCCAACATTCATTATTTTGTGTTTTTTGGATTAATGTCAGCCTTGTTGGAGTGAGATGGAATCTCATTGTAGTTTTAATTTGCATTTCTGTAATGGTTAATGATCGAGAGCATTTTCTCATGTGTCTCTTAGCCACCTGAATATCTTCTTTAGTGAAGTGTGTGTTCATATCCTTTGCCTACTTTTTGATTGGGTTGTTTGTCTTTTTGTGGTTGAGTTTTAACAGAATCATATAGATTTTAGAGATCAGGCACTGGTCAGAGATGTCATAGCTGAAAATTTTTTGCCAATCTGTAGGTGGTCTTTATACTCTTTCGGTGAAGTCTTTAGATGAGCATAGGTGTTTGATTTTTAGGAGCTCCCAGTTGTCTGGTTTCTCTTCGGCATTTTTAGTAATGTTTTGTGTTCTGTTTATGCCTTGTATTAGGGCTCCTAACATTGTCCCTATTTTTCCTTCAATGATCTTTATAGTTTTAGTCTTTCTGTTTAGGTTTTTGATCCATTTGGCATTAGTTTTTGTGCATGGTGTGAGGTATGGGTCCTGTTTCATTTTTTTGCAAATGGATATCCAGTTATGCCAGCACCATTTGTTAAAAAGACTATCTTTTCCCCAATTAACTGACACTGGTCCTTTGTCAAATATCAGCTGCTCATATGTTAATGGAATTTTTTATACATATTTTTCTTGTTATTTACCTTATGATTAAGAAGCATAGAACAACCTAATGATTGGTTAAGCAGACGTATCAGAAATTTCCTTTGATGAAGAAATGTGTGTGTGCAGTTTAAATCACTGGATCCATTCTTTCATTCTTTTATTCATTCAGCATTAACTGTAACCTTCACACGTACATTTGCTGAGCACTTTTGGACACTCATGGTTCCTTTCAATCATATAAACAATAAATCTACAAATTGTAATATTTGACAGAATGCATTATGTCATAAAAGAAATAAAGCTCACATTATAACACAGAGAAAGTGCCATGATAGTTAAAAGAAAATGGCAAGGAAAGAGCAGCCATACGTACACTGTGGAAAAGAATGGTTATGAAAATTGGGGAGGGACGAGTATATTAACTTCCATCATAATGCAATTAAATCAATCAACAACTATTCTTTAATTATTTTCCACTTGCCACCCTCTCTATCAGACTCTGAGAATAAAAGGTTAATAAAACACAATATCTGAGATTGTATTAAAGATGCTAGTAAAAAAAAAAAAGTCTATATAAAATTTATTACTGAAGCATTATAAAAGGGATACATATTAGGAGCATAATTCTAGGACACCTAAGAATTTGTGAAATCAGCTAAGAATTTCTTGAGGGAAAACTGTAACCTGGGACTTGAATTTGGAATTATTTTAGGGAAAGGATAAGGGAAAAGCCAGTCAAGGCAGAATGATTTTGTCCTTTGTGAGAATAAATGAATGAACAGGTGTATTTCAGTACATACTATTCACTGGCTCTACATTAGAATGTATAAAATATTGTATTCACCAAAACAATTTCCAAGAATCATTATGTCTTCATGGTAAAACCTAGGAAACTAAAGATCAGAAGAAGAAAGAAAAAAAATCAGTGAATTGCCCATGACCAACCAATTAGCAAGTGGTATGGTTGAGATTATAGACACTGGAGTCAGGTGATGGAAAATTCCAATGCTGTTTCTGTCCGTTACTGCCTGCATGATCTTGCATGATTGCTTTACTAAGCCTCTGTTTCCTCATCTCTAAAATGGGACTAATAATATTGTCTACTTCACATAGTTGCAAGGATTCAATGAAATTTTGGACTTTGTTAGCACATTGCTGTGTTGCAATAAGTGAGAATAAAAGGTTAGCTACTTTATTTTTGTTCCATCACATGTTCTTGATTTTGTACACCTGTACTTGACCTAGCTTTTACCAAAGGAGGTTTTTAAAAGCTTGTTGTTAGGTGCTGTCAAGTCAACTTTCAACTTGTTATCAACCCCATGTGACACAGTAGAAGTGCCCCATAGGGATTACTTGACCGTAACCTTTACAGAAGCATATCCTCAGATCTTTCTCCCATGGAGCTGCTGGACGGGATCAAGCTGCCGGATGGGATCAAGCTGCCAATCTTTCAGTTAGCAGCCATGTACTTAAGTAGGGAAATAAGAAAAGTGAGTTTTGTTTCTTCGTTTTTTTGTTTTTCCCATTTTTGCCTACAGTGAAGAAAGAAGCATAATGAATAAAACCTGGATGCTTCCACATTTTCCAGAAGCATGAAGAACATCTCTCTGATTAGTCTTACAGTTACCTGCCCTCAAGTTGACCCCTGACACATGGCAACCCAACACAATTGATTTGAGGATCAGAGCCTTGTGATCCACATGGTTTTCATTGGCTGATTTTTAGAAATAGATCACTAGGCCTTTCTCCCAAGTCCTTCTTAGTCTAGAAGCTCCACTGAAAACTGTTCCTCATCATAGCTAACCATCCACAGACAGATGGGTGGTAACTGCACATGAGTTTGCACTATTGAAGGAGTCTATGGGCAAAATATTGAATGACACAGGAAGCATCAAAAGAAGATGTAAAGAATATACAGAATCACCATACCAAAGAGAATTAGTCCAAGTTCAACCATTACAGGAAGTTGCATATGATCAAGAACTGATGGCATTGGAAGAAGTCCAAGCTGCACTGAAGGCATTGGTGAAAAACAAAGCTCCAGAACTTGATGGAATACCAACTGAGGTGTTTGAACAGATGGATAAAAAGCTGGAAGTGCTCACCCGTCTATGCCAAGAAATTTTAGAAGACAGCCACCTAGCCAACCTACTGGAAGAGATCCATATTTGTACACATTACAAAGAAAAGTGATCCAAGAGAATGGGGAAGTTATTGAACATTATCATTAATATCACAAGCAAGTAAAATTTTGTTGAAGATAATTCAAAAAAGTTTGTAGCACTACACGGAGAGAATTTCTAGAAATTCAAGCAAAATTAAGAAGAGGACATGGAATGAGGAAAATCACTGTTGATGTTGGAGAGATATTGGCTGAAAGGAGGGACTATCAGAAAGATGTTTACCTGTGCTTTATTGACTATGCAAAAACATTCAGCTCTGTGGATTGTAACAAATTATGGGCAAAGTTGTGAAGATTAGGAATTCCGGAAAACTTAATTGTGCTCATGAGGGCCCTGTACATAGACCAAGAGGAAGTCATTCAAACAGAACAAGGGGGGTACTGCATGGTTTAAAACCAGGCAAGTGTGTGTCAGGGTTGTATTCTTTCTTCATACTTATTCAATCCATATGCTAGGTAAATAATCTGAGAAGCTGGACTATGCGAACAAGAATGCAGCATCGAGTTTGGAAGAAGACTCATTAACAACCTGCGATATGCAGATGACACAATCTTGCTTGCTGAAAGTGAAGAGAACTTGAAGCACTTACTGATAAATATAAAAAACTGCAGCCTTCAGTATGGATTAGACCTCAATATAAAGAAAACAAAAATCCTCACCACTGCACGACTGGACCAATGAGCAACACCATGAGGAATGGAGAAAAGATTGAAGTTGTTAAGGGTTTCATTTGGATCCACAGTCAACACCCATGGAAGCAGAAGTCAAGTAATCAAAAGACATATTGCATTAGGAAAACATTCTGCAAAAGATCTGTTTATACAGTTAAAAAGCAAAGATATCACTTTAAGGACTAAGGCACACCTGACCCAAGCCATGGTATTTTTAATAACCTCATATGCATGCAAAACCTGGATAATGAATAAGGAAGACCAAAGAAGAGTAGATGCCTTTGAATTAAAGTGTTGATGAAGAATAATGAATATATCGTGAACTAGAAACCCTGGTGACACAGTCGTTAAGAGCTACAGCTGCTAACCAAGAGGCTGGCAGTTTGAATCCACCAGGCACTCCTTGGAAACCCTATGGGGCAGTTCTACTGTGTCCTATATGGTTGCTATGTGTCAGAAGCAACTCGACAGCAATGGGCTTTTTGGTTTTGCCAGAAGAACAAACAAATCTGCCTCGGAGGAGGTATGGCCAGAATCCTCCTTAGAAGCAAGAAAGGTGAGACTTTGTTTCACATACTTTGGACACGTTATCAGGAGGGACCAGTCCCTGAAGAAGAACCTTATGCTTGATAATGTAAAGGATCAGCAAAAAAGAGGAAGACTGTCAACGAGATGGATTGACACAGTGGCTGCAACAATGGACTCAAACATAGCAAAGATTGTAAGGATGGCGCACTGGGCAGTGTTTCATTCTGTTGTCCATAGAACTACCATGAGTCAGAACTAACTTGAGGTCCCTAGCAACATATTACCAGGCCTTTCTTCCTAGTCTGTCTGAGTCTGGAAGATCCACTGAAACCTGTTCAGCATCATAGCTGACCTTCCACTGACAGAGGAGTGGTGACTGCACAGGAAGTGTGTTGGCTGAAAATCAAACACAGATCTCCACATGGAAGGCAAAATTTCTACCACTGAACTACCACTGCCTCATCTGATTAGTCTAATATGTGTTAACTGTTCCTCTTCTTCTCCTGAGGATAGAGGTGGGATCGCTCACGTTTCTTCAGGACTGCCCTGTAAAGCTGGCACTTCCTTCTGCCTGGCTCTCACCTGTTGCTTTCAGTAAAGATTCTTGTGTAGCTGTCCAGCTATAGTTTACCCCGGTACACTTATTTCTGTATGTTTTCTCCCGTTCTTTCTCAGTCCTGGGTGGAATAACAGGTACCTAATAAATATTTGTTGATTTATTAGTTGTTGACCTGGAGTGAATCACTACGTAAATCCAGCTGTATTTTCTCCCAATATATGCTGATTGGGGAAACACTATAGATTTAGTGGAAAGGGCTTAACTTTTTGTATTATGTAAACTGCACTACTTAAGGACAGGTCCTTTAGCATCTCTGTGCCAATTTTCTTACCTTTAAAATGAGGACACTAAATTCTACCTTCTGAACTTACTCGGAAAAATGATGAGCATGATAGGTCAACTACTGTAACACTCTCAGAACATAATAACTGTTTGATGTATCTTTTTTTTTTTTTAATTTGGTGTTATTGCAGTCTGATATTATATCCGATTTTGATAAATTAATTTTATATGTTTGACTACTGTAGCAGTTACATATGATTTCAAATTTTCCCTCACCCTCTTCCTCAAAGAAGTATCCAAAAAAGAATTTCCTATTCTTTTACAATTTTCACCCTTCTGCCTTCCCAAGACTCCCCCTAATTATGTGCTCATGTTTCCTTTACCCTTACAAATCCTGTAGGACTGCATGTATTTTTCTTTTCATCATTTCCTCTTTCTGCATCTCCGTATGCGCAATCCTCTCAGGAGCCAAAATAAATCTTGATCCTCCTTCTTTCTTCAGCTGTCCTTCCATTTCCTTTTTACTTTGCTAGCTGCATTCTCTTCAGTGTAGATGTTGTGCTTTGCCTGAACTTACTCAGACTCATTTCTCAGTCTCCTTCAGTCAAATTCTGTCTTCATTCTCTCACACTAATAAGAGCTCAATGGCTAAATCCCATAGCCTTTTCTTGCCCCTTGTTCATTTTGACAAGCCGGAATTATTAACATCATGGACCATATTATTCATTGAAATTATCACATTTCTTGCTTTTTATGACACTGTATTTTTCAGGATGTCTCTTCATTCCTAACTTCCCTTTTCTCTCCTCTGTTTACCCCCTAATGGTAGCAAATTTTTGTAATTCTATCCTTGACCTTCTTTTATGTAAAACCTTTTCCAAGTTAAATCTGCTTACCCACTTCACATTTTATAGATCCAAAAATTGTTTCACTTCCTTAACCTTACTCCTGTTCTTATGCTCCTTATCTAGACTAATAGTTCTGTCATCCCACTAGCTACAAAGCAATCTTTGATTCCCAGCCCTTCCTTAAACCACTGCCAACATTTCTGTTAGTTTTTTTCCATGTTTAGTACTGTTTCATTAGATTCAACCTTAATTATCCTTTCTCTCAACTATTATTGTAATATCTTCTCAATTATTGTCCTTGAATCCTTAATTCTCTCCTTTATAGCAGGATTATAAAAATAATTTGACTCTTTCTTGATTCCATTGTAGGGTCTGTAGAGAAAAATCAAGTTTCTGGGGAACTGTGATAAGTAGAATTGCCTGGGGGTCTTGCTGAATCATGGAAACCCTTTTCATAGGTGGTATAAGACCATCAAATCCAAAAAAGACTCCATATCATGCTTGAGGAAAGAATGTCTAGAGGTGGTTTTGAGCCATTGGTAAAAAGAGATTTAAATGAGGAAGTAAATCATAAGTTCCAATGCTATGGTGTGCTAACAGGTGTGAAATGAATTAAGGCAAATGGATTAGGACTTAAGTTATGCACAATATGGAGATTCAGGCATCCAATAGTAGATAAGATGGATGGTATAATAGGATGGATCAGATAACGTTCAGCAGATCAAGGAACAAGATCATGTCTCATCTTTCCACAAGTGCCAGCCAAATTAAAAAAAAAAAAAAAAAAAACTGTTTATAGACTAACTCCCAAACTTTTATCATGATAAACACAGACATTTTGCATTTGTATATACTAGTTCAGAATCCATTTTGGCTATGCCAGTTACTAACCACAACATTTGGAAAAGTTATTTCAGTTCATTAGGTTTCTCTATAAAATGGGGTTAATAATGTCATCCTTGCAGTGTTGTCTGAAAAATAATTATAATATCTTGAATGGAATACCTGTAAATCTCTCTGAATTAAGATCCTCGTGAATTAGCCTTTGTCCTAACACGCCCTGCACATATCCAAGTCTCCTATCTTTCTGCTCTACTCACCATTTCATACGTGGACCATGCATGCTTCATAGCCATGTACATGTCTTCGTGTGTTTCCCCTTCTGCTATATTTGCATTCATTTTCCTTATGCTGAAATCTTAGTCTAATGATAAGGTCCCAGTTCTCATTGAAGTATTTCCTGATATCCCCATTTAGAATCAATCATTTACTCTTTTATTTGCACCCTGTTCCATGCTTACTCATACCTTGATTTACACTGCATTCCCCTGGGTCGTGCAAAAAGTTAAGCATTAGGCTACTAACCAAAAGGTTGATGGTTTCAATCCACCCAGAGACACCTCAAAAGAAAGGCCTGGAGATCTAGTCCAAAAAATTACAGACATTGATAACCTAATACAGTGCAGTTCTACTCTGACACACATGGGGTTGCCATGTGTCAGAATCAGCTGGACAGCAACTGGTTTTATTTTTTCCTGTAGTTATAGAAGTTTGTTGGAATTTGGAGTCCTCCATCAGATTATAAGCTCCTGGTAAACAGTGTCTGATTTCCCTTTCTATCCCTATGCCATTCAATGAATACTTTATCTGAAATGTGAAAGTCTCACTGAATAACCCTTGAGGCTGGTTCTTACTTTCTCCTGCCTCATGAGAAGCAGATAAAACTCAATAATTATTAAAGGGCATTTTCTGTGCTTGAAACTGCTTTTGAAAGAGTTTTACATTTCAATTTATGTGGAGATTTTTATTATTCTCTATTTTTTTCTATCTCCTAGACTTTAATTTTGCTTATATCAATGACATTGGCCTAAAGATTGATCTCGTTCTTAAATCTGAAAATATATAAGTGTGTATATATAGAAAGAGAGAGAGAGAGAGACAGTATTATTCCAGTTTTTATATTTAAAATAATTCACAGAAAGAGCCATTTTTCTCAACTGTATTAACTAATGATGATACAGTGAGTGGCAGTTATAGAACAGGTTAGCTATTAAAACATCAAGTATTTAAGGTGAACAAGGCTACTTAGCTGTTCTCATTATTATATAAATGGGAAATCCTATATAACTAATGATGCATAGCAGACACACATGCTTTCTCTCATATTGCTGTCCACACACTTAATTACCCTCTGCAAGTTAACTGTACCCTGAAGGAGTAAACTACCTTATCCTTAAGAATGTTGGCTCTTGAATCTCACACCTGGTGCTATTGTGGCCTTAGATACGTAAAATGATTGGGTTACTTTCAATAAGAAATGCTTTGAAGTAGTTGTAGTCACCAAAGGGAAAGCCAATGTGTACACTGAGGTGTTTTTCTACCCCTTTCTCAAACCATAGGTCTTGGGAACCTTAACTCAGCTATGGAAAGCTTCATATTAGAGAACAAAAGAACCAATCAAGGTGTAACTTCTTTAGCACCCTCCTCACTAACAGAATTGAATGCAGAATTTTTTTCTGTGTCCAGACTTCATTGCTATAATACCCATTCACGCTATGAAATACCTGGCATATTTCCGTTTTCTCCTTTCCTTTGTTGATGTCTTCTCATCCTCTGGAGGAAGTCCACATATTGGAACAAGAGATCCACACATTGTCCCCCTCTCTCCAGAAATGAGTCAGTACTTTTGTACAGCATGTTGCAGGGGGCATTAGTGATTTGGTATAGAGGGGCCTCTATGTCTCGTGTCGCAGATTTATCCAGTCACCGGCACTTCACGATACACTTGAGCCACTAAGGGAAAAGGATGAATCCCTTTCAGGAAATCCACAGTTCAATATTGACAGGAGCATTAGAAGAAATTTCAGATTGCCCATTTCTGCCGGCGAAAAAGTCCTGTAATTGTGGCAGGCAGGGGGCAGAAAGCCTTTGGTGGCTGACTGAGTAGAAATACTTGATCCCAACTCTCAAAGCCTTTGTAGATATTTCTATCCAGAGAAGAGCACCAGGGCTGCATTAGCTGAGTCCTTGAGATGAAATTGAGGAGCAATGCTATTTTCCTTCTGGCTGAGAGAAATGGCAGAGCCTCTTTGCAACAAATGATCATAAATTGCCCGAGTGTCTCCCAGGCAATGAGAGTGCTTGCATGTTAGTGCTAATGCAAGCTGCTCTTGTACTTTTGAGTGGCGCTTGCTATTGGGAAGAAATAAGGGCCTGAGGATAAAGCTACCAAGATATGTCTGTATCCCTCGAGTAAGTGCCATCAAAAGTAAAAAGGTTTTCCTACTGTGATTGTTACAGAAGGGCCCTGCCGTGAAGTCTGCTGCCATAGTCAGCACTTTACCTGCCTCCCTGTGAACCCAATAGCTCTGGCCTCTGAGACCAACAAGACAAACCTCCCTGGGGGTCAATTAGGGTTAGTGTTCCCCCACTTCCAGTTGGTACTAAGGAGTGCTGACTGAGGTTGCTATGTTATAGGTAGCAAGAGTCTTGAGTGGAGGCTACACTCACAGCCAACAATCTATCGGGGGGACTCTGATAGAAACAAAGCAGACCTCCATGGGGATCTGATCAGAGCATGACACCCCCTACCCCACCTGGTAATTGTTGGTTTTCAGACTGTTGCAAACTGCTACAGAAGGCCCCCATAATGAAGTCTGCTCCCATAATCGGCACTCTATTTGCCTTCCTGTGCACCCATTGCTCAGGCTTCTGAAACAAACAGGACAGACCTCCCTGGGGATCAGTTTGGGTCTGTCTGCTCCACCTTACAATTTGTGTTGAGGACTGCTGAATGAAACTGCTGTGTCCTAGGAAGCAGGCACCTTGAGTGGAGGCTACACTACAGCTGACATACTACAGAGAGGATTCTAATAGCAACAAGGCAGATCTCCCTGGTAGCCTGTTTGGAGTGTGATTACCCCACCCCCAACTGGTAACTGTTGGATGCTGAACTGACAGGAATTCCTACAGAAGATTCCCTACTGTGGAGTCAGGAGGTGGGTCACCTAAGTGGAGACTGCTCCTCCAACCACTGCAGGGCTACTGGGACTCTGAAACAAAGAAGACATCTTCCAGAGTTTCTCCTGGGGGTGTCAGCTCCCCTCCTGAAATGGAGGGAAGTTTGATTGTGCTTCCCATGAATGCCAGAGCAGATACAAGCAGCCCCCACAGAGCAGGGAAGGAAGCCTTGAACAAAACCAGAGGGCAACATCCAGCCCTGAAGGGGGCTTGCTGGGTGTGGGTTTTACAATTAAAAACTTGATTGCAGAAAAGAGAAGGGAGTAATAACCAGAGAAAGGGGACTGTGCCCCCTGCTGGACAGATTGATTAATACGTGAAATCTTACCTGAGTGGTGATGCCTGCTAGTGGACAGACCACAGTGTGTTCTCTGGTGTGTTTGGGAGAGACTGAAAGTTTAAAAGTGAGATCCGGATCTTTTGAATCCCAATTAAGCCAGGGAGGGAGAAGAAGCTATCACAGAAATGGTAAACAAAGGCCAAAGGCTCTGCCCACCCAAGGATTTCTGGCAAAAAGTTGTGTGGGCAAAGGAAAACAAATACTGAGGAGACTGAGAAAAGTAACATCCTCAAAAATTCCAATGCCCCAACAAAAAAATCACAAGACACACAAAGAACAGAGAAACAATGGCCCATCCAAGTTAACATGACAAAGGGAGTAAAAGTGCATTAGGGATGATGAAGTAATGAAAAAAATGGGAGAATATAATACAACATAAACATAATTAAAGAACTAAGGGAAAACATAAACAGAGCTGAAAGAAATAAGGAAAACAATGAAATAACAAAATGAGCATCTAAAAAGAGATATTGTAACTGAAGGGAACAATAACTGAAATAAGGAACACAATAAAAGAACTTACCAACAGATTTAATCAGGTAGAAGAAAGAACCAGTGAATTAGAGAATAAGTTAAAATTACAGATGCTGAAGAGCAACCAGAACAGCAACTGAAGAAGGCTGAGCACAGTTTAATGGAATTATGAGACAATAACAAGAGACCTAATATACGCATCACGGGAATTCCAGAAGGAGGTGAGAGAGAGAAAGAGATAGAAAGAATATTTGAAGACTTAATGGCAGAAGACAGAATATTTCCCCAATCTAACAAAGAGTATGAATCTACAAATCTGAGAAGCTCAAAGAACCCCAAGCAGTATAGACCCAAAGAGATCTACACCAGAACACATCATAGTTAGGCTCTCAAAAATTAAAGATAAAGAAAGAATCCTGAAAGCAGTGAAGGAAAAACAACCAGTCACATCCAAAGCTCCCCAATAAGATTAAGTGCTGCATTTTCCTCAGAAACATGAGAGGACAGAAGGCAATGGAATGATATATTTAAAGTGTTATAAGGAAACAAAACAAAAACTGTCAACCAAGAATACTATACACAGCAAAACCGTACTTCAAGAATGAGGGTAAAATTAAAACATTCCCAAACAAATAGAAGCTGAGTGAGTTCATATTCACCAGGCCTTCCCTACAAAAATATTAAGGGGAGTTCTGTAAATGCAAGGGAAAAGACACTAGAAAGCAATTCAAAGCTATACATAAAAAGAAAGATTACTAATGAAGGGAAATGCATAGACAAATGTAAGGGCTAGTAATAAGGTATTCATACTTGTTAATTCTAAATGTTTTGCCCTTCATGTTTTTTTAATATCAAATATATAAAAGGTAAGGGTACAATTATGATACAGGGAAAATGCAATATAAACATATAATTAGTAATAACAACAAAAAGGGGAGGAAAGGAATGATACATAGAATTTCTTGCATGTTACTGAAGCTAAGTTGGTACCAAGTTACCCTCGAATGTTATAAATAAAAAAAAAAAATTTTTTTTAAATGTAATATTCATGATAACCACTATCATGGTTATTTTATACAGAAAAGGAAAGGGGAAGGGAAACAAAAAGGCTCACTACAATAAACTAACAAAACAAGAAAGTAAGCTGTACTAAAGACAAAAACAAAGAAGGCTTAAGGTACACAAAAAACAAACTGGCAGAAGTAGGTCAGTTTTTATCAGCAATTACAGTGAATGTAATGAACTAAGTGCTCTAATCAAAAGGCAGAGAGTGGCAGAATGACTAATATATATATATATATATATATATATATATATATATATAAACATTGTATGCTGTTTACAATAGACACACCTTAAACCCAAGGACACAGATAGGCTGAAAGTGAAAGAAAGGGAAAAAATGTATATATATTTTCCAGGCAAATAATAATCAAAAGAGAGCTGGGGTACCAATCTTAATATCAGACAAAGTAGACTTTACGACAAAATCTGTCAGAAGAGATAAAGATGGGCATTATATAGTGATAAAAGGGTCAATTAATCAAAAATATTTAGCAATCATAAATATATATGCACCCAACACTGGAACACCTAAATATATAAAGCAAACATTGATGGAGTTGAAGGGAGAAATAAATAGTACTACAAAAATAATTAAAAAAACAAACAAAACCTGTTGCTGTCAAGTCAATTCCAACTCATGGCAACCCTGTGGGACAGAGTAGAATTGCCCCATAGGGTTTCCAAGGAGCTGCTGGTGGATTTGAACTCCCAACCTTTTATTTAGTAGCCTGAGTCCTTGGTTTTTGGTTTGTTAACAATAATACAATACGCCACTTGCAATATTGGACAGACATATAGAAAGATCAGCAAGGAAACGAGGACCTGAATGACGGTATAAACCAACTAGACTTAACAGACATATTTAGAACAATTCATCCAAGTCTAGCACAATATACATTCTACTCCAGTGCACATGGATCATTCTCCAGGACAGAGTACATTTTAGGTCACAAAGCAAGTCTTGATAAATTTTAAAGGATTGAAATCATACAAAGTATTTTCTCTGACCACAAAGGAGTGAAGCTAGACTTCAATAAGAGAAAAAAAAAAAAAAAAACTTGGAAAATACACACACAAAAAAAGAAAATAAACAATACACTATTAAACTACCAATGGAACAAGGAAGAAATAAAAAAAGAGAAATCACAAATTTCTTTGAATCAAATGAAAATGAAAGCACAACATACCAAAACTTATGGGATGCAATGAAGGCAGTACTCAGAGGGAAATTTATAGCAATAAATGCTGACATAAAAAAAGAAGAAAGATCTCAAATTAACGGCCTAAATTGACAACTCCAGGAACTAGAAAGTGAAAAGTAAACCTAAACATACTAGAAAAAGGAAATTACAAAGATCAGAGCGTAAATAAATAAAATCGAAAACAGAAAAACAATGAATAAAACCAGAAGTTGGTTCTTTGAAAAGATCAATAAAATTAGCAAATCTTTAGCCAGACTGGCAAAGAAAAGAAGAAAAAGATACAAATAACCAAAATAAAAAATGAAAGAGGTGACATTACAACTGACCCTATAGAAATAAAGAGAATTAGAATATTACGAACAACTATGGCAACAAACTGGATAGCCTAGATGAAGTGGACAAATTTTTAGAAGCACATAGCCTACCCAAATGGACTCAAAAGGAAATAGAAAGTCTCAACAGACCCATAACAAGTGAAGAGATTGAATCAGTAATCAAAAACCTCCCAACAACAACAAAAAGTCCTTGACCAGATGGTTTCACTGGGGAATTCTACAAAATATTTAGAGAAGAATTGACAGCAGTACTGTTTTTCTCTTCCAAAAGATAGAGAAGGAAAGAGTACTGTTTTTCTCTTCCAAAAGATAGAGAAGGAACTCCCTAATTCATTCTATGAAGCAAACATAACCCTGAACCCCAAACCAGACAAAGATAACCACACACACACACACACACACACACACACACAAAGTATGGGCCAATATCTCTTATGAATATAGAGGCAAAAATCCTCAACAAAATACTAGTGAACAGAGTCCAACAGCATATTAAAAGAGTCATACACCATGACCAAGTGGAATTTATTCCAGGAATGCAGGAATGGTTCAACATTAGAAAATCAATCAAAATAATACACCAGATCAATAGAACAAAGGGCCACGTGATCATCTCTATGGATGCAGAAAAAAAATTTGATAAAATCCAACATCCATTCTTGATGAAAACTCTAGAGAAGACTGGGATAGAAGGGGAATTCCTCAATATGATTCAAGGCATATGAGAAAAGCCAACAGCTAACTTTATACTCAAAGGAGAAAGACTGAGAGCTTTCCCTCTGAAACCAGGAAAAAGAGAAGGGTGCCTGCTCTCACCACTTCTAGTCAATATTGTATTAGAAGTCCTAGCCAGAGAAATAAGAAAAAGAAATAAAAGGTATCCCGATTGGAAAAGAAGAAGTAAAATTATCTCTATTCATGCAGGATATGATCCTATACACAGAAAATCTCAGAGTCCACAAGAAAACTTCTAGAGCTAACAGAGGAATTTAGCAAAGTTGCAGGGTTCAAGATCAACAACCAAAAATCAGTTGAGTTTCTATACACCATCAGTGATAAATCTGAAAGGGAAATTAGATAAATGATTCCATTTACAATGACATCTAAGAGAATAAAAAAATAAAAACAAACCTGTTGCCATCGAGTTGATTCTGAGTCATAGCGACCCTATAGGACAGAGTAGAACTGCCCCATAGAGTTTCCAAGGACAGCCTGGTCTTTTCAAAACTGTCAACCTTTTAGTTAGCAGCTGTAGCACTTTACCATTGCACCACCAGGCTTTCCAGAGAATAAAATACTTAGTACAAATCTAACCAGGGACATGAAGGACTTACACAATGAAAACTATAAAACACTGCTGAAAGAAAGTAAGAAGACTTAAATAAATGGAAAGACGTTCAACGTCCATGGATTGGAAGACTTACACATTGTTACCTAAAGTGATCTATAGATTCAAACCAATCCTGAACAAAATTCTAACAACCTTTGTTATAAAAATAGAAAAAACAATCCTCAACTGTATAAGAAAAGGCAAGAGACCCGGAATAGCAAAAACAATGCTGAAAGAGAAGAACAAAGTAGGAGGACGTATACTTCCTGATTTTAAAACATGCTATACAACTACAGGAGCCCTGGTGGTGCAGTGGTTAAGAGCTAGGCTGCTAAGCAAAATGTTGGAAGTTGAAATCCACTAGCTGCTCCTTGGAAATCCAATGTAGCAGTTCTACCCTGTCCTACAGGGTCGCTATGAGCCGGAATCGATTGAACAGCAATGGATTTTTGGTATACAGTTATAGTAATCAAAACAGACTGGTACTGATATAGCAATAGACACATAGACCAGTAGAATAGAATTGAGAGTCCAGAATTAAACTCACACTTCTATGGTCAACTTTTTGACAAAGATGTTAAGTACATTCGATAGGGGAAGAAGAGTCTCTTCAAAAATGGTGCTGGGAAAATTGGATTTCCACATGCAGAAAAATGAAACAGGATCCTTGCCTCATACCCTACACAAAAAGCAAATCTGAAATGGATTAATGACCTAAATGTGCAAACTAAAACCATAAAATTCTTAGAACAACCAGGGCAACTCTGTCAGGCCTAGCTTTTAACAATGGATCATCTGGTATAATAACAAAGACCACAAACAGCAAAAAGCAAAATAAATAAACGTGACTTTATAAACATTAAATACATTTGTTCATCAAAAGATTTTATCAGAAAAATGAAAAGACAAACTAATGACTGAGAGAATGTTTTTGGAAACCGTATATATGACAAGAACCTAATAACGAAAATATATATAAAACTTTGACAACATAACAACAAAAAATAAATAACCCATCATAAAATGGGCATAAGACTTGAATAGACATTTCACCAAACAGAATATTCAAAATAGCCACCAAACATATGAAAAGATGCTTTGTGTCATTAGCCATCAGAAAAATGCAAATCAAAACCACAGCAAGATACAATTACACTCCCACTGGGATGGCTAAGATTAAAACAAACAAATAGAAAATAACAAATGTTGGCAAGAGTGTGGGGAAATTGGAACACTTAGCCATTGCTAGTGGGAGTGCAAAATGGTACAGCCACTGTAGAAAACAGTATGGCTGTTCCTCAAAAAACTAAAATTAAAACTACCATATGATCTGGCAATTCCACTCCTAGGTTTATACCTAAAAGACTTGAAAGCAGAGACTCAGTGTTCATTGCAGCACTATTTGCAATACCCAAAAGGTAGAAACAACCTAAATACCCGTCAACAGATGAATGAGTAAGCAAAATGTGGTAAGTACATACAATGAGATACTACTCAGCCAGTAGGAGAAATGAAGTCTTGATACATACGACAGTATGGATGGAGCTTGAAAACATTATGCTAAGTGAAATAAGCCAATCACAAAAGGACAAATATTGTATGATCTTACTTATACAAAGACAAGAAAAGGCAAATGGTGTAGAGACCACATTTTACTAGTAGTTACCAGGGGTGGGAGGGAGGGGGTAACGGAGGGTTAATAGTAATGAAAAAATCACATTGATTAAGGGTAGGGTTGCACAGTCGATTATTGTAACTGCTGGGAATAAGTTGTACACCTGTAAAAAGTTGAATTGTCAAAAGTTGTGTGATAGATATATTTACAAAGACAAAAAAAAAAGTAACTGCTGAGGCTGCTTTTGTAAAACTAAACACCTTATGGGATTTGGGTTCCTTGGTTTGGAGGTTTAGAGTCATGGTTTCATGGGACATTCTACTTAACTGGCCTAATAATGTATTTACTGTTCTACCTCCTAGTTTATTGCTTAGTGCTGGGGTCTTAAAAGCTTGCAAGTGATCATCTGAGGTGCAACAATTGGTCTCTACTCACCTGGAACAACAGAGGAAGAAGGAGAGTCAGGAAAAGGAGGAGGATATGGAATGTGGGGATAATTGCCTCTATGAACAACTGCCTCTTTTGCCATGAGCTCAGAAGAACTGGATTAAAGATTTCATAGAAGAATCCTGATCTAAAGGGGAAAATGCAGAACAGGATTTCAAATTCTCATGGACTCTGGACTTTCTGGAGCCATCAGGGTGGATGAACCCCCAAAACTATTGCCCTGAGATAATCTTTGAAACTTGAACCAAAAATATCCCTTGAATTCTTAAAAACCAAATCATAAACTTGTAAAAAAGGTCTGCTTTAAGCATTATGTTCCTTAAAAAAAAAAAATCCCATTGCCATCAAGTAGATTCCAACTCATGGCGACCCTATAGGGCAGGGTAGAACTGCCCTGTAGTGTTTCCAAGGAGTGCCTGGTGGATTCGAACCACTGACTTTTTAGTTAGCAGCCATAGCTCTTAACCGCTATGCCACCAGGGTTTCCATGCTCTTTTAAGAATATAGAAATCAAATTTACAACAACAACAGGAAAGATTGAGCGGGAACCTTAGTAGGCAGTGAATTTGTGTTAATGCGTGAAGAACAACTCAGAAAAGGAGGAAGAATGTAATCAATGTCAACTAAAGGATACATACAGAAACTGTAGAATTGGTGTATATTTTGCTGGGTATATTTTCAACAACAACAAAATAAGTAAAATTTAAAGAAAAAAAAGTGAAAGGCTTTCAGCTTTTGCGTTACTTTAAAAGCAGATTCTCAAAACTCAATAATCAAATCCAGAGGAGGCCAAAGTCAGAAACTAGGAACAACTGAAATTTGGAAAGTGGAAAATGAGAGTATAAGATCTTCAGCAGGAGTCAAGCCTGGCTGTCAACCTTGGCTTATACCTGGTTTTTGTTTCTGACTTCTGTATAAAGCCATGTGAGTAATGTCATAGAAATGTGTAATCAAAAAGTATGAATCTATTTCAAGTTTAAATTCAGAGAAAAGTTCTTGTTCAGTGCTGCCTAAGGCCATTTTGGCCAATTTAAAAAATTTTCCAGTACACTATCTAGGTCATCTTTAAGCTTTCCAAGTTTTATTATTCACTGGTATTTTGTAAATCATTTTTTAAGTACACTTCAAATACACAGACTTAAAGTGACTTTTGATGTACTTTGATTATGGTCATATCATGGTTATAAAATTTTCCTACAAGCCTGAGAGTACCACATCTGTTTCCAGGTTGCATCTATGAGCTTTAGTTTAGCATAACACAGACAGGGGATTTTGCAGGTTGGTCATTCTACGATTCTTAAGGACCTGATGATAATGGTGTTTATGATGCTGATGGCAGTACATATCATTTGGGAGGAATTTACTAGGCGATAAGATTCTCTGCTAGGCACTTAGCATATATTATCTCATTTGATTTTCTCAACATTCAGGCATTATCATTACACATGTTCTTTGAAGACACTGAGGATCAGGCATAATAATTATCTTGCTTAATCATGCTAGATGGGAATGATAGTCTTTATTTCACATTTTACAAATCCCAAATACAAAATGCTAATAAGGAATGTGGAATTGTGGGGCAGAAAGGCACTAGTGTATTTGTTGAAAGACCTGGGGTAAAGTTCTCACTCTTACTACCTAACAGTATACCATGAACTTCTTTTGTTTTTGAGATCCAACATATGTACATCATAGTTCTGCAACAATTATCCTAATTTTGCTTTGGTAAAACACCATTTCTAATGGTCACTTATAGTTTGAGTGCTATTGGCTCTACTCCCAACTACAAGGTTAGATCCTGCTTGGCTTAAGTACCTACCATTTTTATGGCTTTTTTTGTTTGCCTAAGCTCCTGGCAAAAATGATTCAATCTTTTTCTTCCCACTTCTGCAGGGTCTACCCAATTATACACTATCTTTCATTGGATGACATGGTGTTGCATGAAAACATGAGATTTGGGAATAAAGCAACTATATGGGCACATGGAAGAATGAGTCACAAATTCCTTGCAATCTTGCCCTCTTGCTGTGACTTTCTGACATCTTTTACCAAGAGATGGAGGCACTTTTTACCTACCTCTTGAATCTTTTTTTTTTTTTTTTTTTTGAATCTAGTCTGGGTTTCTCACTTGTTTTGAATGATAAAAGCTGAAAGAAATGACATTGTTTGACTCTGAGGCTGAGAGTTTGCATCTTTTATTTTCATTCTATTGGAATTTTGCTCAAAGACTAGCATGTGAGGAAGTCAGTCTAGTTGGCTGGAGGATAATAGATCATGTGGATGAGATCCATGATGTTCAAGACAACAGCCAACTTCAGCTATCAGACCTGTGAGTCAAGCCATCTTGAAGCATCCAACTCAAC